>NC_034594.1:39486939-39495227 GCF_900095145.1 Mus pahari
TGTACTTACATATAATAAATAAATAAATCTTTTAAAAAAAAAGAATTATAAAATCTTTGATAATCTAAGGGAAAAAAATCCTAAGTGTATGGTGGTTGACTGCTGCCTTTAGTGGGAAGTAGTATTTCTTTTATAACATGAATACAAAGCTTTGCTCAGTTTCATAGGGATCTAATCGAAATTACTGCTAGATGTAATCATTCCTGATAATTGGAGGGTTTTTTCCCTAAAAACTATAAGCCATAAATGTGGTAATACTAACAATATTCTTGAAGAATGAACTTCTGTATTTATTAAAACAAGCAAATACAGTTGAACTATTATCTGATTAATATACCCGTATATAAACAGTGGATTATGACATTAAAAATCACTAGATAATATCACTGGGAAGATATGCTTTGACACATTGGAACATACATGTTATCCATAGAAGTTTTGTAAGGTATAGTGAAAACATTATTAGAATGAATTGATAACTGGGTGTTTTGGTTAATGAGTATAAATCCCCACCTTGCTTGCTTTGAGTGTCAAGTCATCTTTTCAGGACTTTCCATCTGCTTTTGTTTCTTGATAGAAGAATCATGATTATAAAAAATCTCAGCATCTGGGTAATGAGAGCTTTATTCTCAGATAATGCTCTTAACTTTTGGAAAGGGAGGTCAGTAGAAGTTGGTGGTGGTTGTGTGTAGACATGTGTGTCTCTGTGTGTGTGTTTGTATGTACACATTTATATAATTGCTATATATGCTTAGAGAGTAAAACCATGAGTATTCTGTTATTACACAGGTAAAACTGAAGAAGAAAAGAAGGAACAAATCAGAACATGAAGGTCAGGGAACTGTAAATACAGAGTGGCAGTTAAGCCTTGATAGCCAGAGTCGCCTGTGAAGGCGTTTGTGTTCCCTTCCTTTAAGTTGCAGTGTTTTCTTTGTAGAAGAAAACGTCTGCAGAGCTGTAAGCCTGGTTTTTCTCTTTCCTTGTAGATTTATCAGACTATTTTTCAAAGAACCGATGCAGAAGTGTTGCATGCTGCTAGAGAAATAAGTATGCCCACAGAATTAGAATTTAGACTTGAGGATGGTCTCCTAATCTTAGTCTTTTTATATTTATTTTGACATAGGCTAAGAAAATTAAGTCGAGTCCCAGTTTTTGTTTGGTGATGGTAGAGGCAAGGCATTTGCCTATAACTTTTTTTTATTAAAGATATCTCTAAAGATTTTAGTTGAGTTTTGAGAGGTTAGTTTCTTTAAAATATTTATATTTTTAAAATAAATAGCATCATCTTTGCCTCCCTTTCAGTAGAAACATGTGAATACTTGGACTGTATTGAATATAAGCAAGGTATCAACTGCATAGTATCTGGGGGTGTGAAGTTGTTAGTCTTCTCACTTCCTACATCGATATCCCTGCCCTTTTTTTCTATTCCTGTCTTAACCATATCTTCTAGGTATGAAATGAAGTGTGTTGTTTGTGCCTGCAAAGTCTGTCGTTTTTATTTCTCATCCAGACCCATGCTGGTGTTAGTGTTCTGTCTCTAGCTGAAACTCTTCTGAGCAGTCTGAAACATCCTTACATCAGCAGCAGATACGCATTCTCAGTCATTTTTCCTAATCTGTGTGTATGTGCTTCGCGTTTGATTGGTTTCAGATGCCCATATATAAACATTATTTTGTAGAATTTTTTCATAGTCTTTTTACTGATAGCATTAGGCAACAATGCAATATCATCAGTCTTTAATATTGTGTACAGTGTGGGCCATGGCCATTCTTATTTGATTTAAATGTAGTAGTTTCTGTGCCGGTGGTTTTCCCCAGCCTGTCGCTGCCTTTATTAACTATGTTTCACATGGACAGAGCCACTGCATTTCCTTCATTATTGAAGATTTCACTTATGAATTCTCCTTAGACCTTTTGCATTTGAAAATCATAGTTAATTAACATTTACCTTCAACAAAATTGTTAATTTGCTAGATTCGATACATATACTTCCTAATTCCTACTAGTCAATATTTTCCACACTTAAATAAGTGCAAATTTTTCCTGTATTGGGATTAAATTCAGGGCCTCATGTATCCATGTTAGTCAAGGGAAAAAAAAGCATTAGCAAGCAGTATTAAAAGAAAAACAGAAATGAGTATCTTGTAGTATTGAACTTAAAATGAATAGAGTTTTTCCACTAGAAAACCATTGTTAAATTCTCCTAAGTACTTCTGATGATGTCTGCAGGTATGACAGAATATTGAATGCAACATTATTTGATTTTTCATAGGTTTTAAAGCTTAGAGCTAATAGAGCATTAACATTTGAGAGCTCTAAGCTTGTGCTAGCGATGTATCCAGTGACGGTACACTTGCACATGAAGGAAGCCCTAGGTTTGGGATTTGGGGTAGCATTTTTCCCACAACCTTGGGAACAGAGTATAGGGTTCATACACAGTAGGAGGGGTTCGACCACTGAGCCTTACATCCTCAGTTCATACAGTTGTTCTTAGTTTGAGATCCAGTTTATGTGTAGGTTAATAAATGTTCTATGCCTAGGTACTACTTGGGATTTCAGTGATTTAGTTAGTCCTAGCTCTCAAAAATTATAAATAAATTATATACATATAATGTGTATAAACAAATGTGCTGAAACTGCCGATGGTTGTATTTTTATTTGTTGAAAATCATGTGGCAAGCCGGGCATGATGGTGCACGCCTTTAATCCCAGCACTCGGGAGGCAGAGGCAGGCGGATTTCTGAGTTCGAGGCCAGCCTGGTCTACAAAGTGGGTTCCAGGACAGCCAGGGCTATACAGAGAAATCCTGTCTCAAAAAACCAAAAAAAGAAAAAGAAAAAGAAAATCATGTGGCCATCCTAGTACAGGATTTATATCTCTTCTCTGACTTTTAGCCACCATAAAGCTTAGAGTATGAAAATTATGTGGTTTTCTTTATAAAAACCTTAAATAAAAATGGCTATATTATCAATTTCAACTTTTTGGCAGTCATAGTTATTTATCAGGCATATTTTCTTTGACCACTGTCTTTACTGATACCACACAGAAATGGTTGCTGAACACATTACAAGATTTGGACATATAAAAGTTATTCTTTCATGCCAAATGAAAACCACAAATTTAGTGGTATATGTCTTCCCCTAAAGCAGAAAGCAAAGTGAATGTCACTGATTCAGCATCCTTTTTTCTATGATAGTTTTCATGTTCCTTGAAAATGTGAATCTTACATATATTTGCATAACAATAGCCAAATTTCATCATTTGAAAATTAATCAGACAAAGTGGTACATGCATAGGGTTCCAATAACTTGGGAGACTGAGATGGAAGGATCACTTGGACCCGAAAGTTCAGGACTTTCTGACAGTGTAGTAAGATCTCCATTTCAAAAATAAGTAAATAAATAATGTTTCAAAGTTGACAACGATGTGCTGCTGCTGTTTGTGTGTGTGTGTGTTTGCTTTATAATGGCTTTCTAGTAATTTACCTTCATTCTTAACTATTTTTGAGTGCTTGCAAAGTTTCAGTGCTTTTATAGTGCTATTGTAAACTAAATGTAGCAATGTAAGGTGAGTTTCATTAAGAGTAAGAGCAGTTAGATTTAGATGAAATTGAAAAGTTTTACTGATTAAAATGCCAACTATTTTTAAAACAAGTCTTATTCGAGTTAAGATTTTATTTAATATATTTCTATTTACCTTATATTAAAATTACATACTCTCTGTGATACCATAGTAAAATTGAGAATTAGACTTTAGTGTTGTTTAGTTTTGTTTTGTTTGAGACAGAGTCTCACTATGTGGCCTTAGCTGGGCCTGTAACTACCTATGTAGACTAGACTGCCTTGAACTCAGAGATCATCTGCCTCTGCCTCCCAAGTGCTAAGATTTTCAAGAATATACATAATCATATTGCTTTTCATAAGTAATTCTGGCAGGGAGATATCAGTAGTTAAAAGTTAATTGAAGACAGCTTAAATTCTTATCATACTGGGTCTTAAACATTTTTTGGAAGTTTGAATGTTTTGTTAGATAATCCCTAGTTACTTACTTGGTTTCTATAGTCCTTCCAAAATTAGGTGTTAATGTGGCTCTTACTGCTGAAAGCCTTTTGTATTTTAGATGATTCTTTTTTCTATTCTGCCTTTTACTTTCAAAGACTGTGCCTCAGAGGCATCACCACAAATGTTTTATATGTAACTGCTGCTACTTACAGTCCATTTCACAAAAGAAAACTTGTGATTAAGCCATGTGGCTTTCTGCTAAATTCTTTTATAGGCTAATTATTCCCTTTCCCATCGGTTTGCTTTTGTACAGTTGGAGGGGGGAAAAAAGCAAAAAAATAATCAGATTTCTGGATAGCCATTTTCTATCAAATTCATTGCTAAATTAAGTCAAAGTTAACAAACATATTTGATTAATTTGACAGTTTTTCTGAGACTCAATTAGAAGCATTTCAGTGTTTTGTTTTTGTTTTTGTTTTTGTTTTTTGGGTTTTTTTTTTTTTTTTTTGGTTTTTTGAGACAGGGTTTCTCTGTATAGCCCTGGCTGTCCTGGGACTCAATTTGTAGACCAGGCTGGCCTNNAACTCAGAAATCCACCTGNCTCTGCCTCCAGAGTGCTGGGATTAAAGGTGTGCGCCACCACACCCGGCCGAGCATTTCAGTTTTAACAGGGTAACGTCTCTTGAATCCATGATTATATGCATTGGTTCAGAAGAGTTAGCTGAAAATTCAAAATGACTTGTTTAATAACAAAAGGTACTTAGCAGCTGAGTATGATAGGAGTCCTGTAATCTCAACACCCACGGGCTGAGGCAGGAGGATTGCCTCGTCTGTAGGCTACCCTGGGCTACTGAATTAAGTGTTTATATCTGTCTGCCTACCTGCCTATCTCTCTTGTCTGTCTGTCTGTCTGTCTGTCTATGTGTTTGTCTCTGTCTCTCTCCTCAACAACTTAGAAATTGTGCTGCTAGTTACTATTTAAGGAGTTGTGTGTTTATCTTAAAATGTCCCTTTTTGTTTGTTCCACTGGAAATTATTGAAAAAATAATAGTAATAAGCCTTTTTTATGTTGAATTATTGACTCGAAAACTTTGATTCATTGAGTATTTATATGCAAAAGAGGGGGTTTCAAAGTTAAACTGGTTTTAGACTTTATAAGGATGTAAAAAACTTTAATTTGCATTCTGATAACAAAATTACTGTTTGGTGCAGTTCATTCTTTCTGCTCTCCTTTTGAACTTGAGTATACAAGATATATTTTGTTTTGTCACATAAATATTTTTTAAGAACTTCACTGAATGTATATGAGTTAATGTTTGATTTGTTTCTGTATAGTATGATCAAAAATAGTTGAAAATTTTGCACTTTATTAGTCTCTTAGAAATTTATATTCTAATATTTTTAAAGAGTGTACATTTATTTTGTACATAATAAATTAGCTTTGTATATGACAGTGGGTTTGAATCAAATAAAAAGATGATGCTACTTTCATTATTTGTTTTGTAGTTATGTTTATGGTCTTAGACTAGTATTTGCTGTGTCTAAATTCTTTAAGTAGACAAAGAATTGACTGCAGTATTCAGTGAACAGGAAACCAGACACTGTTTGCTTCTCAGATGAGAATCTTCTTTGATCTGAACAAGGTGAGTATTAATATTATTTCATCAGGCTCTGTCATTCATAACATGACTTTCATTTTAAATCATCCCAAAAACATTGACCCAGTTTTTTCTCAATAAGCAATAATCTTAAATTTTCATGTTATTTAAAACAGATTATACATTCAATTTTTAAAATTTTCATAATCAAAATATTTTATGCTTCAGCTTTTTTATTTTTATCTAACAGTTAAATCCTGGCTTTACGCCTGATAGATATTCTACTCTTTTTTTTTTTAAGATTTATTTATTTATTATATGTAAGTACACTATAGCTGTCTTCAGACACTCCAGAAGAGGGCATCAGATCTTGTTATGGATGGTTATGAGCCACCATGTGGTTGCTGGGATTTGAACTCCAGACCTTTGGAAGAGCAGTTGGGTGCTCTTACCCACTGAGCCATCTCACCAGCCCTAGACATTCTACTCTTGAGTCACCCTCACACTCTGTGCACCAACGTTGTGTGTCGAAGCACTACCCTAACTGTTCATTTTTGGTTATGGTAGCAGCAAAACAAATGCTCCTCCAGCCTCTTGATGGTGTTTGTGTCTGTATCCAGACCCACTACGGAAATGGACAATACTGCAGTAGACTCTGTCCAGACCCACTACAGAAACTGGCAATGGGAGTTGGTCACAATGCTGCATTTTATGAAAGGCTCTTCACTGGAGTCTTCTGTACTATGTACATCAACATCTCTAACTCAATAGGTGATTAAGCCAGGTGAGTGACAGGGTCAGTTAAAACCATATCAGATATGTGTTTTCAATTTATGATAAAGCTTATGTTTTATTGTTATCCCATATCACATCAATCAACTGATGAGAATTTTTTTTAAACCTTTGGAGTTTGGCCTAATGATACAGAACTATAAGCCTTGCTACTTGCGAGTCTCAGGCAGGAGGATCACAAGTTCAAGGCATATGTGGACTACAGAGAGAGTTCAAGGCAAACTCAGACAATTTAATAATACCATGTCTCAAAAATGAAAAGTTTGATAACAGACCTCAAAAGAAGTGAAAAGGGACTGGAAATGTAGCTCACGGTGGAGCACTTGACTGTTAACGTGTGAGCAAGTCTCTGGTACCACAAAAGTAAAGCCTTTCTGAGTTTTTATAATTTATTCACTTACTGGGAGCATTTTGACAAATATCCTGTAAAACTTTACCTAATTGTCATTTAGTGTAGTTTTCAAAGGAATATCTATTTAAAGTATGTTTAATTATAACTGTAGGCATTACTAATGTCAGGAAAGCCTATAGAAAATATAATATAGTCTAGTAATAGATTTTTAAAGTTAAGGAATCATATTATTCAATCCACATACATGCAGTAAATAAAATTTAAGTTTTAAAAGATACCAGAGGAATTTGGGATACCGCTTGGTGGCAGTCCTACAGAACTAGCCACATTTTTATACATACACTATACATTTTTTTAGTGGATGGTATCACCCTTAGACTAGAGTAAGAGAAGCCTGTACCTTGGGTCTCATACATGAGCTATTGCTTCAAGATTTTTGATCACATGTTGAACCCCTAGATTTTATTTACTGGGAAAACTTGCTTTTAGTTGTAGTGTGGCTCAGCCTTAGTACGTACTTTTAATCCAGGATTGTAAATGAAGTCAACTACAGGTCAAAAGATGGAGCAAGCAAGCAGTTGCCAGGAGGTGAACATAGAATTATTAAGAAAAAGCATGCAGAATCAGAGGGAGTCAGGAAGATGGATAGACCCACAGGAAGTAGAAGAGAGGGACATTCAGTGTGGAGGAGGGTTTTTGAGATAGTGTGAGAGAGGGAGATTTCTAGTAGGACATGGGCTGAGGAGGAAGGTCAGCTGGGTGCTTTCTCTGTCTCTCTGAGCTAACAGGCTTTCACCCTAGCATCTGGCTCTCAAGTCTTCATTAGGATTCTGTTCAAAACCAAACCAAACCAAGGTACACTCCTGTCCCAAATCAGAGGAAATCACTGTGGACCCTGTCAGAGTTTTGTAGCCAGGGTTTGTACATCAAAGTAAACTTTCATTTTCTTAGCTAATAATGATCATGTTGTAGGTAAAATAGTTCTCCTTGTTTCCTATTGTATATATTTGACATAAAATATAGCTTCATTTAAATGTCATGAAGGCTTATGTATCACTGCTAAGGTTGGAAGAGGATTTGAGCAATTAGGTAATTTTGCAAAAATCTTTGCTAGCATGACACATATAACAACTTAAATATTCTTTCCAGATAGAGCGAAGCTTTCATTTTCTTCTTGGAAGTTACAGTTGGTGAACTGAATACTCAAGAATTAGTCTGGGTGTACATCTCTGATCCCAGCAATCAGGAGGCAAAGGCAGTTGGCTCTCTTCACAGTTCAAGACCAGCCTATTCTACATAGGGAGACCCACAACTGCCATAACTACTTAATAAGATAGACCTGTTCTCAGAGAAATAGAAAAGAGAATTAGTAGCCAGGCAGTGGTGGCGCACGCCTTTAATCCCAGCACTTGGGAGGCAGAGGCAGGCGGATTTCTGAATTCAAGGCCAGCCTGGTCTACAAAGTGAGTTTCAGGACAGCCAGGGCTATACAGAGAAAACCTGTCTCAAAGAGAGAGAGAGAGAGAGAGAGAGAGAGAGAGAGAGA
>NC_034594.1:39495251-39497446 GCF_900095145.1 Mus pahari
AGAGAGAGAGAGAGAGAGAGAGAGAGAGAGAGAGAGAGAGAGAGAGAGAGAATATGAATCAGTTAACAGTTGTTACAAGAGGAGGCTCAGGAACTCTATGACATTGAGTGACTTTCAAGGGAAATAGTACGTAGAGACGTGCTGTGTCATGTGGCACCAATTGTTTATATGATTATATGGATTTAGACACTACTGAATGAGGCAACACACAAGCCAGGCCTGGTGATACTGCCCTAAAACCCAAGCTCCTGAGGCGCTGAGAACGGGATTGTGAGGCCCTTCTGAGAAGGGTCTGAGGATTCATGGCCAACCTGAGTGGAGTAATGAGAGCCTGTCTCAAAACAGAACGCTGGCGAAAATATCATAGAGTGGAAAGATTTATTTTGGTTCATTTCAGAGATTTATTTATTTATTTATTTATTTACTATATGTAAGTACACTGTAGCTGTCTTCAGACACTCCAGAAGAGGGAGTCAGATCTCATTATGGATGGTTGTGAGCCACCCATAATTTGCTGGGATTTGAACTCAGGACCTTCGGAAGAGCAGTCAGGTGCTCTTACCCACTGAGCCATCTCACCAGCCCCCATTTCAGAGATTTCATTGCATGGTCTTGACTGTACTCCTTATGATTCCCATGTATAATGTGATAGACCGTGGCAAGCAGCATGTTTTTAGCCAAAGCTGTTCACTTCATGGTGGCCAAGAGGCAGTGACAAGAAAGGATAATATATTCCCTTCAAAGGCTCATCTATCCCCTCCCCCAGTGAACTACTACCTTTAACTAGGACAGACCTTCCACAGTTCCCCCTTGACAAGTGCACCGATGGTTAAAACACTAATTACAGTCCTCTTGAATCAATAAGTCTATCAGCTGTAACCAAACCTTAAACTATGGGTGTTTCTGACATTTTATACTCTAGCCCTAACACTGACCTTGGAGTTATATTCCTTTGTAAGCTGAGGCAGAGGATTGCAACTTTCTCTTTTAATAATTTATGTATTTTTTGTGTGCATATATGCCTATGGAGGCCAGGAGAACATTAGATTCTCTAGAGCTTTGGTTACAGGCAGTCACAGGCCCCCGTGGATTACAACTTTGAGATCAGCTTGAGCTGCGTAGCAAAGCCTTGTCTCAAACACCCACCATGCAAAAACAAGTAGAGTCCTAACTTGGAGCAAGACATCAGAGAGGGGCTATGTTTGACTGGCATTCAGCTACCTATACAATTAGATTTGGGGATCTGATACTCAGTCATATATGTAGCTGTACAAGTTAAAGGATTTGAAAATAGCAGAAAAGCCTGGCTCTTCTCCAATACTTTATTTTTTTTCTTTTTTTTATTAGATATTTTCTTTATTTACATTTCAAATGCTATCCTGGAAGTTCCCTATATCCTCCCTCCACCCTGCTCCCTACCCAGCCACTCCCACTTCTTGGCCCCAGCATTCCCCTGTACTGGGGCATATAATGTTTGCATGACCAAGGGGCCTCTCCAATACTTTATATTGGAGGTTCAAGACCTAAACCTTTTTTGTTGTTCTTGTTTTGTTTTTTTGAGACAAGTCTTCCCTGTAGCTTTGGTTACACTAGAACTCACTCTGTAGAACAGGCTGGCCTTTCTCTGCCTTGTGAGCACTGGGTGCATGCCACCAACACCCAGCTTAAGGTTACTTTTTGAGATTTTTTTATTTTGTATGCATCAGTGTTTGCTTGGGTATATGTCTATGTACCAAACACATGCAGTGCCTGTGAAGACCAGAAGAGGGTATTGGGTACCCTGGGATTGGAGTGAACTGCATGTGGGTAATGGGAATTAAAGTCAGGTCTTCTGGAAGAATTGCTAGTGCCCTTAACATTGAGCTCTCTCTCCAACCCCTTTCGTACCTTTTTAGTGCAATCAAAAATTGCTATCTACCCCACAATCTTTTCTGACCTCACTGGAGTCATTGACAGCCCGTAGCCACCTGACAGCACTGGTGAGGAGCTGACTGATCCGCATGATACAGTCTAATGGAAGGAGATCATCAGGAGCCACTGCATGTATTCTCAAGAAACTGTTGAATCCAGATGGTTCAAAAGGCTAATGAGGCCGGACATGGTGGCGCATGCCTTTAATCCCAGCACTCGGGAGGCAGAGGCAGGTGGATTTCTGAGTTTGAGGCCAGCCTGGTCTACAGAATGAGCTCCAGGAC
>NC_034594.1:39497756-39505753 GCF_900095145.1 Mus pahari
TCTCTCTCTCTCTCTCTCTCTCTCTGTGTGTGTGTGTGTGTGTGTGTGTGTGTGTGTGTGTATATACATTATATATATTTGAGACAGGGTTTCACTATGTAGCTCTGACTGTCATGGAACTCACTATGCAGACCATGTTGGCCTTGAACTTCTGACAGTCCTCCTGCCTCTGACTGCTGAGTGCTGGTATTGCATACATGTACCTCCATGCCTGGTTCTGAAAAGTCTTTTTTTTTTTTTAATCCAATATGAGTACATGCTGAAGTATATAATCAAAGTCTCAGAGGGAAAGCTTCTGTGTCAAAGAGTTTACAAGGCGGGCTGGAGAGATGGCTCAGTGGGTAAGAGCACTGACTGCTCTTCTAGAGGTTCTGAGTTCAAATCCCAACAACCACATGGTGGCTCACAACCATCTGTAATGAGATCTGAAACCCTCTTGTGGTATGTCTGAAGACAGCTACAGTGTATTTACATATAATAATAAATAAGTCTTTTTTAAAAAAAGAGTTTATAAGGCTGATTGATGAGAACTTTGCAGATACAGAGTCAAAATTATCTTAGACTATGTTCAGTCTCCTTAATATTGTACCTGTGCCTGACCTAATATCTTTCCAACTATTAGGTAAAACCTGTCTTGTTCCAGTAGCCTCCACCAACCCAAAGACTAAAAATGGCATCAGAAACTAATAGTTTCCCTGGCATTTTGATAACTCTTTGTCTTAGTTCCTTTTCTCCTTCTGTGGCAAAACATTTTAATTAAGGCAACATATGAAAGAAAGTATTTAGTTGAACGTGTGGTTTCAGAGGCTTCCAGTCCGTGATGACAGAAAGCATGGCAACAGGAACAACTGAGAGCTCACATCTGGATCAGAAGCAGAGGCAGAGAGAGCTAAGTGGGAATGGGGGTGGGAAGCCTGGATGCCTTTGAAACCTCAATACTCACCCCCAGAAACACACCTCCAACAAGGCCACACCTCCTAATCCTTTTCAAACAGTTCCACCAACTGGTGGACAACATTCAAACAGTGGCCTATAGCAAACCATTCCCATTCAAACCACCACACTTGCCTACTTGGTGTACTCGCCTATGTTGGTGAATGCCCTGACATCACTTTCTTTTCTTCTGTGACTATAAAAGTCTATAGAAAATATTTGTGTTATTTGGGACAACACAACTCTGTATTCCTGGACCATGTTCACCTATATTTGGCTCAAATAAAATATCTCTTATTCTCTGAAGTTAGGAGCTATGTTTTGCATTGACAATTGACCAATGGTGAGAAATCTGTTTTTCAAGAACAAAAACTTTCATTCAGACAAATTCCCATAAAATTAGTAGCAAAATTGACAATCTAATTTGTGCATGTAGACACTGTCACCTGTCTAGCACCAGCCTTTTGAGAAATAACTTGATAATTTCTATTCCTACAAGTAATAAGTTCCCACCTATAAACTTATCAAAGTAGGTAAGGTTCCTAAGGTACTTGTGTATATTAAAACCACATCAGAAAACTAGGCCCTACAGCTTCTCAACAGGCAGTACAACAGTCTACCTGGACTCTGTAAAAAGGACATCTACAGTACACGTGGCGGTGCAGGCCATTAATCCCAATACTTGGGAGGTAGAGGCAAGAGGATCCCCCTGAGTTTGAGGTCAGCCTTGAATACATAGTGAATTCCAGGCCAGCCTTGGATATGAGACAAAAAGGCAAAAGCCAGTACAGTGAGGACAGCCCCTCTTACTTATTATCCAACCATATTAGATGCTTGTATCAAAGGACCAAAAGACAAAGAACTCCTGACTGTCCCCACTGCTCGATGAGCCCAGTCAAACTGCCATCCCTCCAGCTATCCATCTGGGCTGCTCTGGTGCCTTGTCTCAAACACACTACCCCTGTACAGTTCATCAAACCTATTTCTGGCCTCTGAGCCTTCATCAGCCCCAACTGGATATGCTAATATTTCATTGAATCCCTGTCTTCACATCTGTATCAGTTCTCTCTGTTGCTGCCTCCAGAAAGACTTCTTTGATTTCTTTGTAGTCATTCTGTAACCTATACATACACATTTATTGTATGAAATAATGGATGACTTAATAGTAGCAACAAAGATTGGAATAAAATGGCCAGTAAAATCAATCTGAATGGCACACACCTTTAAACTATCCTCTTGGAATGCAGAGACAGGCAGGTGGGTCTCTGAGAGTTCTAGGTCAGCCAGGATGCTAAAGTGAAACCCTATTATCAAAAACTGGTTGTTGGGGTGCTGGACAGATAGCAGGGTAAAAGACCCCAGAATTCATGGTGGAAGGAGAGAATTGATTCTTAAAAACTGTCCTTTGATCTCTACATGTTCACTATTCTTGTTGGCACCTACATGTACACTCTCACACATCACACACACAGACACACACACACACAGACACACACGATTGGAGTAAAAGGACCTATGATTGCCAATGGCCAGCTATCAAGAGAAGTTCTAGTTGGTAAATTGTAACCAAGGAATCCAACAAAGCGTGTGAGTTTATTGTTATTCAATAAATTCTGGCACTGTATAAATAAAGATATAGACTTGTCCACATATGTTTCTGATTCTGACATGCTTACAATATGAATTACATTTAAATTATATTTTTATAAAAGAAGCAATACTTTCAATATATGAACATTTACAATGTCAAAAGTTTAACCTGTTGAAGTCAAGATAAAAATTTTGGGTATTAAATATAAAAACTTGTGAATGTATACTATATATAGCTATTAAATTACTTTTAAAGTTTAAAGAAAGAAGAGGTAGATTGGTTGCTGTCTATTTGTCTCTGATGTTCTGTGGTGCTAGGAAGTCTCAGAACCAAAGCTAAACAAGGCTGCACTACTGATCTACACTTATCCTCATGTCTAGTTTTAGACTCCATTTCTGAAACACTGAGGCCTGCCTCTATGGGTACTGAAAAGTCCAGATTGTGCTAGGCTAAGAGCTAATTTAGGACTAAAAAACCCAGGGGGCTCAGTGCTGGAGCACCTGCCTGGCAGGCACCAGGCATGATTTTGATTTGGGACTGGGAAGGGTGAGGACCAGATATCTTGAGAAAGTGGTACTTAAAGTTATATGGCTATGGTGCTAGAGAGATGGCTCAGTGGTTAAGAGCACTAACTAGCTGCTCTTCCTGCAGTCCAGAGTTCAATTCCCAGCAACTACATGGTGGCTCACAACCATCTATAATGAAACCTGATGTCTTCTTCTGGCATGAAGTATACATGCAAATAAAGCACTCATATACATAAAATAAGTAAATCATTAAATAAAAGTTATATAGCTACATTGTATATTTCAAAATTTTATCTGCTATTGATGTGAGCCATAGTTTTGATGGGAAAAGTCTTTAAAACTGATTTAAAAAACAAACCCTTGAAATGCTCAGGGCAGTTTGAAATACATTCACAGTTAAAAGCACAGCTCTTGCTGTGTGAGGTGGCCCATGGCTGAAATTCCGATGACTTGTAAACTAAGACAAAATCAAAAGTTTGAGGCCAACTTGAGTAATGCAGACAGCTTTGTCTCAAGACAGAAAAAAAAAATTCCAATCGACAAAATCTTGAGTAGAAGTATTGTTACAGCTTCAAAAAGATATGGCATTTTTTCAGTGAGGTATGGTTCCTGCTTAAGCAGCAGTCATTTATTATAGGAGCTCTAAATGCAATTCCAAATGACATGCCAAATGGTACCTGAAACTTTGATATTCAAGCTATAAAAGCTATAAATTGTTTTAGGATGCTTTCACTAAATGTAGTACCAATAAATATCAGGCTTTGCCTTACACTAATCCATGTTAAAACTTCTGAGTCAGATAGAACAGAAGGATCTCAAATTACAGTAATGCTCTGACCAAGCAATGCTTGAAATATGCAAGTACACAACATTGCTTTGCTCAGTGCTTCCTATAGAACGCCCACTATAGTACACTACCACTGGCTACTCTATATGGTATTATTTTGAATGATTTGATTTTGATTTGATGAGGCAGGGCTCAGGTAATCTAGGAATTCGTTATGTAGTTGGAAATGACTAAACACTTGATTTTCTTGCCTCCACCTTCTGATGCTGGGATTACAAATGTGTGCCAACCAGCCAGGTTTATGTGGTGCTGGGGACTGAAGCCAGGACTTTGTACATACTAGAAAAGCAATCTACCTCCCCAGCCTCTAGTTTTCAGTTTTACATAGAAGAAAATGGAGCTTGCTAAATTCAAGGAATGTATTGCAAATCATCAGTAACAGTCGGAAATCCTAATCACTATCTGCCACCATGGCCAGAAATCCTACCCACTGTCTGCTACCGTGGCTAACGCCTTTAATTCCAGCACCGGTAAGGCAGAGGCTGGCATATCTCTATTAGTCCGAGGCCCGCCTGGTCTACATAGTTCCAAGCTAGACAGGGATACATAGTCAGATCCTGTCAAAACACAAAACAAAACAAAACAAAACAAAACAAAACAAAAAAAAACGACCACTGGAGCGCTTTTGAGCAACAAGGAGCATCTAACGGTGCCTAGCTCTTCAGCCATGCAGGTGTCCAGGTCAGACTGGCTTGGGTCGTGAGTCCTACTTAAATGAACTTAAGTCTACTTTGTGCAAGCAGACTGGTGTCTTGCTTCTAGCCTGGCCAGGGTGGGGACCCGGGCCTGGAGGTTTCCTTGTGGCCTGCGGAGCAGTCGCCAGCAGACCAGGGGTGACGCCCAGCACGGGCGTGGCGGGGCGACCGCGGCTCCTATTCGCCGACCGCCCGAGGCCACCTCCCTCCCGAGCTGCGGGCGCCACAGCGGAGCGCACGGCCGAGGACCGCGCGGGCGGGCGAGAGGAAGCATGCTGGACTTCGCCATCTTCGCCGTGACGTTCCTGCTGGCGCTGGTGGGAGCGGTGCTGTACCTCTACCCGGTAACTCCCGACTCGGGGTTCAGGGGTGCGCCTGCGCCGCGAATAGCTGGATGGGCGGTCTGCGGGGAGCGCTTGCTGAAGAGTCACGTGGCTCCTCCCCGGAGTGCGCTCCCCGTGCGCATGCGTGCTGTGGTCGCTGGGCTGTGGTCCTGGGCGGGTCCCTCATTTCCCCTGTCCCGGACGGGTTTGGGGAGTTGGTGATCAATTACCTTAGGTAACTTTGGAGACAGTGACTCCTTTGAACCCCAATGCCGTTTGCTTCTACATCAGGGGAGAAACTCCTTCCATCTTTTCCTAGCATCTCCCTGCCTATGCCCCGGCACCGTTGTTGGAATAGGTGAGCTGAGCTCCCCAGCCCAAACTTTGTCCACCTGTCCTTTTCAGAGGGGAACCTCTCAAAACTCCGGAGTTACTGTTAAGGAAACTTCCTTAAAGTATATTGTATAAAGCTGGGCGTTGCATACATCTGTAATCCCAGCACGGGGTGAGGAGGATGGGGTGGGAGCTCAAAGCTCACCCTGGACTACATCAAACCCTGTCTTTAAAAGAATATGTATGTACAAAATGTGGTGGATTTATGGAAAAGTGGAAAGGCAGTGAACAGCCCCGGGTGATGGAGATGCCCCTTAGAAGTGTCCTGTTCAGAGTTGGTGGTGGATTAGACTAAGATAGAAACCACATACCTGAACTCCTGAGAAATAAAACACTGATATGGAGAAGGTGAGAAGCTCGGGCCTTTCAAGAATCAGAGAGCTGTGTCCCAGCCAGCTGAAGCGAATGTAAAACCAGACCGGGAACATAGACGAGTGTAAATGGCTGAAAAGCTATTCAAAAGACTTTTAAGGCTGCGTTCTACTGGAGGGTTTCAATGGATAAGTGGCTGTTTTAGTTTAAAGGAAAACTGGGAATGCTGTGTTGGGCCTGTAATCCTAGCACTTGGATGGTGGAGGCAAGGGAGTTCAAGGGTTTCCTCCAAAATGGACCTAAGTTCTAGGCCAGTTTGTATCACATGAGCCCTTGTCTTAAATTTTAAAATTTGTATACTAGAAAAAAATTTAAAAATATGTGTGGTCAAAAAATGTCTTCAATTCATTCCTTTTAAAAAAAAAATGCAAATCTTGGAATCAAGGGATTTTTCAGCTTTAAAGGAGAACTTTAATTTGCAGTCTGGCGTCGTGTCTAATTCCCAGACACTCAGGGCGCTCTGGTGGGAGGGTTGTGAGCTTGAAGCCATCTTGGGCAGTGAATGTAGTGAGACCCCCACTTCAGAACAACCCTAATATTATTAGTTACGTTTTCTGATAGTCATTCCGGCTACTGTATTAAGAACAGACTGTAATTATGGGGCTGGGGCAAGGGTGGGATCAGAGAGAGTAGGTGGAAAGATAACTGCTGTCATTTTGGTGAGAGATGGTGTGTGCTTGGACCCCAGTGTCATAGCACAAGGTGAGAACTACAATATTGTTAAGATAAAGCCAGTGAGACTGGATATAAAACGTGAGGCTAAGAGAAGCTGGAAGAAAAACACTTTTGGGGTGGGGATGGGGACTGGCAGATAGATTTCCCTGTGGAAAGTGAGGATTTCGTTTAGTTTGTATCTTGGTGAGAATTAGTGAGGTTTCATAGACATCAGAAGTTTGGGGTTACGTAAGCCAGGTTTAAGATGCCTGTTTGACATCCAAGTGAGACAACATCAAATACAAAAGTCTTGAGGTTTAAGGTAAAAAAACCAGACTAGAGACAGTTTGGGAACTGCCAGTGTATGTATATCTTATATTGAAGCTCGGAAGTTTGTTCCAGTCTCCTGGAGAATTTAGATGTAGGAGAGAAGAGGTCCAAGGACTAAGCCCTGAATTCTCCGTATTAGATAGAGGCTGGAGAGAGGAGTAAGGGAGGAGAGGACCATAAAGAAGCCTGGGGAGGACCAGTCAGTTGGGCTAAGGGAGGAGAGGACCATAAAGAAGCCTGGGGAGGAACAGCCAGACCCGAGAAAGGCAAAGAATCATCCACTGAGTCAAGTATGGCAAAATATTCCAAGGAAGCTCAGGCTGGAGAATTCAGGAGTATTGAGAATCCAAGATGAGTGGCTCTACCATGGAATGATGAGGTGATGGCCAAGCTGGAGTGTACTGCAAAGTCCTAAGGATGCAGAATTCTTTAGAGTTTTGCCCTACTCCCTAACAATTCATTCAGCAGCCCTTGGGGTGGTTCGTATCCCCAATGCAACTATTAAATAAACCTAGGTTTTCATTTATGAGTGGTTATCAACTGGAGAGAGTGTTGGGTTAGGGAAGGGAGTTTGTGTCCACTTCTCTCAGCACTGGGACCCCATCTGGCCATGAGCACCCACACACACACACCTTCTGTGAGTTCGTTTGTGCATTGGCCCTGCTTTGTTTAGAAGGCCTTGTATCTCTGGTTTCCTCCATCCCCTCTGGCTCTAAAAATCTTTCCATTTCCTCTTCTGAAAGGTTCACTGAACCTGAGGGGAGCAATTTGATGGGGACATCCTGTTTAGGATGAAGTATTGACTTCTCTGTGTTCAATGAGTATGTATGTGTTGTCTTTTGCAATAGGGCCTTACCATTAGTTGTGGTAATAGGCATTACCAATAGCCTGGGTTGTTTGGGGGGCTCGCATGGGACTCCTTTGATCAACAAGTCAAGTAGATATAACTCATCCTGGTACTGGAACCTTCATTTGGTGACAAGAGATGGCGACAAGAGATGGTGACAAGATGCTGCCTCCTCTGTCACTTTGAGATTTGTTTTAAATTACCTTCATATATGTATGTATTTTAGGAAGCTTTTAGTACTGATTTAGGTTTCCATCTGACACCTCAAATGACCCTTGATTTTAGCTGTTTCTCCTCCTAGTCCCTCCCTTGGTCCCTCCCCCCCCCCCCCAGTTTAATCCTCCTAGTGCAGTCTCCCCTACCCATCCATAACTATCTATTCTATTTCCCCTTCCTAGAGAGAGCTCTCTCAACCCCCTAGTCCCTTACTCTGTACCTAACCTCTTTGGGTCAAAGGATTATAGCTTGCTTATTGAAAATGTAAC
>NC_034594.1:39509249-39514745 GCF_900095145.1 Mus pahari
GATGGTTGTGAGCCACCATGTGGTTGCTGGGATTTGAACTCCGGACCTTCGGAAGAGCAGTCGGGTGCTCTTACCCACTGAGCCATCTCACCAGCCCAGGATTTTAGACTCTTAATGTTTGAGTAATAGTCCATTGTATAAACGTAGCACTTTTTTTATCCGTTTACAATTGACAGTGATCTAGGTTGTTTCCAGTTTCTGGCTGTTCTGAATAGAGCAGCAGGTGAACCTGTCTGAGCACGTCTCTGTGGGAGTATAGCTAGATTTTGAGGCAGATCGATTCCTAGCTTCACGTTTGGATTCAGTACAGATTTGCATTCCTCTTACTTCCCGTCCTCGTCTGCACGAGCCAGCATTTTTCTTACCGATCTCGGCCATTCTGATAGGTGTAAGATGAAATCTCAAGGTAGTTTTGATTTTCATTTCTCTGATAACTAAGGACATTGAATGTTTTTGTTTTTGTTTTAAGTTTTTCTTGACCATTTTTGTTTTCTCTCTGGAGAGTTCTCTGTTTAGATCTGTACCCCATTTTTAAATTGTGTTACTTGTTTTCTTTATATAATTTTTTGAGTCCTTTATATATTTTGGGTAATAGCCCCCAGATGTGTAGTTGGTAAAAGCCTTTGCCCATTCTGTAAACTGCTACTTTGTCAGAATGATGGTGTCCTTCACCATACACAAAGCTTTTCCATTTCATGAGGACTGTGTGCAGGGACACACCGGGGGGAGAGGGATCTGGGGTGGCTGGTGGTCTCTCTTATCCACAGCACACACCTGGCACATCTGGCAGGTGACAACGTAAGCAGTTGGTATGTCCCTCGGAGCAGGCCTTTGGAATTGCCTGTGCACTAACAGGGTTAGGGTTAGGGGTCCCTGGTTTGAAGCCCAACAGACAAGTCACCTTTAGAGTGATGTCACCTACCTGATCCCGTGGCCTGCATGGAGTTGGCAGCTGTGACTTTGTTTGTTGAGACAGGGAATTGCTATGTGGTATTGTCTAGCCTTGAACAAGATCTTCCTTCAATCTCCTCAATGCTGGAATTACACATCTGGGTCATTGTGCCCAACTTTGCTTTATTATTTGACTAGAAAGAGCACATTTATTTCAGAAATGAATGAATTGTAAGCTACATGATGGTTTGGTTTCTTGTTTTTTGTTTTTGTTTTTTGTAGCCAGGGCTTTGGGACCATTTATAAAAGTTCAGAACAATGGAAACAAGAAAACGACCTTGATATGGGGGCAAGGATGAAGTTCCATTTGGTAAAGTGCTTGCCGAGCAAGCATGGTCTTGAGTTCAATCCCCAGCACACGCATGGAGAGCAGGATATGGAATTCTCTGAATGACCAACTTAGTGTAATCAGTGCGCTCCACATCCTAGTGACAGATCTTGCTTCAAAAATCAAGGACAACACCAGTGCTGATCTCTGGGCTCTACATGCACGTACACATACACCCACATACATGGACCAGTAACAGAACATGGCGCACATGCACGTGCACACACACAGGATATACACGATATGGTTAACTGATAGTAGTTTAAATTCTTAGAATATCTTTTGAGAATTTGACAGTGGAAGACTGTGAAACCAAACCTTTTCTACACCAAGAGCCTACACCTTAGAGTGTGCTGAATTGTAAAGTTGTTTAAGGTCCTGGAGATGGCTTGGTTGAACTTGTAGAGCTTTTAAGATCTGTGACAGTTCACCACACGCTCCTGAGCCGTTTTGTTGTTGTTGTTCTTTTCCATTAGGCTTCCCGGCAAGCTTCAGGAATTCCGGGGCTTACTCCAACTGAAGAAAAGTAAGGACATTTGTTTGGTTTTGTTTTATGAAGTAGAGACATTTCTTCTTCTTTGGTATCAAAACAAAACTGTAATTTTGGGGGGGGTGTTGTTTGTTTGTTTGTTTTGTTGATGGTGCTGGGGGTGGAACCAGAGGCCTCAAAGCGCGGCAAGCAAGTGCTATACCTCTGACCGCAGCCTTGGCCCTAATGTATGGTTTTAAATTACTTGTTTTGTTTTATTTGAATTTTTGTACTTCCAATTTACCTCTGGGAATGCACCCTGTCCTTCATTACAAACTGAGGGGAAAGATACTGAGTTATTACTTCCCCTTTCCTGTTCAGGGATAGCCGAAGATAAGATAGAAATAAAATAGGGGTGCGGGGGGAACAAAGCTTGGAAGCCAATCCTAGGGTTTCCTTGGGCTGTGAGCCTGGCTGCGGCTGTCAGATTGGCGACTGCTTGGGTAGCTCCGGATTATGCCACGTGTTCCTTTGTTGTTTTTGCAACGCAATTTCATGAGTTCTCCAAGTCTCAGTTTAATTACAGAAACAGTGGGGCCGTGAATTTAACGGAGTTTAGGGTTTCTCGGTTATTTGAGGTTTATGAATCTTCGTCGGTTTACACAGTTAACTCAGACGGCCGCACACGGCTCTCCGGTTTCTCCAGGTCACACTGACTATATCGCATGTCTGTTTTTTTGTCAGAGATGGTAATCTTCCAGACATTGTGAAAAGTGGAAGTTTGCATGAGTTCCTGGTTAATTTGCATGAAAGATACGGGCCTGTGGTCTCTTTCTGGTTTGGCAGGCGTCTTGTGGTTAGCTTGGGCACCATTGATGTACTGAAGCAGCATTTCAACCCCAATAAGACTTGTGAGTAACATTTTCTTTCTCCTCAGCTGACCCCTACCTTTGAAGACTAAATGTTTATAAAGAAAGAATGCTGTTGGATAGGAGTATGTAGCTAATGTTTGTCGAAATGCTTTGAACTGTGTGTTAGGTGTGTATTAAAGAAAAATTGTACTCATATCCACAGACTTTTTTTTGCAGGCATTGATGAAGTACAACAGAATTCTGCATCAGGACAGTTTTGCCCATTTTTATTGACCCTTGAACTGTTCAGATGTACAATGATATTAATGGTGTTGTGGAAAGATTGCTGTGCTCTGTCCTGCCCCCCTTACCCCGCTGGCCTCTGATTTCTTTTGACTATTTTTTTTCTTTTGAATGATTATTTTAATATAGCAATCCCAAATCTGTCTGTTTCAGCGGACCCATTTGAAACCATGTTGAAGTCATTATTAGGATATCGGTCTGGCGGCGGGAGTGCGGGTGAAGAGCACGTGAGGAGGAGACTGTATGGAGATGCTGTGCCGGCTTCTCTGCACAGTAACTTCCCTCTTCTGCTACAGGTAAGGCGGTGCTTGGTCTGGGCGTACAGTGTAGACGGCCGTGCTGACAGAGTGTAGACAACTGTGTTCATAGAGTATAGACAACCCTCTGCCTGTGCTTGCCTGCATCCCTACCCTCCACTCCAGCCATCCCCCTGCCTGTGCTTGCCACCATCCCTACCCTCCACTCCAGCCATCCCCCTGCCTGTGCTTGCCACCATCCCTACCCTCCACTCCAGCCATCCCCCTGCCTGTGCTTGCTGCAGATGTTCCTTCTCCCTGCTTTGCCAAGTCCCTAACATGTCAGCTCTGCACCTCCCTCATGCCTTACCAGTCTATTGATTGTAAGCTTTTGGATTTTTTGTCTTTTTTCTTTCCCTCTCCCCCTTTGTAGTACTGATATTAATTCAAGGGCCTCACGCATCTTAGGCAGTGGTGGTGCGTGCCTTTAATCCCAGCACTTGGGAGGCAGAGGTAGGTGGATTTCTGAGTTCAAGGTCAGCCTGGTTTTCAAAGCAAGTTCCCAGACACCAGGGCTATATGGAGAAACCCTGTCTCAGAAAAACAAAAAACAAAATATTAATAGTCTTATGATAATTATTAAACAATTACTTGTTTTTCAAAGAAATTTTGTATGTTTTCTGTACAGCTCATTTATGTTATGATCTCATGTGTTGGTGCATGTTGGTGTACACCTGGGGAGGCTGAGGCAGGAAGGAGGTGAATCTCTCCTCTCCTCCCCTCCCCTCCCCTCCCCTCCCCTCTCCTCTCCTCTTCTCTTTTCCTTTGAGACAGGGTCTCTCTGTAGCTTTGTCTGTCCTGGAACTTGTCATGTAGACTGTACTAGCTCTGGACTCATCTGCTGCCATGTATGGCTGAGGCTGTTTCAACAAACAACAAACAAATTCTGAATCTTGTCCGTTACACTATAATCCTGCCTCCAGGTATAATTTACGGCTAATTTTTTTGTCATATAGTTATGTTAGTTAAAATTACCATGGTATTTTAATGAGCTTATTGTGAGGACGTTTGTACATTTTTGTATGGTAGAACATATTTTTGGGTTTTGACAGTTCATACATCATGCACTTATGTAAGGATAGCTGGTAATTACATCTTGCAGTGTAGATGTACTCCTGTGACAATCATTGGAATCAACCAACAACTGTCATATCTGTTAATGTACCTTGACCACACGTGACAGAACTTGAGGAGAGGTTTGAAAGATGTTTTTTAGGAAAATGAAACATTTGTCTTCTATTTGGACATTTCTGCTAGTATCGAGTCAGTATATAATATTGAATTATCAAACAGACCTTACTAGAATTCTCACACACTGAAAGAGAGTCATATAATCTAGCCGGTGAACTAGTTATGTTTGCTGAGAGAATGGAGAAAGGGCTGGGTGTGTCAGTTATAATATATGCATTATTTTGTAGAGTCCCACAAAACAGATGGATTAAGGCAATGGGTCTCCACCTGTGGGTTGCAACCCCTTTGGGGGTCGAACAGCCTTTTGATAGGGCTTACCTCAGACCATCCTGCATATCAGATATTTACATTATGATTTCATAACACCAAAATGACAGCTGTGTAGTGGCAATGAAAATAATGTTATGGTTGGGGTCACCACAACATGAGGAGCTGTGTTAAAGGGTCTCAGCTTTAGAAAGTGTGAGAACCACTATGTTAAACCATGAACAGAGCACAGCCCAGCTTGCAAGATAAATGATTTAAAAAAAGAGAAGAGCTCACACTTGGTCTCCTCATTGTGTGATTGGCCAGGGTTCTTTTTCAAACCACCCATGTGACAAAGCTTCTTTACAACCTGAAAAAAAGGTAGAAAAGTAGGACTGGGAGTGCCCTGTGCAGAGGGAGGCCTAAGCAGCCACTAAGTAAAGCCACCCAAGTCCCATGAGGCAATGTGACACTTCTTGTTTTCTGACAGAGAAGCAGATAGCACCTGAGGCCCTGGATTATGACACTGCAGAGGGAGTAAGTGATGCGCGCTGTGCAGAGGCAGCGCAGCGACCTTCCTGTCTAAGATTCTGATGAAGCCAATGCTTTGCTTTATTTCTTTCCTTCTGGGAGCTCCTTTTAAGGTGGTGCTTTTGGGTTGCTGCTCTTGACCACATTTGACTTCTTAGGTTTTGTTAAATTTTGACATCTGTCTTCATGACAGAAATTGGTGATTGGTATAGATCCTTCTTCCCTCCCTCCCTCCCTTTCTCTCTCTCTCTCTCTCTCTCCCTCCTTCCCCCTCCCTCCTTTCCTTTCTTCCTTCTTTCCTTTCTTTCTTCTTTTCTTCCTTTCTTTCTT
>NC_034594.1:39514805-39518033 GCF_900095145.1 Mus pahari
TTCTTTCTTTCTTTCTTTCTTTCTTTCTTTCTTTCTTTCTTTCTTTCTTTCTTTCTTTCTTTCTTTCTTTCTTTCTTTCTTTCTTTCCTTCTCTCTTTCTTTCCAGACAGGGTTTTTCTTTGTAACCTGGATGCCCTGAAATTTGCTTTGTAGACCAGGCTGTCCTTAAATTCACAGAGATCCAACTGCCTTCAGAGTGCTGGAATTAAAGGCATGTTCCACCATGCCTAGCGTCCTTTCTTAATGTTTATGTCAGGTTTTGGTACCGAGGTTCTTGAAGCCTCATGAAATGAAGAGGAAAGTGTGTCGCGAGCGAGCGAGTGTGTGTGTGTGTGTGTGTCTGTGTGTGTCTGTGTGTGTGATCACCCCCACCCCCATGATTTAAAAGACTCCCTTTTGGGCTGGCATTGCTTTTGCTACTCCAGTGGAACCTAGCATATCTCAAATGGTTTTAATTTGTATTTCCTTAATTCTGAGTGAGGCTGGTCATCTTACTTGTTTGGGTGCTCTGTGTAACGTTTTGTTTTGTCTTCTGTTGAGTACACCACATTTGTTTTACTGGCAATCTAGATAGACACATATATAAAGAAAATACTTTTTTCTTTTAGCCCAAGAAATGGTTTTGACTCTTTTAAGAAAAATAACTGTCCAAAAGCTTTTTCCTAGCTTATAACACATTTCTAAAATAACTCTCAAAAAAAAAAAAAAAAAGCCTACCATAGAAAAAGATGTTAATACCATATGGCTTTATGAAAGATTCTACTTTTAAAAAAAAAGGTTCTCAAGTTTTAAATAAACTGCTAGCAACATTTTTTCCTTGCTTAAAAGTATTATTATCTGGGGATGGGACATATTATAACTTTTTTTTAACATAGAATGACTTTTACAAGTTAACAGACACACATTTCAAGAGGGAAAGTTTTTTAAAATTATTTTTTTCTCTTCTTTGTATAACCTCTGAGTTATCATCAATAAGATCCTTTTAAAGATTTATTTATAAATATTTAGCTCTCACGCATGTCCCTTGAAGCAGGAGTTACTTCAGGTTGTGAGCCATGTGGGTGCTGGGAATTGAACCTGGGTCTTCTGCAGGAACATGTGCTCTCACCGCCTTCAGAGATCTTTCAGTGTGCTTATTTGTCACTCATATATGATTCTGGTGACAGATGAGGTCTCTTGCCCACATTTTACTTCATTATCTGTTCCTGAGTTCCAAGACTGCTTAGAACAGTGTGTGTGCCAGGCTCTGGTGAGATACTCGTTTGCAAGGTGCTTTTCTAGCTCTGTTTGCCTCGGAAGAGCAGATGTTCTTGACTTTAATGACCTTTCTCTGCCTGCAGGCTGTACGTCTTCCTCACATGTTCAGGTCTTGTCCATTTTCAGTTGATCCATGTATCTCCTGTGGATGGAGCTAAGGTTGGGTTTTCTTACACGCCTGCTCAGTTGTTGGTCCCGTTCGACTCTCCTGGGAGTTTTTGTCAGCCATGTGTTGTTGGGCCGCTTTCATACTCGTCCTTTCTGTTGATCTATGACTGTCCTAGAGTCTGCTCACTCGTACTGGCCGAAGCATGCTGTCTTCTGACTTTATTTGTTCACTAACTCACTGATGGCTCCAGGCTGTTTGCTGAAGCACACCGTTGAATATACCTGGTGAGGTTTTATTTTTAGTCCTGTGCGTTTCTGCTCTGAGCTCTTGTGCAGTGCCTTCTAAAATGTGTCTTCCCAACTGATAGCCATTATTTGTTGAGACCTCATTAGCCTAGTTTTCTTTCGTTCTTTGCCTATAATTTAACCTACTTGATATGAACGTCTATTCTTTTTTCATGTTTTGGAAATATATATATATATATATATATATATATATATATATATATTTCTTTCTTTCTTTCTTTCTTTCTTTCTTGAGAGTAGATTTTTCTTTCTCATATAATATATCCCGATCATGCCGTCCCCTCCCTCTACTCCTCCCAGAATCCCCCCACCTCCCTCTTGTGCAGACCCATTTCCTCTGTCTCATTAAAAAACAAACAGGCTCCTAGGGGATAAAACATAACAAAAGAAACTATAATAAGATAAAATAAAACCGTCCTTGGGATTGAACAAGACAAGCAGAAGGAAAGATGCCCAGGAGAAGGGAGGCCTACTCTTTTTCTGCTGCCTCCACTTCTTCACAAGAGTCTCCCTGGGCGTTTATTTCCTGTGGATTCACGTGCTTTCTTCTTCTTTTGTATGCCTCACGTTTCTGGAATTTAAAGCCACACACTTGATTTACACGTGGCAGCTCCTGATACCGTGCTCTCCGCCTGCTTGGGCTTTGCACCAGCCAAGTGTGGAACTGTTATTAACTGCTCCTTCAGTCTTTTCTAAACCGTCTTTGTGGACTCTGAGGTATCTCTCCCACATCTTAGTGTTCAGCTAGGGTTTTGACAGATTTACCTACAAAGCTTGACACCAGAGAGAAAAGGAAGAAACGCTGGGCCGGCAGTGGTTGTATGTGCCTTTAAGCCCACGTTAAAAAAAAAAAAAAAAAAAAAAAACTGAAAGCTGAGAGCCTTCAGGTCCGTCTGTGGGTGTGGTCGATCTGTGGGCATGCACATGACTAGACAGGCTGGTAATAAGTAACCCTGCTAGGGGCAGTGTTCTGGACTCCTAGTAAAAGTCTCCCAAGTTCGTACAGCATCGACTCCCATATAAGTTCTTTTTCTCTGCTTGCCATCGGCAGCAGAGCAGGGGTCAGACACGGCTCCGGTTTGCTATGTGTTAGATTCTCTCATCCTGCAGAGCAGGACTATACCGAGCTTCCATCACAGTTCTCTGAACAGCATGCAGTGTAAAACTTAGAAATGATTTCCAGAACTCTCCACTTAACATTTCTAGAGCAGCTATCCTTAGGAGAAGAGAGACTGCTGTGTGGGGGATTATTTTGTTGGTGGCATGAAATCAATGTTTTTGTTGTGTCTGATTGTGGTGCTGGGACTTGGACCCAGGACTTGGTGCATGCTGGGCATGTGACCGCACACCCAGCTATGCAGTCAGCCTGGAAGTAATTTTGAAGTTGCATAGTATTGTGTTTTAGGTGATCCCAAAGTCATTGTAAAAAATGTCAACTTGACACTTCGGAATTCTTTTACATGCTACCACCTGTTTTTCCAAAGACTAAGTTTATATTGCAAATGTTCTCTTTAAAGAGGAATATTCTTAAGAGATGCTAAATTTTTTTTTTTTTTT
>NC_034594.1:39518224-39542612 GCF_900095145.1 Mus pahari
CCTGGTATTCCTGCTGGAGGAGGAGTGGTTAGTGGGGGTGGTAGGCACCAACAGTCACAACTGAAGGAGGTAAAAATCAAGGTTTTGTTTTGCTTCGCTATAAAGTTTGTAGTCTTTTACTACATAGCTTTTATTTTGCAGGGGGGTTGATAAATCTGGGGGGAGTGAAAGGATGACAGAGGCTCCTCGTTATACAGCAATGTCTAGCACTTTGCCATAGACACATTTGTGGGTTGAGTCACAGCCGCTTTGGTATATCTCTACTGTTTGAAATCAGACATTAATTTTTTTTTATTCTGCTTAAAATCTATTAGAAGTAAGAAATAATTTTCCATCTTGAATTTTTAGCTTATATTTTCTGTTTATTGTTGTGTGATTATTTTGTCTTATTTTAGAAATCAGCTTTTTTTTACTGAAGCTAAGGCCAAACCATTGAAGATTGAGGTTGAAACACAGCCAGAAATGCCTGCATGCTTAATATGGTTACACAGTTTATATGCAACATGGCCATCTTACTGAATCCCTTGTAAGATTTAGACAGTGAAAAATAAAGTGTTATTTTTCTGTTCTTTTCAGCTTTCAGAAGAATTGTTAGATAAATGGCTGTCCTACCCAGAGACCCAGCACATACCTCTGAGCCAGCATATGCTTGGTTTTGCTTTGAAGTTTGTCACACGGATGGTACTGGGTAGCACCTTTGAGGATGAACAGGAGGTCATCCGATTCCAAAAGATTCATGGCACAGTGAGTTGAGGAAAACATTTAAAACAATTCTTTAATCAGGCCAAGTAGTTGAATGCTGACTTTGCCTCAGAAGAAGGCATGCGTGTGTGTGTGTGTGTGTGTGTGCACGCGTGTGCATGCATTCATACATGTATGCCCATGTATGTGATGGTATCTTCCTCTTATATGTTCCATCTAATTTTTGAGACAGTATCTCTCCCCAAGCCCTGAGCTCGTCGATTAGCTAGACTGACTGACTGGCCAGGGAGCTCCTAGGCTCTGACTATCCTTCGAGCATTTATAAGTGCACATTGCCATGCCTGGCTTTCTATGTAGATGCTGGGATTCTGGTTCCCACGTTTGCATAGCAGGTGTTTTACCAACTGAGCCATCTCCCCAGCTAAGATAATTGGTGCTGTGTGTGTGTGAGTATGTGTGTGTGTGTATGTGTGTGTGTGTGTGAGAGAGAGAGAGAGAGAGAGAGAGAGAGAGAGAGAGTACATGCATGTGTGCAATTTTTTTTCTTTTTAGGTAAATACTTTTGGAAATGTAAAAAGTGTATGATTAAAGAAAAATTTTAAAGTTTAACTAGTATCTTATAAAAGTAACATTAAATTCTAGAAGGAAGAGAAAAGCCAGAAGCAAATAGAACTAGATTGTGTCCTACATAGAAAGAAGTTCAACGTAGTCAGTGGAGCATGAAGATGCTAATGAGGTGAACATGATTAGCAGCAAGACCAATTCAGTCTAAATTGAGTAACATTGTCTTTCTTACACTCACATGTGGGGTTTTTAAATTAGTTTCAACATGAGATTAACTTCTCTCTTGAAAATCATATTTAGGTCATGAACCCTACCTCTTCTCAGATTTGAGAAATTATTCCTTACATTATTTAAGTCTACAAAACAGGTCAAAGAGGTTTCTTTTTCTTTTTTCTTTTCTTTTTCTTTTTTTTTCCTTTTGAGACAAGGTCTCACTATATAGCCTGTATGTCCTAGATAGATCTTGCCATGTAGACCAGCCTAGCCTCGAACTCACAGAGATCTACCTGCCTCTACTGGGATCAAAGGGGTGTACCACCATACCAGATTTAATAGTTGAAACAATGTGTTCTAAGCAAAAATCACCGGAAACTTTACCCTGTTGCCCTCTCACTATTTAATACATATGTGTTGTTGGGTGAATGTGCATATGCATGTGTGTGCACGTAGGTGTGGAGGCCAGAGGACAACTTCAGATGCGATTGTCAAGAATGTCATCTGTCTCCTTTGAGACAGGATCTTCTCACTTCTCTGGAGCCCACCATTCTGCCCAGCAAGGAATCCTCCTGTCTCTACCTCCCCAGTGCTGTGATTACAACCCAGCATCGCCACATCCACTGTCGTAGTCAGGGCTGCTGTTGCTGTGACAAAACACCATGACCAAAAGCAAGCTGGGGAGGATGGGGTTTATTCAGCTTACCCTTGACATCGTAGTCCTTCACTGAGGGAAATCAGGACAGGAACTCAAGCAGGGCAGGAACCTGGGGGCAAGAGCTGATGTAGAGGCCATGGAGGAGTGCAACTTACTGACTTGCTCCCCATGGCTTGCTCACCCTTCTTTCTTAAAGAACCCAAGACCAGCAGCCCAGGGGTGGCACCACCCACAGTAGGCTGGGTATATTGACCACTAATTAAGAAAATTCCTTACAGCTGGATCTCATGGAGGCATTTCCTCACCTGAGGCCCCTCCTCTATGATGACTCTAGCTTGTGTTAAGTTGACATAAAAGTAGCCACTTAAAAACATTTATTTTAGCTGGGTGGTGGTAACACATGTCATTAATCTCGGTACTCCATAGGCAGAGGCAGGCAGATCTCTGAGTTCAAGCCAGCCTGGTCTACAAAGTGAGTTCCGGGACAGCCAGGGCCACACAGAGAAACCCTGTCTCAAACAAAACAAACAATGTTATCTACTTGTTATTCATCTATAGCATTAGTTCATGCACATGTATGTGCAGTGATACATTGGTTCATACATGGAGCCTAGAAAAGGGTGTTGGAGTTACAGGGATTTTGCTTGTTACAGGGATGCTGGCTTCCAAACTCTGGTCCTCATGATTTTGTAGCAAACACTCTTAACGCCCGGGCCTCTTCTCCAATCCTCTGTTTTTCTGTGTGGGAGGCAGGATGATTTATTAGCTGAGCCATCTCCACTTTTTGCTAATTTCATTTTTACATTCAAATACTCTGAAATGTGCACGTTAATAACTTTTATGGGGTTTCATTTTTCGAGACAGGGTTTCTCTGTGTAGCCCTTGGCTGTCCTGGAACTCACTCTGTAGACCAGGGTGGCCTTGAACTCACAGAGATGCTCCTGCCTCTGCCTCCTGAGTGCTGGGAGTGAAGGTGTGCGCCACCATGCCTGGCTTACTTGACTTGAAGTAACTTTAAGGTAACTATAGAAACACTTGATTAAACTATTATTTATAAATACTTACCCATTCCTTAGTGTGGTTTTTCTCTTTACTCTCAGAGTTTTTGAAATGTTACTTAGGATCTGTTTCTTGTCTAATGACCAGTTTTGAAAGATTAGAAGCTCTTTTTCTGCTTATTGTCTTCAAATCTCTAACTAAATTTTAACATTTACTGGGCTTCAGTTAATGCTTATCAATATTTCAAGTGAAATAAAAATTGATAATTCCTTGTGATAATGCCCTCCTATCTGAGAAAATACTTGTAATACAAAAATACTTGTAATACAAACCTACCTTTTGGTCTCTGTTTCTTTTTCTCCTTTTCTCCTTGTTTTTGGGGTGGGTGTGAGGGTGGTGAGGAACGTATGGCTAGGGTCTCATGTAGCCAAGGCTGGTCTCTGTGTAGCCAAGGCTGGTCTCATGTAGCCAAGGCTGGTCTCATGTAGTCAAGGATGACCTTGAATTTCTCATCCTCCTCTCTCCATCTGGGATTACAAGCAGGGCCCACCACGCGAAGGGTTTGTTCCGGCCGGGGATCCAATCCCCGGCTTGGAAAATAAGATAGACAAGTTCTCTACCAACCAACCTGCATCCTCTACCCTACATGTGCTGCTTTTATGAAAGGAAAGTTTTCATATGCCAGCTGAAATTAGTTTGAAAGAGCCTTGATTGAAATCATTAAAAAATATCTGAGGCCTGTTCTCAGAAACTATGGAGCCAATGATCATACAGCCAACTGGAAAGGAAATGCTCAGATGCTCAGATATGCTGCGAAGGGAGGGCCTCAGTGTTGACTCAACATTAATATGTAGGAAGTCTGTACACTATGTAGTACTTACATGCTTTCTTGTTTTTTAGGTGTGGTCTGAGATTGGAAAGGGCTTTCTAGATGGGTCACTGGAGAAAAACACCACTCGGAAAAAACAGTATCAAGAGGGTAAGCTTAGCCACTCTTTTTTTTTCTTGGTTTTTCAAGACAGGATTTCTTTGTGTAGCCCTGGCTGTCCTGGAACTCACTCTGTAGATCAGGCTGGCCTTGAACTCAGGGATCCACCTGCAGGTATTAAAGGCAAGTGCCACCACGCACGCCGGGCCAGCTTAGCCACGTTTAATTAACTGGTTTGGGGGTAGTATACAGTTGGCAGGTAGACTTCCTTGGATGTAGAGCCAAGGTCTCACCTTCAAATTTTCATATGTATTCAAAGATGCGGGCTGCGGTTTTAGTTCTCTTATCTCTGATAGTGAGATCGTCGGTCACCAATAATTTCTCTGTGCCTTTTCCTGCTCTGTTTCACTCAGTGATGGCTTTTCTTCAATGAAAGATGAGAGAGAGCAGGAAGTAGAAGCAGAAGCTGGCACTCACTGCACAGTGAGTGCACAGTACATAACCTGTGGAAGACGTAAGCGGACACTAGAAAGCCATTCAATAGTATGCATTAGGAATAATAAGCAAGAGGTGAACTTGTCTAAAAGAAGAAAATATTATTTGTGAAGTTTTAAAAAAAATCTTATATTTGCTATGTATGAGTGTTTTGCCTGCATGTACATCTCTGTACCACTTGCAAGGCTGGTGCTCACAGAGGCCAGAAGAGAGAGTCAGGTCCTCTGGAACCGCAGTTACAGATCATTGTGAGCTGCCATGGGGGTGCTAAGAAGTGAACTTGGATCCTCTGCAAAAATAGCAAGTGCTTTCAACTGCTGCGTCCTCTCTCCAGCCCCAACCTCAAACCAAAAAAAAAAAGGAAAAGAAAAAGAAAACTGTCATAAAATTGAGTAAAATCTTTTCTAAGTTTTTTGGCAGTAATTTATAAGATTTATATACAGGGACTGGAGAAATGACTTAACAGTTGTTTATATCCTAGTATCCATGTTACAAAGGTGACAAATACCTGTAATTCCAGCTCCAAGGGATCTCTAAGGGCACCTGCACACACACACACACACACACACACACACACACACACACACACAAATAAAAAGTAGACAATTGGTAAAGTTATAAACTAAAGATTTAAATTTGTATAGAAAAGCAGTATTTTGTAGGATTGGGAGATGATAGCTCAGCTGGTGACGTGCTGGCTGCTCACTCGTGAGGATCGGAGTTCAGAATCCCAGCAGCCATACAGAGTCTGGGCGTCTCTGTCTCTGTGTGTGTGTGCACGTACACACAGGTGCAGAGAACAGAGCTTGATGTCCTTCTCTGTCGCTCTCATCCTTAAGTTCTGAGCCTAGAGTTCACTGACTCGATGAGACGAGTGAGCCAGCCAGCCCCAGTGACTGTCTCAACCTCCCCAGGGCCTTTTTGCTTCTTTCCACAGCAATGAGATATGGATCAAGGTCCTAGTTTAGTTAAGCCCTGGTTCTTCCTCCAAGCCCCATGCTCCCAGAAATAAGACTCAGACTCAAAATATATTTACAGATACCTTGGTGATATAGCTAGGCATTACTCTGACTAGATCATAACTAAAACAACCTAATTATTTTATCCTACATTCTGCCACATGGCTGGTTCCCTGTGCTCAGGTACCATAAGTCCATCTCATCACATCTTTCCTGAGGACCTCCCATCTCAGAATTCTTTTTCCTCCCGGATGTCCCACCTTCTATTTCCTGTCTAAGCCATAGGCCATAGGCTTTTTTTTTTTTTTTTTTTTTTAAAGATTTATTTATTATATGTAAGTACACTGTAACTGTCTTCAGACACTCCAGAAGAGGGCGCCAGATCTCGTTACGGATGGTTGTGAGCCACCATGTGGTTGCTGGGATTTGAACTCAGGACCTTTGGAAGAGCTCTTATCTGCTGAGCCATCTCACCAGCCCGGCCGTAGGCTTTTTAATTGACAAGGTGATGCGTCCATACAGTACATAAGATAGTCTCTCTACAACCCTCATGCTTGTATATCACTTTACTGAGAAACCCAAGCCCCATGTGTTAATATTTTATTCTGACCTGCTTCCTTTTCTTTTTTTCTGGAACCAGACAGGGTAATCAACACACAGCTCTGCACAGTGGTATTCACGTGTGGTTCCAGCTCCTCGGTACACTGAGGCAAGCGGAGCATCCATTTAAGTTCAGGAGTTAGAACTCCCAAGGGGGAGAAAGGCTTCACGAGAGCCACAGATTACGTTCCATACTCACTGGTATTGGGTAAATAGCTTCTCTATAGTTATGACCTGCTGTGTGCTGGTTCTCACTGTGTGCGCAAGCCACAAAGCATCCTGTGCTCATGCTTTCTGCTCTAGGGATCATCCTGACACCCACCAGAGGCTTTTAAAGTTCAGTTTCATACATTCTCTGTGATAGTACTCATTGTCATTCTTGTTGCTTGATGGATGTATTTAGGTTGATTCCCCTTTGCAAAAATTATGTTTCAGGAAGACAATAATTCCCAAGCTTTGTTACACCACGGTTTTGTGTTGTTTTGTTTTAACATTGAAGCCTGGTTTCTGCCTCCACTTAGATTCAATTACTATGATGTGTGACATGTGTTTTTACTATTTTTAGAAATTCCTTCCAGGTAATCCCAATGCGAGAACTACTGCATTATACCATTGGCAACTCCTCCTTCTCATCGTTAATGTGTAGTTAGTTTTTCAAATCTTCTTACTCTTTGGTTGAGAGTTATACTGTCTTGGTATATGTTAGGTCCTTGGAGATGTTGATGAATATGAAGAATTTTTGTGATACCTCATTCTAGCTGGAAGAAATAAGAAATGATCTAAGTTAGTAAATTTATAGGGCATGAAAAGGTGAAAACTGAGGCCAGAAGAAATCTACAATGTAGTTATCCTGATGCTGGCATGAGCGGTGGAGAGGCTACAATGTAGTTATCCTGCTGATGTTGCCAGTGAGGCTGGACTGAAGCTAGAGGTGTGCTATGGAGAGGCTACCATGTATCCTGATGATGGCGGGTATGGTGGAAAGGCTACAGTGTAGTTATCCTGAAGGTGTCCTGTGCTGTGGAGAGACTACAATTTAGTTATCCTGATGATATGATATGGTGGATATGTTAGGATAGCCACAATGTGGTTATCCTAACAGGTCTCCCGAAGGAGGCTAGAAGTGTGGGGTGGAGAACCTACAGTGTATTTTGGTTTTGTTTCTTTTAAAATCTTGGTTTGCCCTGATAGATGAGGATGCCAGAACAGAAGTGGAGGGAGTGATCCAGGCACTCTTGCAATGAAGCAGGCTAAAGAGAGACTAAGGCTTGGACCAGGTGCTAAGCAGCAGGTAGTGAGGTACAGAAACATGAGGGGGAGCAATAGAAAATTCTGTGCTTTGAAGACAACCATCAGCTGGCTAATGGGTTAAACAGGGAGTAAAAGAGTAGAAGACGGGCAACTACAGAGTAAAATTATTAGTAAATACGATGGGAATGTTGGGAAGAGGCAGTTTTACAGAATGATTAAGAGTTCAGTCGGATGCTATATTTAATATGCTTCAGGTTTTTAAGTGGGGATGTTGAGTTTGCAGTTAAATTTATGAATCTGGAGTTTGGAGGAAAAGAGCTCCTGACTAGAAAGAAAAGTTTGGAAGTATTCGTTGTATAGCTTTAAAATCTTGAGACCAGGGATCACCAAGATAGTAAATGTAGATGAAAAGGGGGGGGGGGGCGGATAGGTATAGGGAACTTTTAGGATAGCATTTGAAATGAAAAGGGGGGGGGGGGTAGGTCCAGAACAGAGCCCTTACATAGTGAGTTCTAGGCCATCGTAAGCCAAACAGGGAGAGCCTGTCTTAAAACAGACAGACAGAGGGACGGAGGGGTGGATGGGAGGGAGGGATAAAAGAAAAGAAGGAAGAAAGGAAAGCGAAGTAAAGAAACACCCCAGTCCTTGGACATTCCACCCTTAAAACCTTCAGGAGCCAGGAGGAGTTAAAATGAGACTTAGAAGGTCAAGCAGGAAAGTAGGGGAGTGGAGCAGCCAAGTGGTATCAGGCCTGGGAGCCCTCACAAGCAGTGTGTCCTGGAGAGTGAGTTTTAATGTCACCAGTGAAGGGATAGGCCAGCCACGATGAGGCAGGAAGCAAAGGAGTGCATAGTTTTAGTGGCCCTTGGTTACCAGTTGCTTTTGTCTGAGAATTTTGTTTGAGAATTTACCTTTCTGATGATTTCATGTCTGTTTCTGCCTTTTGATGAGTGATTCTTGATTTAAGAGGAGCCATGGAAGTAAGGCAGAGTTTAGAAGGAAGGATTGATATTAATGGAAAGATATGTATGTTTGGAGGCCTGTGTGGTGTTAGAATTGTTTACATTTTCACCTGGGTGGTAATGATTTAGATGTTTCTTTAAAATCAGTTACTCCCTGAATTGCATATGGGTTATTTTATGCACATTTGTTTGTTTGTTTGGGGGGGGGCAGGGTTTCTCTGTATAGCCCTGGTTGTCCTAGAGTTCCATTTTTAGACTGGGTTGGCTCACACTGGCACAAATTTACCTGCATCTGTCTCCTGAATGTATTTGAAATTTAACAAAAAAAAAAAAAAAAAAGGAAGAAAGAAAAAGGAAAAGAAAGAAAGGAAAATATATGATTTAAAATATAAATTTTCTCTAAACATTATTGGTTACTGTTTTTAAAGGTTTCCACAAATGGTAATATTGGACAGAATTATTCCTTGGAGGTTTAATTTCTACAAATGCTTATATTATGATTTTTTTAAAAAAATTTTTTTTCTTTAAGCTCTCATGCAATTGGAATCTACTTTAAAGAAAATCATAAAGGAACGAAAAGGAGGGAACTTCAGGCAACATACCTTCATCGACTCCTTAGTACAGGGAAAACTTAATGAGCAACAGGTAATGAAATGTTAATTGGTTACGGAAAGGTCACGTGTGTACAGAGGACTTCTCTTTCAGTGCAAATGGCCTCCAAGAAGTCAGGGCGTCTCATTTATTATAGGTAGTCAGTGTCACATGAACGTTCCCTCTGAAGCGGCTATAGAACATTTACAGTTAAACTAAGCAAACATCAAGCCCGAGTGGTGTGTTCATAGAGTGTATGGGAGCCTCGATGGGCTCAGGCTGACGGCCCACATGGCCAGCTGTGGCAGCTCAGCTCGCAGCTCGTTCAGTGCGTGGCTGTTACCAGCATAATGCTCTTCCATGGTGTTGCCAGGCCGGAGTCAGCCTTGGCATCCTTGCCACTCCACTTCATTGTAGGAATCCCAACATGGCACACGCAGTCACTGGTAGACAGAAGTAAGTTTCTGAATATGAGTTTGTGCAGGAATTGAATTAGGTTCTGAGGACTGTGGCAGGCACTTTCTTCCCTATGTCCAAGGCTCTGTTGCTGCACCAGGCCGGGCCATAAAAGTAGGACTGAAAGGGGGTCTGTGATGAACCTGTGAGATTGCTGAGAAATAAATGTTTGTTGCATCAAAAAGGCCAGGCAACAAAGAGTGGTGACTCACACCTTTAATCCCAGCACTCGCCAATTTCTATGAGTCCTAGGGCAGCCTACCTTGTGAGATCATCTCTCAAAACAAAACAAAAGGCCATACAAGGTAGGAGCCATTCACGACAGGGTGGGCAGCAGAGAGTGGGGGTGAGAGCAAGCAGAATGCATTGTGTCCGTGTCTGATTGTCGGAGGACAAGTGTAACGAAAAATGACAAAAATAAAAGGTAAAACCAACACATGTAAGAAAATAGGCAGCCCAGGGTCTAGCGAGTTATTTGTCCTTTCCTTTAATATGGAAATGTGTGAACCTCTGTGAGTTTATGTACACCATGTGTGCGGGAGCTTTCAGCAGCCAGAATAGGGTCCTTTAAACTGGAGTTACCAGTGGTTGGGAGCTGCCCGCTGTGGTTGTTTGGAACCAGTCCTGTGGCCAGGAACCTTCAGGTCCTGAGGTGAGAGCCAGAAGTGCTGAGTCGCCCGGCCCAGCATCCCTTACCTTAGATTGATTCTCTCATTACACAGATTTTGGGTTTGATGAAGACCTAGTAAAGAAGTAATAATTTTTTTCCCCCACTTTTTGTTGAGCCTCATGTTATACTCTAGATTATCTTCGCAGAGCCTGGTAAAGGCCACCTTGTATCGCATACTTTCTGAACTCCCTTTGGTTTTTCAGATCCTGGAGGACTGTGTGGTGTTCTCTCTGGCCAGCAGCATGATGACTGCAAGGTGTGAGTACAAATCAATTTCTGTCTCTGGAAGAATCCCTTTGTAGTTTCCCTTCCTTGTTTAAAAGAAGCTTGCTTCTCGGGGTGTGTCCACCCCCAGCCTGCCATGTATTCAATTTCACCTTTAAAAACTGCCGTAAAATTATGAAACATTGCATGGATTGTGAATTCTAGTTAGTGCCTTTCAAAGGAACTGCGACCCACGCCTTTCCTGAGTGAGTGAAGAGCGCTCCCTTTTCCTGCTGTTCCTCCCCACTTTGATGCTAAGGGTTGAATAAACAGTCCCCATGAAGTCACAGCCCAGACCTCTTGCTGCCTTCCTTGATTCCTGGTGGTCACTCAGGACTCTGAAAGGGTGTGGAGTTCACAGAGATCATGATTTGAAAGAACTCTTCTGGAATGGGAGATGATTTCTATTTAAAATTCTAGATGTGTGACCTCCACCGGTTTGTAGATTTATAGAGAACATGTTGATACAATATTTATAAAAATGTTTATAAACATAAAAATGTGCAATATAAAATGCTCCCAGGAAATTTTTAGGTATCAGTTTAAAATGTAGAAAATTCTATGTTCACTTCATTATACTTCATTTCAGCAAAAGTTTTTAGACTGGTGTGGCATGCGTCATTTCTCTTCTTTAACACCTAGATGTATCTAGGTATTACAGAGTAAATGAAATTCATGCAGATAATTACCCAACTATTTTAGATTTTTTTCTTGCATTTATTTCTCTATTGTTCACATGGTGTACATAAAATCACAGAGGCTCACACATTTCCATATTTAAAAAAGGACAGATAAAACTCTAAACTCTGTGAGCCTGCAGTTAGAGTTCAGCTCACCTTGCAGGTCCCAGGGATGGAACTCAGGTCATTAGGCTTGTCAGCAAGTGCTTTGCCTGCTGGGACATCTCACAGCCTATCAACTTTTTAAAAATTCTTTTAAGGGTTATTTGTTTTAAATCTATATTACATTAAAGAAGTATGTTTGCTAAAGCTTTTTTTAAAAAATGTCATTAACCTGGGCATGGTAACACATGTCTAAATTCCAGTCCTAAGGAAGGTAAGTTGGGAGGATCACAAGTTCCAGGCCAGCCAGGGCCACATAGTCAGACCCAGTCTAAAAACAGAAACGAAACAAAACTGAGTTCATTATGCTGTGGACACCACAGAAATTGGTCATCTCAAAGATAAAATTAATCTGAATCTCATTTTTTAGTTTTTAGGGAGAGTCTATAAAGAGTGTTGTTATTTATTTCTTTGTATGTGTGCTGTGAATTTTTAAAAAGGTGTGTTTATTTTACATGTACAAATGTTTACCAGTTCATGTATACATGTGTACCACATATTCGTCTCCACTGCCTGTGGAAATCTGAAAAAGGCTTCAGACCCCCTAGAGTTACGGATGGAAATCAAAGCTGGGTCTTATGCAAAAACAAGCCATCTTCCCAGCTGTGACTTTGAGAGGCCTCTGGAGTTTTTGCAAGGCAGGAGGGCCAGGAACCTTTATCTGAATTTCTCACCACTCCCGTTTATTAGCGTTGGGGAATTCCTTACCTATTTCTGTAGTCTCTGCTTTTCTAAACTTAACTATTCCTAGATGGTTCTTATTTGTTTTGTTTTGGGTATTTTTTTTTTGAGATTTATTTGCTTTTATTTTATGTGTATTGATACTTTGCCTGCATGTGTGTCTGTGAAGGTGCTAAATTCCCTAGAATTGGAGCCATACACAGTTGTGAGCTACTATATGGGTGCTGGGAATTGAACCCAGGTTCTCTGGAAGAGCAGCCAGAGCTCCTAACTACTAAGCCACCTCACCACCCCCTATTTCTTTTGTTTCTCAAGACAAGGTTTCTCTGTGTAGCCTTGGCTATCCTGGAACTTGGTCTATATAGATGTCTCTTAGATGCCTTTTAGCTAAGAAATTATGCCTAGCTATGTTTACAGAATATTAAATGTCTACAAATTGCATTTTAAGCTATTTCCAGTCATATGCTTTGTATTTTAAAACAGCCACCATCCACACATTCACTCACAAACATATGCACACAACCCACCACCAGCAGTAATTGAAATTATTAAGTATATATACATACACATATATGTTTTATTAGTTTTAAGTAATAATGGAGTAGGCAGGACATATGAATGACTACTCTATGCAAATCCTTATTTAATCCTTTCAGTATTTTATATATATATATATATATATATATATATATATAAAGTACAAGTTTAATATATATATATATATATATATAACTTGTACTTTGCATATTTAATATATATTGCAAATTACATATGTTTACATATCATTTGTGAAATGGAAATGCCAAGCTAAGTGAAGTTGTGGTGCACACCTTTAGTCCCTACACTTGGGAGGCAGAGGCAAGTGGATCTCTGGGAGTTTAAGGCCAGCCTGGTCTACAGAACAAGTTCCAGGATAGCCATGGTATGTAGGGAAAGTTAAGGACATAGCCAGTTACTCTTGAATAATCGAGTTACCTGGTGGCTATTGATTTTGAGAGGCAATAACTGAATCAAAGAGACATTTTTTAAAAGAGTTAACTTTGAGTTTTATAAGTGTAGCTTTTAACATTTGCCTTGTACATACAAGGCCTCAGTTTGATCACCAGCACTGTAATAATTGATGATGATGATGATGATGATAAGGTAATTTGAGTCGTTCCTCACTCTAGAAAAACAAGATAATTATATAAAGAGAAGTAAACAATACTCTATACACACTTCAAAGCAGCTGGAACAGAAAAAGCAGAACTATAGCTACTGTTGCTTAAGCATATCCTAGGGAGAAGATGTATTGGAATGCTTAGTAATTCATAAGCCCACTGAGACCAGCAGTGAGCCATGAGCTTGGTGTCAGAGTACTTACTCAAAGTGTAGATGGGAGCCAGCAAGAGAGCTCAGACGCTAAAGGTTCTGGATACCAACCTGATGACTTGAATCCAGTCCCAGGAATCCACATGGTGGAAGGGGAAGATGGAGTTCTACTGGTTCTTAACTCCACAGGCATGTCTACATACATACATACATATATACATATACACATACACACATACATACACACATACACACATGCAGAGATACATACAAAATAGAGTAATAAATACCATTAAAGTTTTTTTTTTTTTAATAGTGCAGGTGGGTGGCCCTTACCCCAACCTGTAGAGTCAGAAATCTCTGGACATTACAGCACCAATAAACTCTCAGGTGGTTTGGGAAGTCAATAACCTGAGCAATAATTAATTATTAAAAGTCTAAAAAAATGTAATGTGGTTATATGATCAAATCTCCCACTACTTTGATTTGTAGGAATCATTTCATAGGGGGCTGGAGAGATGGCTCAGTGGCTAAGAGCACTGACTGCTCGTCCAGAGGTTCTGAGTTCAATTCCCAGCAACCACATGGTGGCTCACAACTATCTGTAATGGGATCTGATACACACTTCTGGTGTGTCTGAAGACAGCTACAGTGTACTCATATAAAATAAAATAATAATAATAATAATAATAAAGAAGAAGCTGATGAGGTCAGGTTTTTATTTTGTGGGATTGAAACAGGTCTCCAGCATCCAATCCTCCCCTCCCTGTCTGGTGTCATTCACCTTGGGTAGGGTGCGGCAAGGGCTGTGGGTTACGTGTCAGACTCCAGAATGCTGGTATCTCAGTAGCTCTGCATATTTTCCCATCTTATATACATATTTATATTCTGTTTAAAGAAACTCAAATCCTGTAAATAATTTCATTTTAATTTTTGATTAACATTTATTTACCATGGCGTGGCAAGGCAGGGGGCAGATTTACAAACTTTTTTTTTTTTTTTTTTTTTTTTTTTGGTTTTTCAAGACAGGGTTTCTCTGTGTAGCCCTGGCTGTCCTGGAACTCACTTGGTAGACCAGGCTGGCNCCTGGCTGTCCTGGAACTCACTTGGTAGACCAGGCTGGCCTCGAACTCAGAAATCCGCCTGCCTCTGCCTCCCAAGTGCTGGGATTAAAGGCGTGTGCCACCACGCCCAGCTTTACAAACTATTTTTTAATACCAAAAATTATTCAATAGCTGTTTTCTTTGTTACTAACATAAGTTTTCTGTAGTGTGTACCTGGACAATCCATTTCCTAACGACATCTGGAGAAGTTCAGAAGAAACTACACAAGGAGATAGACCAAGTTTTAGGGAAGGGTCCTATCACTTCAGAGAAAATTGAACAACTCAGGTAAGACTACAATGAAAGGAAAAACTCTTTAAATGGCAAACATCAGGTGGTTTATTTATAACATAAAGCTTATGCTAATATGTAGAAAAGATACATGGATCTTAAAATATTTCTATAGATTTGCAATAGAATAGAATAGAAAAATATATACATAGGTCTGCATATATTTTCATTTGTTTCTGTTTATTTTTTAAAAAAATTATTTAACCAGGCATAGTAGTACACATCTTTAATTCCAGCACTTGAGAGGCAAGAAGGGATAGGTGGATCTCTGTGAGTTTGAGACCAGCCTGGTCTACAAAGTGAATTCTAGGACAGCCAGAACTATATAATGAGACCCTATCTTGTAAAACACCAACAACAACAATAACAAAAAGCTAAAAATTTATATGCATCTGTGTCTATATGAGTGTTTTTACACGTGTGTGTGCCTGTGGAGCCCAGAAGAGGAAGTTGGATCCCTTGGAGCTGGAGTTGCTGGTAGTTGTGAGCTGTCCAGCATGACTAAGCAGCAAGTACTTGTGAGCTGCCTAGCATGACTAAGCAGCAAGTACTCTTAACTGTTCTGGACAGTTTCTGCTTTTTGAGGCAAAGTCCTCCTGAGTGCTGTGATCACAATTACATACACCACACCTATTTAATTACAGATTTTAATGGATAATTTAATCTCATGTCTAAAATCATAAAAGTAGTTCTGGGAGCTGGAGAGATGGCTCAGCAGTTAAGAGCACCAACTGCTCTTCCAGAGAACCCAGGTTTGGTTTCCAGCACCCACATGTGGTTCACAATGATCTGTAACTCCAGTTTTCAGGAATCCAGTGCCCTCTTCTGTCCTCCATGGACAGTATACACTAATATGGTACACAGATCTACATGCAACCAAAATACCTACACAAAATAATACATTTAAAAACAAGATTATGCAACTCTTGTTTCACATTAAAAAAACAATAAAGTAGTTCTAGATAACCTGTTAGTTAGCCTATATGTAGTAGCAATGATATCCAGCATGTGGCCATTCATGCTTTGTTCATAGGAATACATGTCAGATGCCATCTAGGAAAGGCTATGGTGAGCAATTGAGTTGTCTAGAGCTGGCCCATTGTTTTGCATGGCTGTGATGGGTGAGCTCTGAGATGCGAGGTCCTCAGAGACTTCATCCCAGGATCGCTTCATGCAGCAGATATGCCTTTCCTGTCACTGTTGCATAGCCTAATGATTTCTGGACCACCCTGTTGGTCCATCCTATTGGGCAGATTTCTTGATGATCAACATGAAGATGAACTTCCATGAATTAATGCTAGAAAAATTAATTATAGCATTCCTGATTTGATTCAAATAATTTTAAGAAGAAAGTTTAAGGAGATGGTCTTAGCTGTTTTGCCAGAAAGATGTAATAAAGACTCAAGAATAGAATGTGCCCCTCCTCATGGAATAGTAAGTAAAGGCTGCATAACACGAAATACAATGAGCTTTCATCGTTACACCAGGAGAGAGACAGACTTGGGATCAACGGAAAACATTTATTCTAGGTCAGATCCAAGGATAAGGCCACAGATGTGCACTATGACAAAGCAAGGCCATGTAAGACTGTTGCTTTGAACTTATAATGAGTTTATAGAGTGAGACACTGCTTTGAACTTACTATCAACTTCCTTCTGTAACTTCTCTTTTGTGTAACATTTTTATCTATGAGGTAGTTTTATAAAGAACTTTTGTCTAAGAAGGTATAAAAAGTCTGAGAGAAGAAATAAAATGTGGCTTTTAGGGCTCTACCAGATCCACCAAATGTATGATATATATATCTGTCTGTCACATATATGTATCTTTGTATGTATATAAGTATGCATGAACACTTGTACAGTTGATGAAACAGGTGGTTGGACCCAGCCAAAGTGTATGGGATGTGTGAATGTGTGTGCGTGTGCACGCACACACTTGATTTTTCTCCCTTTCTTCCTTTTCTTTTCTCCTTGGCTTACAAGAGTTAACAAACACCAAGCCTCTCACCTGGCTGGGGGGGGGGGGGTTGCTTGAGCCAGAGAGAAAAGAACTCAAATAAGAAAGCTTTATTTATTTTTTTATTTTTTTGGTTTTTCAAGACAGGGTTTNCAAGACAGGGTTTCTCTGTATAGCCCTGGCTGTCCTGGAACTCACTTTGTAGACCAGGCTGGCCTCGAACTCAGAAATCCACCTGCCTCTGCCTCCCAGAAAGTTTATTTTTAAATCCCCTGCTGCTATCAGCAGGAGTTAAATTGCCAGAAGCCAATGGCTTAATAGCAAAGAGTTAAAGAAGGTAGAAATTGCCAAAAGTAAGCAGCTTTGGCTGTGATCACAGACTCCATACCCCACCCCCCACCACATCCTTGCCTACCTCAGTAATTGGGAGCCAGGGCTGGCTGGATCCTGGGAAATACAGAATAGTACAGGCACTCTGGGAAATACCATGATAGGCTTTTTATAATGTTAAGCATGCACTCAGCCTCTACATGCCTTAGAAATTCCTCAGCATTCCTAGGTACTAAAGAGAAATGAAAGCTGACCACACAAAGACCTGTGTGCAGATGTTAGTAGCTGTATATTGCAAACACGCAAGAGCTGGAAGCAGTCCAGATGTTTACCAACTGGTAGATAGATTAGCAAATTGTAATTTTGCCATATCAAGGAAGGCTCTAATTAATAGAAAAACAAGGTCAATATATACAGCCACATGAGTAAACTTAGTTATATGAATTGAGAGAAACAAAGCTCAAAGACCTCTGTCCCCCATGGTTTCACAGATACGGAATTCTAGAAAAGGGAACACTAATGCAGTGGAAGTCCTTCCTGCTCCCTTCTCTCCAGCCCATTCTCCCAGTTGCTGCCAGGGCCTGTGGCTGGAGTCACTTGGCCACTTTAAAAGACAGGTACCTACCTGGAAGCAGTCTCAAACCATCCTACTCTCTGGGCTTCAAAAACCCAGAGTTTAGTCTTAACCAAACATCCACAAAAAGAAATCAACGTTTCCCAGATCCCTGCCACTGAAGTTACAGACTGAGACATCATATAGGTGCTGGGACCCAGACTTGGGTCTCTGGAAGAGCCATAAATGTTCTTAAGTCTGACTCATCTCTCCAGCCTTATCATGCGGCTTTTGACCTCCATTCTGCTAGTGTTGGTCATGTTTATTGACATCACATCTGTTTGTTTATTTTAAAAACAGTTATTGTCAGCAAGTACTTTTTGAAACCGTTCGGACTGCTAAACTAACTCCAGTTTCTGCCCGGCTTCAAGATATTGAAGGAAAAGTCGGCCCATTTGTTATTCCTAAGGAGGTAGGAAGTGTTTGGTATATTTAACTCAGTCAGTTTATCCTCAACTACTTTGGTATGGGCCTTTATTTTATTTCTTTTAATTGAAAGTCACTTTTTTCATACAATGTATTCTGATCGATACAATGTATTCTCCTCCCTCATCTGCTCCCATATCCTCCCTGTCCTTCCAACTCCATGGTCTTCCTTCTCTCTTTAGAAAACAATCTGGGAAATAAGGAAACAAGTCAGAATAAACAAACAAAAAGCCCAAAGAAAAAAAAACACACACTCACACACAAAAACTGACATTCACAATACAGACACAAAACAATAAAAGCACAGATTAGAAACTATAATATACAAACCAAAGACCAGTAAGATGAAAAATGCCAAAGCAAAACATTTTGCAATAAAGATCTCCAAAGTTCTCATGCACTCATTGTGTGGCAGCCATCACTGGATCCCAGCCCTCCAGCTGTGGAGCACTGTCTTCAGCTGTGGAGCATTGTCTTCAGCTGTGGAGCACTGTCTTCAGCTGTGGAGCACTGTCATCTTCGGTTGTAGAGCACTGTCTTCCACTGTGGAGTTTCTCTTAGCTCTCCTTCTCTATCTGTTCTGCTGTCAATAGTTTGTATTTTTTGTGCACTCTGGTGTGTGATTATTGCACTGTGTGTGCATGAACATGTACACAAATGTATCTTAAAAACTCAGTTTAGCGGCTGGTAAGATAACTCAGCAGATACCACAGCTGCTGGGCAAGCCTGGTGGCCTGATTTAACTCCCAGAACTCATATAAAGGTGGAAGGAGAGAATTGACTCCAACAAGTTGAACTCTCACCCCACGCATGTGCCACAGGACACCCATAATCATACTCACATATCACACGATAACTATAAATATTTTTTGAAACTAGGTCTTAATATGAAATCTTATCATGAATATGTCATTCTTTTATTTTTTTCTGTTGAGCATATCATAACTGTTAATAGAATTGGCACCTGATGGAGATCCTACTTATTTGAACAGCTATATAGTGTTCTACTATATGTGTCATATTAACTATTGTCCTGTAAATAAAGCAGCCTCACTAATGAAGATTTAGAATGACATTCTCTTTTTATTATTATAGATTATACAGTTGTGTAGGTATTGGCTAATGGCTTAGAAATGGAGTTTTGGAAGCTGGGTGTGGTAGTGCATGCTTAACAATTGTAGCACTTGAGAGCCTGAGGCCAGAGGATTGCCATAAGTTTGAAGACATCCTATAATACATAGAGTGTTAGAGGTCAGCCTGGGCTACATAGTGAGGAAATGGAACGTTGGGATCAAAATGCACGTGTTACATGGGACTGAAGTTACCTCAGGCAGTGCACCGACTATGTGCAAGGTCCTGGTTTAGAGCCTCAGCACCAACAAATGAATTATTTCATTAATAATTAAATCTTGTAAAAGGCAATTATACTTCACTAGGGTTAGGGATGTGGCCCAGTGATAATGCACCTTCCTAGCTTTCATGGGGGTCAGTCCTTAGCACAAAGCCATCTAATCAACTAACTAACTAAATCATCCAATCCATTTAAGACTGCGGGTATAACCCACTGGGCCCCTGGGTTCAATCCCAGGCACCAAAACAAAACACACACACACACACACACACACACACATTTTTTTTTCCTCTCCAGTTCCTCACCACTTTGGGCTTATGAATCTTAGGTATATTTTATGAATCATATGTGAATTGTCTCATTTTTTTCATTTGCTTCTTCTTGATCATTAGAAAGATGGAACAGCTTTTCGTACGTGCACTAACAGTTAGCATTTCTCTTGAGTTCTGTCTTTGGATGCCCACTCTTCTCAGCCTCCTCTTCTCCCTAGTGAGCTGTCTGTGCGTCACTCGGCTGTCAGCTAGGCTGCAAATTCCTTCCTGGTTATGACCCTCTTCCCCTGATGTCACGGTCGTTTTCAGGTTTTGAGTTTTCATAATTAAGTCTGGCTTTTCCTCCACAGCCTCCGGGTCTTGTGGCATGCTTGGGAAGTATACCTGCCTGGAAGATATTGTGGGTTGCTCTGTCACTGTAAGGTCACCAAGATGATGGCCACTGCTGATCTTGTCACTTTGCATTTTCTGTAGTAGACACACTTAGGTGACTTGTGTTGTTGGACCGTTTTGTGTTTTAGACGCTCGTCCTTTATGCCCTCGGAGTGGTTCTTCAGGACCCCAGCACTTGGCCATTACCACACAGGTATGAAACAGTGTCTTTTTGATTGCTGGTTTCTTTTTTTGTTTGTTTTTTTTTTTTTTTTTTTTGGTTTTTGAGACAGGGTTTCTCTGTGTAGCCCTGGCTATCCTGGAACTCACTCTGTAGACCAGACTGGCCTCAGACTCAGAAATCCGCCTGCCTCTGCCTCCTGAGTGCTGGGATTAAAGGCGTGCACCACCACACCCAGCACTGATTGCTGGTTTCTATGTGTGTGTATATTTCATTCTCTTTCCAATATCTTGAAAAGGAAAATAGTATGTGGTAATTCATGACAGCAGGAAGCACTGCTCCTCGTCTGATCTTTGTAGCTTCTCTTTCATCATCTCATTCCACTATCCACCCTTCCTCCTCTTCCCACCTTCTTTATTTATTCTTTTTTTTTTTTTTTTTAAGATTTATTTTATGTATATGAGTATGCTATTCTCTCTTCAGGCACACCAGAAGAGGGCATCAGACCCCATTACAGATGGTTGTGAGCCACCATGTGGTTGCTGGGATTTGAACTCAGGACTTCTGGAAGAGCAGTCGGTGCTCTTAACCACTGAGCCATCTCTCCAGCCCTATTTATTTATTCTTGAGGCAAAGTCTTGCTTGATAGCTCATGCTAGCTTTGAACTTATGATCCTTCTGCCTCAGCCTCCCAAATGCTGAATTTATAAACATGTTACATTATCTATTTTGATATTTGGTTTTATCTCTTTTATTATCACTTGTATCTCATAATCCATATAGTTATCTGATTCTATAACTGTCTTTTAGTCTTAATACATTTTTAAGAAAAGAAGATGTTGCTTATACAGCTCTTTCATAGACTCTAGAAACTGTGCTGTGTGTCACGCATGGGGACAGGAGAGTGAAGCTAAAGATCGAGCTACTGCCGTTTGCCTTAAGGTGGTAGACTGGGATTTACCACCTTGGAAAAAGCTTAGATACGTGGGGCTCTGTTGAGATGATATAGCAGTGCAGAGCCCAAGAGGAAGGTCTGCTGGTGTAGCCACCTCTCCAAGGATGGACATGTAATACTCCTAGCACTTGAGGTTGTTTTGTTGTTTGTTTTTAAGTATCCTGACTTTTTTTTTTTTGCAGAGGTGGGGGATGCACAGATTTGAGACAGTGTTCCTCTGTGTAACCCTGGCTATTCTGGAACTCACTGTGTAGACCAGGCTAGCCTCAAATTCATAGATCTGCTTGCCTTTGCTTCCTGAGTGCTGGGATTAAAGGCATGATCCATTACCCCTCAGCTTAATGAGTCTTAATAAAACAGGAGACACTCAAATTTTACTCTAAAATTATTAGTTATTAGTTAACCTTTGTATTCCAAATGGTTTTAATAACAAAATTAAAGATGCAAAAATATATATGCCTATAATTATAGAAAACTAAAATTTGAAATTTCTTAATCTTAAAAAAAAAACTATGTGAAAAATGCCAAGTTTTTGGTAAATTTTAGGTGTGATATGAAGACTCTAGCAGGACACGTTGCTCATGTGCAAGGCCTGAATTCCAACCTAGTACCATAGAGAGAGGAAAAGAGGGAGACAGAAAGGGGAGGGCAGAGCAGAAAGAGGGACTTTCATTGGAACTTTTGGCATTGCTGCTATTCTCAGAACATTCAGAGAAATTGAAAATGATAAAAGGAATAGATGGAGCCAGGTGTGACACAGACAGCTGTCATCCCAACAATTGGGAGGTGGAGGCTGGAAAAATAAGAGTTTGAGGATAACCTGGGCTATGTATCAAGACCTTGTCGCAAATATCTACCTCCCCCCTAAGGGAATAGATGCTGCGTTGTGGAAACCCTTCTGAGATATTAAATTCGGAGGATGTAGATGTTAGTATTATATCTGAGAGCTTCCTGAAGTTGGGCACTTCCTTAGTGGAAGGGTCAGAGATTTATTGCTGCCAGTACTTTGAGAGACAACTCATCCAAGAGAAATATGGATGGATATACAGCGCTCAGACAATAGAGACCATAGGTTAATTATAGCTTAATATAGTTGTCACATGGAGGAGGATAAAGAAGAGAAGGGGTGGGGAGGATTGACTTTTTCCCCAAAATTTGATGTCTTTGAGATTCAGGTAAATTGTTACATGTTCTTTTCATGCTGGAGTAATATTCCATTAAATGGAGTTTGTATGCCATTTAGCTACAGAAGGACATTGGGTTAATTTTAGTTTTTACTATTATGAACGAAGCTACTATGAACATTTGTGCATTTTTATTTGAACTAGGATTTTGTATTTTTTTGTTTGTTTGTTTGTTTTTTTCGAGACAGGGTTTCTCTGTATAGCCCTGGCTGTCCTGGAACTCACTCTGTAGACCAGGCTGGCCTCGAACTCAGAAATCCACCTGCCTCTGCCTCCCAAGTGCTGGGAATAAAGGTGTGCGCCACCACGCCCAGCGGATTTTGTATTTTTATAAATGCCTAAGACTGTAACTTTACACATTTGTTAAAAACAAAGTAAGAGCCGGGCGGTGGTGGTGCAGGCCTTTAATCCCAGCACTCGGGAGGCAGAGGCAGGCTGATTTCTGAGTTCAAGGCCAGCCTGGTCTACAGAGTGAGTACCAGGACAGCCAGGGCTATACAGAGAAACCCTGTCTCGAAAAACCAAAACCAAAAACAAAAACAAAAAAAAAAAAACAAAGTAAGAAATTGGCATACTTTCTGGGCATGGTGGCGTGTGTCCGTAATCTTATCGTTTTGTAAGTGAGAGAATACGAGGAGCGTGAGTTGGAAGCTTTTGGGCTACAGTAGGAGGGCGTATTGCAGAAGGAAAGGGGAGGGAAGAGGGAAGAAAACAAACATCTTCAGACTCAGTTACTTTTTTGGCTCCAGCATTGGCTCATTTCACCTGGGAACTATGCTGCTCCCCAAGAAACAAGCCTGGTGCCTCAGCCCTTAGAGCAGAAAGGGAACAATTCCCATATCTGAGGTGTGGGCAAGCAGAAAGTGATAATTGGTAGAGTACTTAGCAAAGCACCTACTATGTAATAAATATTAACAAATGTGTACAGCACTCAAGGCCAGGTGCTATGCTAAACATTTGCTTGTTTTTAATTTAATTAAAACTTAAACACATCATGTTCTCTCCCCCTCTCCTGTTTTCTGTCCCTCCAATGTCCTTCTCTTCTTTGACCATTGTTGCTGCACATGAATAGAAATGAATCAACCTATAAACGACTTGCTATGTCCGTACTGTGCTGCCTGCCTACCTGAGCTGAATACTCTACAGATGGAGAGATTGGCTGAAGAAGTTGCATTTACACAACTTTGACAATAGAGACAGAACCCTAACATATGACCACTGTTGACCTTCAAGTCTTCATCGGATAGACACCCAAGACCACATAAGTCAGATTAATGCAACGGATATTATGGCTTCTGGCATATTGTAAATGCTGACATTTTAATAATCTGCAACATTGCTCTTAAATGTGTTCATTAGACTCTGTACAGGCTGGACAGTAGTGGTACATGTTTTTTTTAACCTTATATTGAGTCTTTGTGAATTTCACATCATGCACTGCAGTCCTACTCATCTCCCTGTCCCTTCATATCCACCCTCCATCCTTGCAACCTCCCTACAAAAAGAAATGACAGGAAAAAAAGAGAGAAACAAACAATATCATGGAAGCCACAGTTACCCTTTTGTCCAAACATCTTTGCCTGCAGATGTTCATCTCAATGAGTTGTTGGTCTGGTTTGAGGACTCTGGGTTCTGCTACACTATCAGTACTGGATCCTTACCTGAACTCTTCTTGGGTATCCTGTTGTTGCCCTGTGTTGTGGAGATCCTGCAGCTTTGGATCTGCAGGACTAGCCCCTTCATGGACTCTAGCAGCTCATAGATGGATAGATGTTAGGGTGGACCAACTCAAAGCCCTGGATGTGGGCCTGGGTTAGAGCTGAGTTGGTCAGCCCATCAGCTCTCCTGCACCAACCCATACCACCAGGGCAAGCTCTGCTGCACTGCCCCAGCTAGCTCACCCAAGTGCCACAGCTGGTGATGTCTAGGGGATGGGAGAGGGGCCTTTCTCCCTCACCCATGAGTGGCACACACCTTTAATCCCAGAAGTTTGGAGGCAGAAGCAGGTGGATCTTTGAGGTCGAGGCCAGCCTACAGAGTGAGTTCCAGGCAATCAGAGCTACACAGAGTAACCGTGTCTCAACAAAACAAAACAAAAAGAATCTGAATATACCTGCCTCCTGTATGTTGGAAGGACAGGTGTCCACCTGCCCCGCACCTGCCTCCTGTATGTTGGAAGGACAGGTGTCCACCTGCCCCACACTGCCT
>NC_034594.1:39542891-39549051 GCF_900095145.1 Mus pahari
TTGGAAGGACAGGTGTCCACCTGCCCCACACCTGCCTCCTGTATGTTGGAAGGACAGGTGTCCACCTGCCCCACACTGCCTCCTGTGTATTGGAGGGACAGGTGTCCACCTGCCCCACATCTGCCTCCTGTGTATTGGAAGGACAGGTGTCCACCTGCCCCGCACCTGCCTCCTGTGTATTGGAAGGACAGGTGTCCACCTGCCCCGCACCTGCCTCCTGTGTATTGGAAGGACAGGTGTCCACCTGCCCTGCACCTGCTTCACCTGCCCCACTAGCATGTGTCCACACTCCTCTTTTCTAACTCAGTGTAGATCTTTTAAAAACATCTATTTAAAAAGAGCTTACATGTTTTCTTTTTAATGTTTCTACTGCTTCTCCAGTTGCATTTGACAAGGAAAGTCTAAAGTAAAATAAAACCTTTCTTAGCTTCTTAATATTTCTCACTTATAATAGGTATGAGTACAGTATAAATTATAAACAACATTTCAGGGCTTGAATCCCTAATTTTAATAGAGGAACAATGTGAAATGACTTACATGTTGATCTGGTGGTCTGGATTTTATTCAGATATTATCTGGTTTTTGACTCATCCTTGTATTTCATGAAAAATGCTACTACATTGCTGGCTCTGAAGAATTTTTTTCTTTCTTTTTTTTAATCGTTTAGAGATAGCATATTCATAAACAGCAAGAGATTACACATCTGTGTGTTTGATGGTTTAGAAGCACAGTATAGTATGACTGCAAAAGATTTAAACTATAACGGCTGTGCATTTAGCATTGATGTTTAAGGTGCAAGTGGGTCTGTTCTGTGGTGACCTTGGATTTTTCTTGTAGGTTTCATCCAGACCGCTTTGCTGACGAGCCCGTGATGAAAGTGTTTTCTTCTCTTGGCTTCTCAGGCACGTGGGAATGCCCAGAACTGAGGTAAATGACAAGATGGCAATGGGGAAGGAAGGGTGCCATGCCCATCTGCTCGGAATCTGATGGTCTCTCTTAATGACAGCCAGCTCTACAATTCTTAATGTCAACTTTTTAACTGTTAGTAACCAGTTGGCTCTCTTCCGGTTCAGGTTTGCTTACATGGTGACCACAGTGCTTGTGAGTGTGTTGCTGAAGAGGCTGCGCCTGCTCGCTGTGGAGAGACAAGTTTTTGAAATGAAGTATGAACTGGTCACATCATCAAGGGAAGAAGCTTGGATCACTGTCTCCAAAAGACACTAGACATTTATGCACTTAAAGTCTGTTAAGTAGATGAAGGGAAATGCCCAATTAGACTATATACTGAGACCTTTTATAAACCCAGTGTCATTTTGTAATATAAAACCTGCTAGTGCTTCATGATGTAAATTTGGATTTTTATATGCCTAAATTTCTTACTGTATGACATATGTTTATACTTATATTGACAACTTTAACAGGAAAGCTTAATTTTCTTTTAATTTGCATCATTCTCTAAAGCCATTATTTTAAAATTTTGATTATAATTTGGGGGGCAGTGGGTTTTGAGACAGGGTTTTTCTGTGTAGCCCTGACTGCTCTGTAACTCACTCTGTAGACCAGGCTGGCCTCAAACTCACAGAGATCCACCTGCCTCTGCCTCCAGAGAGCTAGGATCAAAGGCCTGCATCACTACTATGTGGCTAAGCTGTTATTTTCAATCTCGATGTTCACAGTTTGACCTCTCAAATGAGTAATCTTAGAGAATTCTTTTGTGCAAGTTGGAGAATCATGTTTTCTGAATATTCATAAAAGAAAAACATAATGTTGCTTCTTTTTGCATTTCTAATAAATCACCTATCACTCTATTTGGAGGATTGTTTTGTTTTCTGAGTATTAATGTGTCTCCATCATTTTCATTAGGCTTTAGTGAGTCCCTGGGCATTTTGTCTACCATCTGTTGTATGTTCTCGTGCACCTAAGCATTCATCTAAAGGCTTGCACGTGGCTCAGCAGTTCAAAATCATCTGGGAATAACACAGTTGCTTCCGAATCTGTTTCAAAGCGAGTGCCTCTCCTGTGTGACAGGCTGAGGTGGAAGCTTGCCCTGATTTTCTGGAAATCTCACAGCACTATGTTAAATTCTGTTGCTCATGCAGAGAAACAGAATTCCCAAGTTGGGAATTAACTACAATGTCATAAGAACACGAAATGAACAAGAAGGAGTCAAAACTGCAACCAAAGCAGTGTTGGGGAGAGAAAACAGATGACTGAAGAAAGTGTAAGCTCTATGACAGAAAAAATATACATATTACAGGGCTCACACAACCTGTTAAGGATCTGAGAACTTGGCTCAGTGGTAAAGTTCTTGCCTTACTGTGTTGCCCCTGAGTTTAGCCCCTAGTGCCTCAAAAACAAAAAAAATTCAAAACAAATCAGTTAAGAGAAATACACGGTAAGATGCATAGACACAAGATGAGCACAGAGCTTTCTACAGCAGTGTCCAGTCTTGAGTAAGTGAGGCGGTGCTGAAGTTACGTAGGGAATATTTTTAAGAGTTGTTCAAAATATATTTTAGCACAAATAAGTTTTATTTACAATGCCTCATTGATGGCACTATATTTTACTTCAGCTTTTCTTTTGTGCTATGATGATGGAGAATTTCCTTTCTACACTTCTACTGAGCTGTTATCCCAACCCCAGCTTCCTTACCACTGAGCCCCACACGCAGCTGCTACTGCTGCTTGTTGCTTTGGTTTGCTTTGCTTTGCTTAAGAAACCCTTTTTCTGGCTCTGCAAGATGGCTCAGCCAGTGAAGGCCCCTGCCACCAAGCCTGATGACCTGTGTGTAATCCCCAAGACCCACATGATGGAAAAAAGGAACTGACTGGTTGGCCTCTGGCTGACCCGCATACAAACAAATAAATACAATTAGAAATTAGATTTGTTTCCAGACAGCTCTAGGAAGAACGCCAAACAGAGCGATAAGGAATCCTTGCAAACTGGTTATTTTTAACACCACTGACTTTCATTTTTGATTTCCAAGAGTTACAAATCTCAACTTACAAAACATGTGCATATTTGAAAACACACACATCCTAGTTATTGAGTTATTCTATGATGCATTTATTGATCAAAAGATTGTAAAAGTGTTATGAGCAGTTAATATAGAAGTTAATTGGCTCAGCCTGCATTCTTTTCTAGCCAGCTCTTTCTTGATTACAGACATGTAGTCAAGTTGTACATTTATTTATTTATTTATTATTTTTATTTTATTTTATTTTGGGTTTTTTTGAGACAGGGTTCCTGGAAATCACTCTGTAGACCAGGCTGGCTTCGATCTCAGAAATCCACCTGCCTCTGCCTCTGCCTCCCAAGTGCTGGGATTAAAGGCGTGCACCGCCACCCCACCGCTGGCTTTGTAGCATTTATTTTTAATACACACATTTAATTTATGGAATATATTTCAAACTTTAAATGAAATTTCTTCTTGGTTATTTTGTTTCTGTAAATTCTATCGTTCAATCTGGTCCCTCCCACCTGTGTTTCTGTGGTTTGGGTTTTGACTTGTCCTAGCTCAGAGAGGAGACTCAAAGCTTGCTGAAGGATTGGAGTAGGTTGCTGATGTGTAAACCAGGTGTCTGTGAGACCTTCGGAAATATGGGGAATGTTAAAGCAAGTGAGGTGGGAGCCTGGCTTAATTGTTAATAGATGAAGTTGGGTGGAATAACTCAGCAGCAGGAAGAACAGAACAGAGTCGGCAGCCAATGAGCCTGTTTTGCTCACCCTTCCACGATTAATGCATCACGAAGAAATCATTTTCTAGAGTTTTTTGTTTGTTTGTTTTTTTAGTGGAAATTCTGGGACTGGAAAAGTAGCTGCAGTTGGTAAAATATTTGCCAGGGAAACATGAGACCCAGATGAAATCCCTCACACTCGGGTAAGTCGGGTGTGGTGACATGCTGCAGAGCCACGGGCACGCTGACCCCTGGGCTCTGCCAGCCAGCGAGCCCAGCCTCATCTGTGAGAGAGGCCAGTGAACACATACACACCACATCCACGCACGCGTAAACACACACACACACACACACACACACACACACACAAAAAAAAAACAAAGGACTGAAAATGGAGCTTGGTGGTTATCACATCCACAAAATGTATAGGTTTGGCAACATGAATAAAATACGTTGTCTGTTCACTATTCTTTCTTGACTCTTCAGAACCTCATTGTCACTTGTAGCAAGAGTCTTGCAGGACTGAATTATTTAATCTTTTTTTTTCTTTTATTGGATATTTTCTTTATTTACATTTCAAATGTTATCCCCTTTCCTGGTTTTCCCCCCATCCCTTCTCCCTCCCCCTGCTTCTATGAGGGTGCGTGCCCACCCACCGACCCGCCCACTCCCATCTCCCTGCCCTGGCATTCCCCTAAACTGGGGCATCGAGCCTTCACAGAACCAAAGGCCTCTCCTCCCAACTTGGCCATCCTCTGCTACATATGCAGCTGGAGCCATAGGTCGCTCCATGTGCACTCTTTGGTTGGTGGTTTAGTCCCTGGGAGCTCTGGAGTGTCTGGCTGGTTGATATTGTTGTTCTTCCTATGGGATTGCAAAACCTTCAGCTCCTTCAGTCCTTTCTCTAAGTCCTCCATTGGGGACCCTGTGCTCAGTCCAATGGATGGCTGTGAGAATCCTCCTCCGTACTTGTTAGTCTCTGGCAGAGCCTCTCAGGAGACAGCTATATCAGGCTCCTGTCAGCAACCATTTCTTGGCATCCACTATAGTGTCTGGGTTTGGTGACATATATGCAGTGGATCCCCAGGTGGGGCAGTCTCTGGATGGCTGTGCCTTCAGTCTTTGCTATAACACAAACTTGGTTGTACATACCTTTAATCCAAACCTTTGGGAGGTAGAGGCAAGTGAGTCTCTGGGAGTTCAAAGACAGCTTGGTCTCCATCAAATTCCAGGCCAGCCAGGGTTATTTAATAAGCCCTTGACTGTAAAAAAACAAACAAACAAACATCATTATATGGTGTTAATGAAATGGTTAAACTTGTTTTGACATTTGCACATCTTGTTGTCATACCAAACCATTTGGTTTTGATGTTTGTTTGTTTGTTTTGTTTTGTTTTGTTTTTAGTAGAGCTTAAAATCTTGGCTCTTCCTGTGGTACAAACCCAAAGTAAGAACAATTTTTAGACATTGGAGTTCATTGTAATAACACTGTACTTCAATGTCCCTCACATCACCAAAGGATTTTACCTTTATAGAAGCTAAGCTAAGAGTTGACAGTTCTGCTGTGCCAAGGAATGAATTGTAGACACAATTATTTGGATATAGATTTCCTGCTATGATCAAAGCTATTTGACTTTAGTAATTGTCATCATTCTCAGCCCACCGGGAACAGGTTACATTCATTTAAGAAATGGTATGTGTATTAAAATAGTCTAACCATGAAGTCATTCATCAACTGTTTCAATGAACAATGGTTCTGCTTGGATGGTGGCACAGACATTAGGTAAGGGTAAGATTCTGGTTCATTGGCTGTGATGATTTTGAAAAGCATTCATCTCAGAAAAAGAGTAACTTATAAGGTCCTCTTCAAAATTGATACAATAATTATAAATATCAAGCAAAGCATTCAGTNTCACTCTTTGTTGTTCTCTTACAAGCCAACTCCCAAATTAATTGTCTATGTTTTTTTGGCTATGTAAATAATTTTGAAATATGTAAGCTGTTCTGAAAACCATAGTATAATGTAAAAACATCAAATAAACAATTCTACTAATAGAGAGGCTGAGATAGGAGAAGCATGATTTCAAGACCATTATGTGGTGCACNGCAAGACACTGTCATGTACTAACAAGCAGAAGGTATATATGAATTGTACAATATTGGACCTATTTCCCAATTACCAAATTAGAGAGACCACTNGATGACAGCCAACAAATTTCTAATTCCTCATATTTTTGGATTTCAATCGATTAGGATATGTTGATAATATTAATTTTCATATTAAGAGATAGTAAGGAAAAGTGATTGTTACTTCCTGATTTTTTTTTATGTAATTAGAAGTGGAAATATGTTTGTGTGGGTTGGTTGAAAGATTACTTTCATGCTTCTTCTAGGGTGTAGTTTCCCTCCTTGTATTGGTGGTTTCCCTTTATTATCCTTTGTGGGGCTGGATTTGTGGACAGATATTGTGTAAATTTGGTTTT
>NC_034594.1:39550611-39553707 GCF_900095145.1 Mus pahari
CAGAAGAGGGCATCAGATCTTGTTCTGGATGGTTGTGAGCCACCATGTGGTTGCTGGGATTTGAACTCAGGACCTTCAGAAGAGCAGTCGGGTGCTCTTACCCACTGAGCCATCTCACCAGCCCCGCATATGTTCTTTTGCTTGGCTCCCACCACCTGATTATCTCTAGCGCTACCTGCCCTGGCTATGTCTGACTGGAGCCTGTCCTTCCTGTAATCCTGCTTGTGTCAGAACTCCTCTTAGTTCAGTTATCTCTGTGATCCTGTGATTCTGTGATCCTGAGATCCTGGGTGTATCTGAGCTCCTGGGAGTCAAGCTTCCTCTGGGACCCTGAGATCCTGGTGTGACCAAGCTCCTGTGATCCTGGGATCCTGGGAGTGTTAGAGCGCCAGGAGTAAAGCTGCCTCTGGGTGTTGTGGGAATGACTGCAGAGTTTGTGCCCCAGATCTGCTCAGGGCACCGGCCCAGACAGACTGGAAGGAACCCACAGACTGGAAGGAACCTGTGCCACTGTTATGCTGGAGTTCCTGCCCGCCTGGGTCCTACTGGTCCCAGTTACTCCCAGTGTTGGGCTGAATTATTTAATCTTAATAAAACTTTTAAGCTGATAATAAGGTGATTATGGTGGATTGGCTCATGACCCCCCATCCTAGCTAAGGAGCTATTGACAGTTAATGGCGGCTGAGCAAGCCATTTTTCTTCAGTGGTGTAATCACTGGTACATTGTTCATACACCTGTGCTCTTTCTTGAAAGCAACTCTAATTAAACTCAGGGGTTGCCAGGTGGTGACAGAGCATGGTTTTGATCCTAGCACTTGGGAGGCAGAGGCATATAGAGCTCTGAGTTTGAGGATTGCCTGGTCTACAGAGCAAGTTCCAGTTCAGCCAAGACTATGCAGAGAAACTCTGTCTTGAAAAACCAAACCAAACAAACAATTAAACAAAACAACAACAACAAAACCAACCTCTCACTGGATCAGAGAGAGTGAAGGCAAGCATGAAAGCAATAGAGGGGATTATGGAGAAGAAGAAAGGCTCAGAGGGAGAGGGAGGTAAGAGAAGATTACATATATATATTGTGTGTGTGAAATTGCAAAGAATAAAGCTAAATTTTTTTAAGGGCCTGAGAGGTGGCTCAAGAGTTAAGGGCCCTTATGCTCTTCCAGGAGACCCTAGTTTGGTTCCCGGTGCCCAAGTTAAGTGGCTCCTTGTTTGTTAACTCTATCTCCAAGGGATCTGATGCCCTCTTCTGGCCTACATTCGTACCTGCACATATCTAGGCATACACACACACACACACACACACACACACACACACACATCCTTCATATATACAAGTAGAAATAAATGTTTTTAAATGTTTTAAAGATAAAAGAGTGGTTTTATAGTCTTGGGATATATATATATATCTTCCTCACCTATACTGGTTCTTCTACCCTTGTCCTGACCACCCCATCCCTACCCATTTGCCATGCTAAATTCTATACTAGGCATGCTTATGGTGCAGCACTGAACAAACCAACTATGTTAGGGGACTGGGTTTAGCTCACACAAGGCCCTGGGTTCAGTTCCCAACATCAAAACAAAACCACATGGGTGTGGCATTGTTATCATGTCTGTTTGTTCTTGTGCTTCATCATGGAAAGGAAAACCCCATGTCCAGAGCTTTGACATGTAGAGTCCTCTGGCATCCAGATCTCCCAAGTTCCCAGGAAGGAACTTATAAGTGAGTACGCAGCCAAAGCACAAAAAAACCAAAACCGAAAGGATTCACTTATGGGCTGTAGTGTGGGGAAAGTATTGGCAAGCCAGGCTTAGTGGCACGTGTACTTGCGAGGCTGAGGCAGGAGGATTGTGAGTTCAATGCTAGCAGGCCTACAAAGTGAGACCCTGTCTCAAAGAAAAGAAAAAAAGGCTGGGAGTCAAATCATTGTTTCATTTTTAGTGTATGAAAGGGAGAATCAGATAGTTATCTTACCAAGGAAGACTCCACACTGGTGCTGATGAGCACTGGAGAGTGTTCAGAGACAGAACATAGCTAAGTTTCTGATTGCTAGAGAGCAGTATCAGATGTTCATACGGACCGTTTACTCACACTCCTGCCTTGGGTAAGTACAGTCTTCAGCACCCGTTGCTTAAGCAACATGGTCATTGGTGAATAGATAGTTGATTTGAGAGCTTAACTGGATCTTCCAGGGATTTGATGGCATAGCCATGCCAAAAGAGTAGAGGCAGCCACCTAGGTAGGATTTCTGGGAATGGAATAAAAGTATTAGGCATCTTTTGAAAATGTTCTTAGCTTATGCTGCTCTTACAGTCACAGGTTTCTGTTAAGCTTTCAAAGCGTAGATTCAAAATGAATTTAAAAACAAGTTTTAAAATGTTCTCGAGCCGGGCAGTGGTGGTGCATGCCTTTAATTCCAGCACTTGGGAGGCAGAGGCAGGCAGATTTCTGAGTTCAAGCCCAGCCTGGTCTACAGAGTGAGTTCCAGGACAGCCAGGGCTACACAGAGAAACCCTGTCTCAAAAAAAAAAAAAAAAAAAAAAGTTCTTGATACAGAACCTTTGAGGGAGAAGCAAATGTGTTTTGAATGCTAAATTTACTTACATTTAAAAATACATGTCTTCCAGCAAAGTTGCCATGACAACCTTTCTTAATGTGTGTGTGTAAATTTTATGTTTGTCTCTTTGAGGTTTTCATCTTTTCCAATATAGAATCTAATCACAAGAAATGGGCACTGTGGTATGCTTCTATATGGGTAGTGCCCTGTGGAAATCATATAATTTTAGAAAATGTGAATCCAGCAGTACTCCTGTGGCATGTGAGCCTGCCAAATTAATCTCACCTTACTCTCTCCCTGCTGTCATAACTGATCTGATTTCAAAGATAAAATGTAGTATTGTTGGAAATCCATGTTCTGTTTATGTGTTTTTAGAGCAAGGTCCTAGGAAGTTTGGTAAATGGTGAACCAAATACCTTGGTCAGCTCCTAAACTGCTGCAGCTTCCCTGAGACAGTCTAAATGTCATCCTTAGTTGATGTCACAGGGTGACTGTACTGGGTAGTTTTGTGTCAACTTGACACAGCTGGAGTTAT
>NC_034594.1:39553827-39556580 GCF_900095145.1 Mus pahari
AGTCTTGGGTTCTATAAGAGAGCAGGCTGAGCAAGCCAGAGGAAGCAAGCCAGTAAAGAACATCCCTCCATGGCTCCTGCATCAGCTCCTGCTTCCTGACCTGCTTGAGTTCCAGTCCTGATTTCCTTTAGTGATCACCAGCAATGTGGAAATGTAAGCCGAATAAACCCTTTCCTCCCCAATTGCTTCTTGGTTATGATGTTTGTGCAGGAATAGAAACCCTGACTAAGACAGTGACTCTGAACCCCAAGGTGTACAGGGATGCTCTTAACACATCTCTTCTCCCATACTGAGTTTCAGGGGTATTTTCACTATCAATGTTCTAGTTTGTCTGTCAGGAGCAAGCAGAACACTGGAAAGGATTTGGAGAGAAATATTCTCCCTCAGTTTTGGTGTTAGAGATTTCTAAAGCACAGGACTGATAAGAATGTAGGTAGCTCCTTTTATCTTATAGTAATAGTAACCATGACTATTGCTTGAACTCACATATATGTGTATGTGTATGTGGTTGTATATGTATATAAACTATTATATGAACTCTTAACATGAGAACCTGAAATACTCATATGTTTTGTTTTAATTTGGTTATGGAGAATTTCACATCACTCACCTTTTTTAACACTTATCTACTAATCTTCTGTGTCAGCCCCCTCCCTGTGGTCCCTCCCCGCTCCAAAAAAAAAAAAAAAAAAAGGAAAAACAGGAAAAAGCCAGCCCATTTTGTGTTGTGCATATATACTCATTGGGATATGGTCAGATTCCTAGTGGGCAGGACACCCCAGCCCCGCCCCTAGGATGAGCCTTTCTCTGCCTGAATGCACACCAAAAGCCATCAACTGAGGAGAGCCACAGAGTGGTCCTGGGAGAGGTGGGTCTGGCTCTCCTGTATCCACAGACATTACCATGGCTTCAGGTGGCAGCCCAGGCCATGGACATCCTCACAGATATTAACACACCCTTGGTCATATCAGGGCCACCAATCCACTCATGGCCTTCAATAGCTGCACAGCCATGGATGCCCCAACATGGCCTCAGATGGCTACACATGCATCTCACATCAGAATGCCCCCCACCCCTCCTGCCAGGCAGCAGAGCTGGAGCAGCAGCAGCATGGGCCAGAGACACCAACCCACGTGGCCTCCAGTGGCTTCTTGGACCTGATCTTTGGCTTCGGGCATTGCCCAGAGGCCAGAAAGATCTCGTGGCCAGGAAGCAGGTTTGGGTACTGTCTCTGCATCTGCGTGTCCACCATCCCTCTCACCTGTCACTACCTTCACACCTGTCACTTCCAGCTCCAGCTCTTCCATAGCATGTACCACTCCATTTTTCTATCTTTCCTGCCTCTCCATCACATCTCAGGCCTTCTGCCTAGCCCTATCCATATGTTTGTTAAAGAGCTGTAGTTGTGGGAGCTGGAGAGATGGCTCAGTGGCAGTGGTTAAATAGCGCTCTCTGCTCTCCCAGAGGACCAGGTTTAATTCCTAGCAATCCCACGGTGGTTCTGATGCTCTCTTCTTTCATGCAGCCATACACGCAAATAGAGCACTCATAGGCATAAATAAATCCTTTCTTTCTTTTAAGAGCTGCATTTGTGTTTTTCTTAAGTTTAAAATAAAGTTCAAAGTCAGCTAGGCACTGGTGGCTGGTGGCTCCAGTCCTCAGAGGCAGAACCAGGTGGAACTCTGATTTCAAAGCCAGCCTGGTCTAGAAAATGAGTTCCAGGCCAGCCAGGGCTATACAGAGAAACCCTGTCTAGAAAAATCAAACACACAACAAAACAAAACAAAACAAAAAACCAACCAACCAACCAAAACAACAACAACAAAAGTCAAACTGTCCATTTATTTCTTGGAAGTTATCTAAGTATGAAAGACAGTAATACTTTCTTTTTTCTTATGTGATCTATCCTTAATCATCATGATATAAAAAATAACAAAAAAAAAAACCAACAACAACCAAGTCAACGTGAACTTAACATACAACATCCTTAGTTCTAGAATAAGGTACTTCAGTCAGAAAAGAAGTCTGCCTCAACAGATTACCATCAAGATACCAGCAACTCACTATGTAGCCCTGGCTGTCCGGAACTCCCTACATAGACCATGCCAACCTCCGATTCACAGGGATCCACCTTCTTTTGCCTCTTGAGTGCTGTGATTAAAGGTATGCACCATCACTGCCCAGCTAAGACACTGACAACTGCTCGTGGCTTACGGCCAGCTTCTAAAGTTGTAGACAATCTTCAGCAGGACTGGATTGTGAAATACTGACTTCATGTTAGGTACCATTAGTATCTTCAACAGTATCTCTACTGTCATTATGCATAAACCTCATAGCTTCCTGTAGTTGAATCATACTTGACAAAGATTATTTTTTTTTTCCTGCTGGAGGGTTTGTCTTAGGATGAAGTTTCATCCTAAGAACCATGAAATAGTCATCTGTGTCACTCGCTTATTCACACAGATACACGTATTTGACAGTGATCTGTAAGAAATACCTTGTTAATTCCCGGAATAAGGAAAATAAACAGATGTGCATTAGGTGTAGTTAAATCCACTGTTCCCTGCCATTTAAAAGTATGAAGATTTTCCTGTGTTCCTTCATTTCCAAGAAGCTACATAAAATGACTTTGACAAAAATCATAGATCGTTCCTGTCTGTCCTTCGTGTAGAGGAAGGCCACTGATTTGTTTGAGTTAATTTTATATCCAGCTACTGCACTGAAGCTGTTTATCAGGTTTAGGAGTTCTCTGG
>NC_034594.1:39561359-39561475 GCF_900095145.1 Mus pahari
AGGGCTGGTGAGATGGCTCAGTGGGTAAGAGCACCCGACTGCTCTTCCAAAGGTGCAGAGTTCAAATCCCAGCAACCACATTGTGGCTCAAAACCATCCTTAACGAGATCTGACTC
>NC_034594.1:39618448-39630107 GCF_900095145.1 Mus pahari
GCCTGTCCCAGAAGATGTGTTGCCTCTGCAGTTTATTCACTCACCTGCACAGACTAGCCACCAAGGGACCCTGGACACAATAGGACTCTCTCACCTGGTCTGGCAGAAGAGCCCTCACAGGTGGCCACCTTTCCTCTGGCGAGGAAGGTGCTCAAATTTCTGGAGCCTGAAACAAGGTCTGTCCCAGAAGCTAGGTTGCTTCTGTCTGTCCCAAAGCTGTGTAGCTTCTGTGGTCCACACTCTCGCCAGTGCAGACTGGAGCCTAGGCGAACTGGAGCAAAGATGGCTCCCCAACCAGCTCAGGCACTGAGAGCCCTCCTGGGCAGACACCTCTCTTCTGGCGGGGAAGGTGCTCGTATGTCTAGCGACAGAAATGGGATCTTTCCCAGAAGCTGTGATGCTTCTGCAGGCCGCCCTCTCCGGGCTACTCACCGGAGCAAAGATGGCAAAGATGGCTATCTTACCATCTCTGGCAGTGAGAACCCTCCCGGGCGGACACCTCTCCTCTGGCCACTATTACTTATCTTTTTCTGTAAGATATTTCTGTGGAGGTGGAAATGATATTACGAACATTTTCTGAAAAGGACTGTACCTTTCCCTGAAACTTCTGCAAGCCTGGATAAGAACATCAGTGACATGGATGGGCCTGAATGTTACTCATCCAGAGATAGATTGTTCTGGGGCATTTTGTTTGTTTGCTTGCTTTCAAATCGGGTTTCACACTGTAGCCCTGGCTGTCTTGGAACTCTCTCTGTAGACCAGGCTGGCCTCCAACTCAAAGAGATCCATGTGCCTCTGCCTCCAGAACACTGGGATTGAAGGTGTACACCATCACTGTCCAGCTAAAATTATTTTATTTAAAGTTTTCTTGCCCCAGAGGCTTGTTTTTATTCCAATGGAGTTCACATTAAATAAATGCTATTATCTTGTTACTTTTTGATGGCTTAAATGGATTTGTCTTACCATAACAGTTTATTTGAAAAGCTTTAAAACTGAGATTTCAATTATGCCCATTAGCTTTAACAATGATGGGCAATTAGTGATTGTTTTCAAGAGGTACACAATCTGGTCCTGGACCCTAATTCATAGGTTTTTGGGCTTGTTTTCTTTCTTTTTAAACAATCCTTCTTAGAGGCAATGAAAATGTATGCCTACATCCTTGGGTCCCCAGAGTTCTGAGTTTTAAAGACTATATGAAAATAGCCAAGTTCTCTACCACTGAGTTACAGTCCTAGTTCTGATTCTTTAAAGAGCCAAAGAAGCTGTCCCGAATTAGAGCGGTCCAGTTTTCCCTTGGTGGACTTGGTGAATCCTCTCTCAGGAAATTTGTTTTGCTAGGCAGCATTTGAAAGAATGCTAGTGGGGGGTGGAAGTAGAGCAGGGAAGGATCCTGTCTGCTAGTAGATTTGAAGGGAAACTTGAATAGAAGCTGCATCGGGTAGTGAAGGAAAACTGGGAGAAATCTGTTTGTAGAGACTGGCTGGCTGGCTGGCTGGTTAGAATTTCTGTACTGTGGAAAGGCAGGACTATTGCAGGTCCAGAGGCTAATTCTCTTATCTTGGGCTAAGCTCTGGCTCTCCGGAGAGACATTCCTTGCAAACAACTCTCCCCTGCCATGTCGGAACTAACATCTTGTGACAACAGATAAAAAGAGATCTTTTAGTATTTATTAACTTAGCAGGCAACTAGCTTCAACCAATCTAAAAGTTAAGAATGTCATGCAATAGCATCTTGAGCTTGTTGAAAGGCCCCTCTGATCCTGATGTATCTGCTGCTCTGATGTACCTACCAATGTATTTTAAACTTGCTTTCCCTTACACCTTTTATTCTGTAAAACTACAAAAACGTGATGAAACTGTTTCCATGCTGGAACATGGAATTTGGGGTAGCCTAAGTCTGTGTTTCCTGGCCAAGGTCACTCAAATGGCTCCAGAATAAACCCTCCCCTATTTCCTTTAAGATGAAAACTACAATTTTTACATGAACAAACTTTTAAAAACATTTTGTTTTGTTCATGTGTGTGTGTTTATGTGAGCGTATGGCAGAGTGCAGGTACCAGTGGATGCCAGAGCAGGGTGTTGTATCTCCTGCAGCTGGAGTTACAGGCGATTGTGAACAGCATGCCACGGATGTTGGGAACCAAACTCTGGTCCTCTGGAAGAACAGTGAGTGTTCCAACGGCTGGACCATATCTCCAGACCCATCAACACAGGTTTTGATCTACTGGTTTGTATAAGAGTCTGATCTGATGTTTGTTTTCTTCACCTGTTTGTACCTCATTTCCTGAACCAAGTGTGCCTATACATAACTATCCCCCTCCATACACTTTAGGTTTCTCTTCTTTTTCCACATATAGTTAAATTCAGCTACAAACCCCAGCTCTCCCTTTTGTTTTTAACAAGCTTCTCACACTTAGAACATTCACACCAAGACAGGTGTGTAAAGTGCTCAACAATAGATCCAGCTGAACCACATCATCATTTAAAAATACTGTTTTAGGCTCTGTGGCAAAAGTACACACATATTGGTAATGTATTTATCATAAAGCTAACGTAACAACACAGGGTTTCCTCCACAAATGTGTGAGCGAGTGCATTTGATTTTTTTTTCTAGGAATGTATAATCGTTCCCTCATCATCTGAAAATTGATCACAGGAGGCCAAGCGACAGCAAGAGCAATAAAAGGTTGAAACCACAAATCCTAAACTCTAAACCCCTCTCAGATGGTATCCTTTGGGTATCCACAGAACTAACAAAGATTGTGGTCTTGGTATCTCAGAAGGTGTCAGATTTATTTATTTTTTCAAAGTTTCAGGGTGTGGGGCAATCATATTTATGAAAAAAGATTAGATATCTGGATAACAAGACCAGGATGAACTTTCTTAAATTTGTAGTACTTAATCTGAAAAACGCACGTTTGTCATTGTGCGTTTAATCTTATTCATGCTACAACCATGTGAATAAAGAAATTAGTACCAGCAAAACCACCATCGAAATTTAAAAAAAGTCAAGTGAGGAGGAGTCCCAGGCTGGGCAACCACGGCAAGTGGCTGTAATTCCAGTCAGCCCGGTCTACACAGGAGACCATGCCAAGAAGAAAGAGAGGACAGGACCCGGGGAGGAAGGGAGTGAATGAATGAATGAACGAACGAATGGGTTTGGGACTAGGTAACTGCAATTTGTAAAGAAGCCGATGAGGTCCAAGGTGGCATTTAGAGCTGCCTGGAAGTTCAGTGGCTCTGCCTGTTCTGATGAGGTGTTAGACACTATGTCCTCCCCCTAGGCCGCTGCAAGGGGCCTGGAGAGCGAGCTTCCTCAGGCAGATGACCTCCGCAGGGTTCCTGCCCCGGGGTGGAGCGCAGAGGTGAAGATGGAGGGGCGGCGGCGGGAAGCAGCAGGGAGCGGCGGTGCCTTCCCGCCTGGCTAACAAAGGCTGCGGACGACTCTCAGAGCCGGGAAGGCCGCGCGGGGCCGAAGGGTTAACCGGGAGCCGGGCTCCCGCGCGCATCCCGGCCCCCGCCCTCCCGTCGCTAGGAGACGCCGGAAGTGGGGGAGGGCCGGCGCGGGTGGGAATCTTTTTCGGGCGCTCGGGGGCGGGTGGAGGGGAGCGCGCGTGCGCGTGCGCGCGCCCGTCGCCGCGGTGACCGTCCTCGCGGCCCGCCGGCTCGCGCCCCGCCTCCATCCCCGCCGCCCGCTCCCTCGTCGCGCGCCGTAGCGGGGTGGGGGTGGGTGGGGGTGCCGCTCGCTCCTCCCGATTCCCGCCGCGGTCGCCGCTGCTCCTCCTCTCCCGGGCGTCGCGGCCGCTGCCTCTGCGGGCTGTATGAGGAGGAGTAGGAGGAGGAGGAGGAGGAAGAGGAGGATGTGAAGATGGCGGAGCTGCAGATGCTGCTGGAAGAGGAAATCCCGGGGGGCCGCCGGGCTCTCTTCGACAGCTACACGAACCTGGAGCGGGTGGCCGACTACTGCGAGAATAACTACATCCAGGTGCGCTGCGACGCGGCCCCTCGCGCGGCTCGGCGCAGCACGGCAGGATGCGGGCTGTGAGGGGCGCGCGGGGCGATGGCGAGCGGGGGAGGCCGCGCGGTGCTCGGTCCCGGCAGCCGCGCCGGCCGGGGTGGGGACGGGGCGAGGGCGGCGGCTGCCGGGAGCGAGGGTCGCCACAAGGCCCCGGCGGCCCCGTGCGAGTGCCCGGAGCGGTGCCGTGCGGTGCGTGGCGTCCCGCCCCCTCGCCTCTGCCCTGTCGCCCCCGCAGTCCTCTCCTGTCAGTGTTGCGGATGGCGGGGGAGGTGGCGAGTGGCGTTTTCTGTCTAACGGGATCTTGCTCGGTGGCAGGCTTGTGTGATAGAGGGATAGGTTACCCCCTGCCCAAATTCCGAGGGACCCCCTTTTTATTAAGGGGTGCTTTTCCTGCAAAGTGAAATGCCTCACTTCTCCATTCCTGCGAATGTACCCTGAAGACAAAACAAAAATTCTTAACCTTTGAGTTTAAACAATTTTCTTTTTTTAGGTTGTAAAAGGGACATGGTGGAACGACTGTCTCTTATTGCAAGTTAATACCATTTTTTCCCCTCCCTGTAGAGAATGGGAAACTGAAAATGAGCTTTTTCTTCCCAGTTCTCATTAGAATAGGTAATTTTCCTTTGGGAAAAAAGAACTATGACTATTTTCACAAAGAATTAGGGAAACGAACCACATGACTTAGTTTTTTTTCCCATGATGATCGGTTTGGCACAGGGACTTCTGTGTGTGTGTAGGAAGGTGAGAAGTGTGTGTGGGGGGCGGGGCATTGGTGAGATGAGAACCAGCTGGTCATAGGATAAATGTAAAAATTTAGTGGATTAAAGCAACACTTTAAAAATTAACTCATGGTATGCAAATCCAGTATCTCTTGTTTTCCTTAGGGCTTATACTGAATTACAGGTTGTGTCTACATTTTTTTTTTTCACTCCCATTTAAATTCTTTGGATAAAATGGAATGGAAGCAAGATGTTAAACTGTTAGCCGTATTTTAATGTTCTTGTACCTACTCCCATCCCTGCAGATATCCTTAACAACAGTTGTATTGGAAAACATTATTCTCAAATCTTAGTATGAATTAAAAAAAACAAAACCAAACCCAGATGCTGCAACTTATAGGTTCTTAAGTTTTTTGAGAACCACATTGTTAGTCAAAGACAATGTGCTTAGATTTTATTTGGTTATACACACACTGAACTCTACTATTACGTTGTAAGCATTTGTCTTGAGAATGAATCAGACATAATTGAATCTTCTCCCCTAAAAAGAAGTGGTGGAAGGTGTGTGTTCAGTGGGAAGAGTGTGTGTCTTTGGTCAAAGATTGATCAAAATTCCTCACAAATGTCTGTCAGATACTTTACAAGTACAGAGATATGTAGGAAGTATTCAAAGGTTTTACTGCAGGCTGGAGAGGTGGCACAGTGTTTCAGAGCACTGACTGCTCTTCCAGAGGTCCTGAGTTCAGTTCCCAGCAACCACATGGTGGCTCACAATCATCTGTAATGGGATCTGTTGCCCTCTTCTGGTGTGTCTGAAGACAGCTACAGTGTACTCAAATACATAAAATAAATACATCATAAAATAAAAAAAAAAGATTTTATTGCTTAATTTCCAGTCTGTGGATGATGGTACACTCCTAAACTCTTCAGGGGTTTATAATATAGTTCAAGAGACTGATCTGTGAGCGAATTAAATCCATAGTAATACCATGTACCATCAGCCCTTCTTGTGGGATGAGGAAATATTCTTCCTTTTTCTTGTCATTCCCGAACAATGTAACAACTACTTAACGTGCTGTGTACATTTTATTAGCTAGTATAAGTAATGTACAGATTTGAACTCTAGGGGAGGATGTATGATAGATTGAATGTAAATTTTATGCCATTTTATGTAAAGGACTTCAGTATCCAAGGATGGGGTTGGAGTGGGGATTGGGGTGGGGTGGGAGTGTGTCTTAGAACTAATTCCTATTGGATACTGTGCAACAAGCTAAGTATAGTTAATTTATACTTTGTAGGGAATTGTGGGTAGAAAGGTGATTCTTATTTTCAGGGAGTCACAGCTGCCGGGAGAGGCAAAACCTAAAAGACCCAAAAGTGCTAATTGTGTTGCCTTGAGTAGCATATTATGGGAAAGTCTTGTCTGTCAGAAGAGAAATTGGGGACTGGGAAAGTAATTAGATTGCAATCGCAGCCAGCTAATAAGAAAAAGGTTTTTGAAAGAAGAATGTTACCATAATTTGAGATTATAATTGCCACATAAAGGGAAAGTGCATGAATTGATAAAGTGAAGAGGTGAAAGAGATCACGTCTTAAAATTTATAACTCTAACTTACAGAGTATCAGTGTTGGTGTGTTATTTATACTCATTTTTGGTGTCGGGGCCTGAGCTCAGGGTCTTGTGCTTGCTAAGAATACAGGCTACCACTGAAGTACACTCAGCCCACTGTAAAAATGTATTTATTTTTTAGAAATGGATTTTGAATTTTAAGCCATCTATTTAATTTAGTATCTGAGGTAGAGTTTATACTTTTGTTTCTTAGGTTGTCCTCTGTTGTGGGATTCACTGGATTTATTATTATAATACTTTCCCAGGATGATATTTTTTACATGATTTGTTTGTGGTACATTGATACAACAACAACAACTGGTGGTAGTTGGTGTGTGCAGAGCCAGCTGTGCATTTGGCTGGTTCTTGTGATGGAAGGACTGGCCAGCAAGAGTCCCGATGCTGACTGTGACCCTATAATACATGAAAGTTAGTTGGCAGGTTCACTGAGCAAATCACCAGTTAACCTTTTTATGGTGCTATTGTGTCTTAGTTTCTAGCTTCAGTCAACTAAATCAACAACTTTTTATTGTATGGAATTACGACTTTTTGGGGGTGGGGAAGGGGGAGATTGAGACAGGATTTCTCTATATAGTCTTGGCTGTCCTGGAACTAGCTCTGTAGACCAGGCTGGTCTTGAACTCACAGAGGATGATACCCTTGCCTCTGCCTCCTGAGTGCTGGCATTAAAGGGATGGGCCACCACCACCTAGCTGAAATGTAACTTTTAAGGCAGAAAAAAAATGTTGATCATTTGTAATTGTTGTTAGTCAGTGCTAATTGTCTGGTTTTATGTCTAGGAAATACAATAAAAACCACTAATTGTGGATTATAATTAGTGTTGAGATTTGAGCAAAAGGAGAGGAACACATACTACAGATAGAGAAATGTACATAAATGTAAATATTTACTTTTTAGGACATAGTGAAGTTAATATTGGAATTTTAAATCTTATGGTTAATAAAGTCTTTGTTTGTTTGTTTGTTTTGTTTTTTGTTTTGTTTTTTTTTTTCGAGACAGGGTTTCTCTGTATAGCCCTGGCTGTCCTGGAACTCTGTAGACCAGGCTGGTCTAGAACTCAGAAATCCGCCTGCCTCAGCCTCCCGAGTGCTGGGATTAAAGGCGTGCGCCACCACGCCCGGCTGGTTAATAAAGTCTTAAGAGTTTATTTTATTAAAGAAAAAACAAAAAAAAACAAAACAAAAAAAAAGAGTTTATTTTATTAACTTCTGGGAAATGTAGGCAAAATTGCTTTTTTAAAGTGTGATGATAAAAATTAAGACTATAGTTTGTTTGCTAATACTTCTAAGGATGATTTGTTGTTTGTTTCTTGAGAGTGGGTTCCCTATGTTGCCCATGCCTGACTTGAACTTGTGGTCTTCTATCTGGGGATTAAGTGCAGGTGTTGGCTGGTATGCTTAGCTTGATTGTTATTTCTTTTTTTTTTTTTTTTTAGATTTATTTATTTATTATATGTAAATACACTATAGCTGTCTACAGACACTCCAGAAGAGGGAGTCAGATCTTGTTATGGATGGTTATTAGCCATCATGTGGTTGCTGGGATTTGAACTCTGGACCTTTGGAAGAGCAGTTGGGTGCTCTTACCCACTGAGCCATCTCACCAGCCCCGATTGTTATTTCTTGATGGTGAAAATTACTTAGTAGGGGCTGAGGAGATGGTTCTGTGGTGGTACTTGCATAAGTACTGGAATTCACATCCCTAGAACCCTTGTTAGTACAGGGTGGGCATTGTGGCTGCCTGTAATTTCAGGTGTAACTGGCTGTTATTGCGGCCACTCATTATGTTGGCTAGCTCTGGGTTCACTTGAGAGACCCTGCCTCAGTGAAGAAGGTGTGGCACTCACAAACAAAAGAAAACAAGTACAGAATTAACTTGGTACAGCCTCTACTGCCTGACTTCTATGCCTTTGTTCCTTTTCTCCACATATTAATGTAAGCATGAAATGCCTAATACCTTAGAAAATGTTCAGGAATTCCATTTATTTATTTATTTTTATTTATGACAAAGTCTTATTAATTAATTTTTGAGACAGGGTTTCCCTGTGTAAATTTGTGCTGGAAATTGGCAAAGATTAAAGTTTTTAGGTTAATGAGTGCCATTAGAATACATGTTATTTTTAAAAATTAATATAAAGTAGCTAGATATTCAAGGACCTAAAAGTTACTGTTATCTTGAATACATATCTGGAGCTTGCTACCCTGTTGACCAGGCTGGCCTGGAGCTCAAAGATCTACCTGCTCTGCCTCCTGAGTGCTGAAAGAATCATCCTACAAGATAGATTTATTTGGAACAAAAATTGAGTTTACCTTAAGCTGGGCATTGGTGGCAGACACCTTTAATCCCAGTACTTAGGAGGTGGGGCAGGTAGATTTCTGATTCAAGGCCAGCTTGGTTTACATAGTGAGTTCCAGGACAGCCTGCGCTATATATCAAGACCCTGTCTCAAAAAACAAAAACATAAATAAAAGTACTTAAAAATGCAAGAAGAAGGAAGTCATTGAGAGTAAAATTTGAGTACTCATAGTTACATTCTTCTCAATTTTAGACTTTTTGCCTTCACTGCGAGGAATGAACTGAATAGGTGAACCCTAGACTGAATTAGGGAGAACAAATTCCTGGAGATTAGGCTTCTTATCCTAAGAAAGTAATCCTAATTTCCAGGAGAAACATTTTGGTTTATAGGTTTTCAGTGACAAACCTGTTATTATCAGTACCTTTGACAAGATTGTAAAAGTAGATTAAAATTGTACCCTGGGCCCCTTGCTCTTTTTAAAATGTCATCCATGTATGTATGTGTGTGTGTGTGTGTGTGTGTGTATATATATATATATATATATATATATGTATGTGCCCTGTGCTTTCTTGCTAAGGTATTTCAGTAGCCTTATAATTTATGTTGATCCAGGGTCTTCAGTTGCATCTTGTTTTGCCTTTTCTTGATGTATTGACTGCTACAAAATTGTCCCTTTGCCCAAACAATGGAAGTCTTTCTGTTTACCTTTTCTTTGTACTATGATAGGATTACTGTACTAGTGTGTGAGTTTCGTTTGTCCAGAGTGCTTTCTCTCCTAGATAGTAGTTATAAGTGAAATTGTATTATGTATTTGTAGAATATATAGTATAGAAAGTTTTGAGTATAGGCTGTTTTGGCTTTCCTTTAGAATTTAGGAAATGATATCCTGTGGTACTAAGTAAAAGTGTAGCCTTTTCATAGATGGATAAAAAAAATTAGGTTATTCTTAGACTTTATGATTAAATTTTTATGGAACTGGTTTGTAGTTTGGATTCATGAAATAGTATGTGGAGTCATGCAGTCTGTTTTGAAGTAATTTTGTGTGTTTTTATTTTTCCTTTCTAGATCTAACCCTTGAGGATGAGATCACACCCTCAGCATTTTTGTATTTCTCTTCCTACTCACTGAGTTAGCTCACTGGCCCTGGAGTATGATGTTGTACATGTAGTATTTAGAATGTAGTCATTTTGCAGGGAAAGGTTTTAATTTCTATTTATTTTTATCAGTTAGTATGCATTGATACAAAAATACAGGGTAGTAAGAACTGTTGAGTTTTGTTTTACAGCATGGAAATTTTAATTGATTTCTCAGGTCAAGTTTGTTGAGGTCAGGTCAACTATAGTACAAATCACTCTTTTTTTGGACATAAAAGTAATGGGGCTGGATTGATGGTATCGTGGTTAAGAGCACTTGTTGCTCTTGTAGAGGAACCAGATTGGAGTCGGAGCACCCACGGGGTAGCTCACCACCATCCCTGACTCTAGTTCTAGGGGATCTAATGCCCTCTTCTGGCTCTGTGGGAACCAGGAATACATGCGGCACACATACATACATGCAGGCAAAATGTTCTATGTAAAATAAATTCAAAAAATAATCAATTTTAAAGGCCAGTCCCTGGGGATGTAGCTCAGTGGAAATGTGCCTGTCTATATAGAGAGAGCATGGCTCTGACTTCAAATCCTAGCAGAGCGAAACCCAACAACCGAAGAAAAGCCTTTCACACTCATATTACCTCCATAATAGGAGCTTTCCTTTATACCTTTTGTATTCAGTCCTTCCCTTCATTCCCAACCTTTGGGAAACACAGTACTTTCTTTCCCTATAGATTTTTGCTTTTCCCATAATGCCTTCTAAATGGATCTACCAATTATATAGTCTTTCATGTTTGACTTCCTCCACTTAACATTCCGCATTTGAATATCAAGTGTGTCATTTCATTTTATTTTGTTGAACAAGTGGTGTTGCAGTATATGGAAGAATTAGTTTATATGACTCATCTGCCATTATTTCTGGGTTGTATCTAGCTCTAGTTAATAATCAATACAGCTATAACCATTTACCTCTTGAATAAATTTAAGTGAATGGCTCCTTCCATCATTCCACTCTGGTAATGTTAAATGTATCCATGTGGTTTTCAGTTTGACTGTAGCAGACCTGAGTCTTGGCACAGCACCTGTGTTTGCTTTGTACTGTGAGATGAGAGGTTTGTGGGAAGTTACCACAAAGCCTTTTCTCATTCATTTCCTGGTCTAAAAAGGAGGCTGTCAGTTTTGTATCCCGCCTAGTTGTAATGGAACAAGGCTTTCTGCTTGTTCTATTTTTAGGTAATGAGATCTGACGCTTTCTTCTGGAATGTCTGAAGATAACTACAGTGTACTTATATATAATAAATAAATAAATCTTAAAAAAAAATCCACTATTACGAACATGAAGAACTTAAAGAGGTCCATGCTGAATAGAGGAAGTCAACAAAGGGTACCAGCTTTTTCCAGCATGTGTTACTGCAATACTGCCAGGAGATAGTGCCAATCCATGGTTCCTCTTCAGAAGCTTGTCCCTAGTGTAGAAGAGTGAGCTAGTTTTATCAAAAGGATTTTAACACTTTTTTTCCCCCAATTTTTTATTAGGTATTTTCTTCATTTACATTTCAAATGCTATCCTGAAAGTTCCCTATACCCTCCCCCTACCCTGTTCCCCCACCCCCACTCCCACTTCTTGGCCCTGGTATCCCCTGTACTGGGGCATATAAAGTTTGAAAGACCAAGGGGCCTCTTCCCAATGATGGCTGACTAGGCCATCTTCTGCTACATATGCACTCTGGAAATCAGTCTGGCGGTTCCTCAGAAAATTGGACATAGTACTATTGGAGGATCCAGCAATACCTCTCCTGGGCATATATCCAGAAGATGTTCCAATTGGTAATAAGAACACATGCTCCACTATGTTCATAGCAGCCTTATTTATAATAGCCAGAAGTTGAAAAGAACCCAGATGTCC
>NC_034594.1:39630542-39636081 GCF_900095145.1 Mus pahari
ATCCATCCCATAATCAGCCACCAAATACAGACACTATGGCATATGCCAGCATGATTTTGCTGAAAGGACCCTGATATAGCTGTCTCTTGTGAGGCTATGCCAGTGCCCAGTTCCTGGCAAATACAGAAGTGGATGCTCACAGTCATCTATAGGATGGAACACAGGGCCCCCAATGGAGGAGCTAGAGAAAGTACTCAAGGAACTGAAGGGCTCTGCAACCCTATAGGTGGAACAACAATATGAACTAATCAGTACCCCCAGAGCTCGTGTCTCTAGCTGCATATGTAGGATTTTAATACTTTTAAATACAGAAAAATAGTATGTTTACATAGACCATTTCTTTTTTTTTGAAAGGAAGTTGGGAATCACTGACAATGTACAGTGTTTCTAGATCTTTTAAAATTCTATGATGATGGGATCATGTTTCTGCTTTTATTTTCCCTACATATGTATGCCAGGGAAGGGTGGCAGCACTGTTAGGAACAGTGTAGCACAACTTGGACAAGATGGGAAGAAGGAAGTAGGCAAATAGCTCTCAGACTTCCTTAAACTTAGGATGCCCACATTTAAGGTGAGTCTACCCATTTCACATAACTTATGAAGGAAATCCTTCACAGATGTGCCCAGAGGCATGTCTCATGCGTCATTCTAGATACTAAGTGTCAGGCAGTATTAACATTCAACCCATGAGACAGGCTTTAAGCTTCAGTATTTCAAAAAGATTTTGAAATGATAAAAACCTGGATATCCAGAGTTATTAACATTCATTTTAGATGCCCTTATGTTGAGCTGCTTCTTTTTGTCTATCTTTACCTGGGTCTTGGAGCCTTAACTCAGGTCTCTAGGCTCAGGAGAAACGTGTTTTTATCCTTACTCCATCTCACTTTTTTTTTAAGTCCTGTGTCTCTTTCTCCCACAACCCCACTGCCCCCACCCTTCTGTCCTTGGTAGCGGTGGAGATAGAATTTGGGGCTTCGTGGAAGTTTAGCAAATTCTCTGCCACAGAGCTACTCCCTCAATCTGAGCTTTCTATGTCAGTGGTGCTCAACCTTCCTAATGCTGTGACTCTTGAATACAGTTACTCATGGTATGATTACCCCAACCATTAGAATCACTTCATTGGATCTGGGTAGTGGTAGCACACACCATTAATTCCAGCACTTGGGAAGCAGGGGCAGGCAGATCTCTTTGAGTTCAAGGCCAGCCTAGTCTACAGAGTAAGTTCCAGGACATACAAAAAGAAAAAAAAGAAAAGAAAAGAAAAGAAAAAACCCAAACAAAAATATTTTGGTATTGCTATGAATTGTAAGTATCTGATATGCAGGGAATCTGCTATACGACCCGCGTGAAAGGGTCATCTGACCCCTAAAGGGGTGGTGACGCACAGGATGAGAGCCACTGCTCTCTCTATTTTTATTTTGTTCTACTTTTGGTCTAGGGTTTGTGGGTCGCCCTATCCTTGTCTCATAGGCTCACGCTATCTCACTTCAACCTCCTAGGTAGTTAACACGACGGCATGTGCTACCATGCCAGGCAAAGATTGTTGTTAGTAGAGTAAAAGCTCTCTGATTAATTCACATTGGTTTAATGACATTTCAGAGATTACTTCCTTATATGCTGCTGTGTAAGTTAAATCAGGTCCTTTTTGACTACTACTGTCAATTCTGTTCTTTCTTTACCTTTCCTACAGTGATAACTACTGTCATTTTTTTTTTTTTGTTTGTTTGTTTTTTTTTGAGTCAGGGTTTCTCTGTGTAGCCCTGGCTGTCCTGGAACTCACTCTGTAGACCAGGCTGGCCTTGAACTCAGAAATCCGCTGCCTCTGCCTCCCAAGTGCTGGGATTAAAGGCGTGTGCCACCACTGCCTGGCTAACTATTGTCATTTTTACCGATTTATAAAAACCCTATCTCACTGGCTTTTAACTGATTTTAATTATATTTATTTTTATGACATAGAGCCTTATTTTATAGACCCAACTAATCTGGAACTCATTCTATAGAGTGAGCTGTCCTCAAACTCATGGAGGTCTGCCTACCTCTTCCTTCTGAGTGCCATGCCACCACCAGCCACCTTGCTGTTAGTTTTAGAAGTTTTTAAATAAAGTTCTAATCATTCTAGGGGTAAGATTTAGTGGGTTCTAATGTATGTATGTGTTTCCAGAGTTGTTTGACCATTACGAAGTTTTATTTCAGAACACTTTAAACTTTTCAGAAAGGTGTTACACCCATTAAAAAGTTATTTTACCACTTTCCTGCAGTCCCATACCCACAGTGTGTCTGTAGAGTTGCTTAGTCTATGTGTCCTTTTGTGTGTGGCTTCTGTCTTAGTTAGAGTTTCTATTGTTGCCGTGAAACACCATGAGTAAAAAGCAAGTAGGGGATGAAAGGCTTTATTCAGCTTACACTTTCACAAACAATGCATTACCAAAGAAATCAGGACAGAAACTCAAAACATGGGAGGAACCTGGAAGCAGGAGCTGATGCAGGAGATCATGGTGTGCTGCATACTGGCTTGCTCCTCATGACTTGCCCAGCCTGCTTTCTTATAGAACCTAGGACCATCAGCCCAGGGTTGTCACCATCCACAGTGGGCTGGTCCCTTCCCCACTGATCACTAATTAAGAAAATGCCTTATAACTGGATTTTTTGGGGAGTCATATTCTTTTTTTTTTTTTTTTTTTTAAACAGGGTTTCTCTGTATAGCCCTGGCTGTCCTGGAACTCACTCTGTAGACCAGGCTGGCCTTGAACTCAGAAATCCACCTGCCTCTGCCTCCCAAGTGCTGGGATTAAAGGCGTGCGCCACCACCCCCACCACCCCACTCCCCCGGTTGGAGTCATATTCTTAACTATGGTACCTTCCTCTCTGATGACTCTAGCTTGTATCAAGTTGACATAAAAATAGGAGTTGAATTTTGTGCAGGGTGACATAAGGATCTATTTTAATTCATTCACATGCACCTATGCAGTTTGATCAGGACCATTTAGTATGTATTTTTGGTTTCTTTGTTTTTTTAAAAAAATCAGGTATCAGTAGGTATGTGGACTTAGGTCCATGTCTTTAATTCTATTCAGTTGAGCAATGGATCTGTTTTTATGGCAATACCATACTGTTTATTTATTTATTACTATAGCCTTGTAGTAAAGTTTAAAATTAGTAATGGTAAAGCTTTTTTTTTGTTAAATTTTAAGTTATCCTGTTTTTTTCCATATGAAGTTTAAGATTATTTTTTCAATTTTTGTAAAGAATTGTGTTGGAATTTTGATGGCAGATTGCATTCAATTTATAGATTGTTTTTGGTAGAATGACCATTTTCACAGTATCAGCCTTACCAATCATAAGCATGGGACATCTTTCTATCTTTTGATGACTTCTTCCTTCAGTCTCTTTTTTTTTTTTGTGATTTTTCGAGACAGGGTTCCTCTGTATAGCCCTGGCTGTCCTGGAACTCACTTTGTAGACCAGGCTGGCCTCGAACTCAGAAATTCACCTGCCTCTGCCTCCCGAGTGTTGGGATTAAAGGCGTGGGCCACCACGCCCGGCCCTTCCTTCAGTCTCTTAAGTTTTTATTATACACATCTTTAACTTTGCTAGTTATTCCAAAAAAAATTTTTTTTAAAGGCTATTATAGTGAGCAGGGTTCTCTAGAAGAACTTATAAAATGAATATATTAGAATCACTTACAAGCTGTGGTCTAACTCATCCAACAATAATGGGCTATGAATGGAAAGTCCAAGAATCCAGGAGTTGCTCAGACCACAAGGCTGGATGTCTCAGCTGGTTTTCAATAGATTTTGGAATTCTGAAGAAGTAGGCTCTAATGTCAGTGAAGGACTTGCTAGCAAGGCCAGAGCAAGCAGGCAAAGAGCAAAAGCTTCCTTCTCTATGTCCTTATATAGGCTTCCAGCAGAAGGTGTGACCCGGATTAATGTTTTATCCTGTCTCAAGATCCAGATCAAAAGTTTGTCTTCCTACCTCAAAGGTCTGGGCTAGAAGTGGGTTCACCCAAGCAAAAATAATCTTTTATAGGTATGCCCCCCATTTCTGGATTGTAGTTCATTCCAGATGTAGCCAAGTTGACAACTAGAGAAGCCATCACAGGTACTGTGAAAGGTATTGTTTCCCTGGTTTTCCTCAGTCTCTTATTTGTATATAGGAAGGCTACTAATCTTTGTTAACTTTGTATCCTGCTACTTTACTGAATTATCTTTTTAAAAAAATTTGTGTGCGTGTGTATGTACACACTTCAATGTAGTGCCTGTGGAGGCCAGAAGAGGGCCTTGAATCCTCTGAAGCTAGAATTATAGGCACTTGTGAGATGCTTATTGTGGGTGCTGGGAACTAAAGTTCACTTCTGCAAGAGCAACAAGTGTCCTTAACCACCGAGGCAGTTTTCCAACCTCCTGTTTTTTTTTTTTTTTTATTTTATTTTATTTTTTTTTTATTTTTATAGCTGTAACAAGAATTTGAATGAGAGGCCACTTAGAGGAGCAGAGATGGCTCATAGGCAGCTGCATCAGCTACACCACCACCTCTGCCTGGGTGATGATTCATGAAATCTGCATTCTCAGAGCTCTCTGTGACTTGTGGAGGGGCCTTATGAGTTTTGTACATTTCAGAATTCCTGGGCTCAGGTTTTGATAGCAAGTGCCTTTACCTGCTGAGCCTGGGCTATCTTAAAGGTCATTGTGTGCAGAGAATTCTCTCTTGTGTATTCTATTCTTGCTTTTAAAATACTATTTTCCTATACCATCTGGGTCATCTGCACCCTGTTTTTGGGCCAAATCTGTGGTGCTGTTCAGTAGAAGCAAAACAGTGAGATAAATAACAGTAAGAGACAAGTGTTAGAAATACTGCAGTCAAGTGCCTTCAGAGGATGTGCAGAGTTCTTACGTGTATTTGCTGTTGCTCTAGAAATACATCAAATTGAAATGCAAGTTTAATTTCCCCTTATTCAGTACACAGTAAGTCATTTGGGTGGTGTTAAAGCTTCTGCGGACCCAGTCTCCTTCATTAGGTGATGGAAATAGGCCATGTGGGTTCCTGCTGGGCTGAGCTCTGAGCTGGCTCTGTCTGGTTAGCTGAGAGGATCAGCTAACCCAGCACACCCAGCCTGTGCCCAGTTCCCCTTAGGGTTTGCCTCCCCTTGTGACTGGAAGGAGGATGCCTTGTGAAGACAGGTCTCGGAAGGCTGGGTTAAATGCTTCATTTTTGTGGATGTCCTTCTTTAGGCTCTGAAAACTTTGATATGGAGAAAACATATCTTACCAACACAGAAAGAATATAATTCTTTATACATGCTGAAGAAAAGGAATGTAATTAAATTATTAGGATGGTAGAAAAAAGAAACTTATACATTATCCATTAAAGAGATAATGGGTGAGGCTTGAGGTGAGCACAGAAGTTCAGTGCTTGATTACCATGTGAGTTTGATTCCCATCATTGTAAATAGCAAAAGCAACAAAACAACAACAAAAAAGGCAATAGAAAAGTAATGGTGGCCGGGCGTGGTGGCGCACGCCTTTAATCCCAACACTCG
>NC_034594.1:39636366-39651662 GCF_900095145.1 Mus pahari
AAAAAAAAAAAAAAAAAAAAAAAAAAAAAAAAAAAAAAGGAATGGTGATTCACACATAAGATTCCAAGATGTGTCGGGTTACCATCTGTTTGAAGAGGCTTCCCGTATGGGATAATGTGAGTTTGAGCAGTGAAACATGCATGTATTGCTGTGTTATGTAAGTCCGTAATAAGTGCCTGAGGAGGTTCGTTAAATGTCAATCAGGAAATTTCCTAGAAATTAAGGCAGGGTATAGGTTAATGGCAAAAACTATTCTAGATGAAGAACACAAGGGTAGGAAACTATGATCTATATTTTGAGAACCATAAAACTAATTTTTTTTTGTAAGTGAAGACCTGCTAAGGTTAAATAAGAAGTAGCTTGTATGCCTTACTAGAGAAGGCTGTAGTTGTAAATAGAGGAGTCTGTTTATAATTAAGAGGTAAGAGGAAGGTATGGAGGTTTCAGCTGATTTAGAAAGATGAAATTTTAGGACCATGTTTTAATACTCTATGCTCAGTTCTGGAAATAGTATAGAAATATAAGTGAGCAATAACTAGGATAGTATGTGGCTAGTATGCCTCCAAAGAAAACCATAGATAGAATGGAAGTGGTTTGGCATGTGGATAGGTGTGATGTAGATAGAGACTTGGGCAGTGTCCAGTAGAAGAGAATAGTGATTTGTTAGCACATGTATGAGATAACTTTAAAGGAAGGTGATAATGAGTTATAGATACACTGAGGTGGTGTATGTACCAGGGTAATATTCCATGTAAACAGAAATGATTATTGGGAGAATTATAAGAGATAAAATATTTTAAATTCAGTGCTTGGAAGTGATAGCTGAGGAAGGAATGAAACTTTAGGGCCAGTGAGACAGGTCAGAGAGTAAAAGTACTTGCTCCAAGCTTGATGAGTCAAGCTTGCTCCTTAGAACCTACATGGTGGAAAAAGAAAATTGACTAAAAGGTGTCCTCTTTCTTTTGTGTTCCCTCAAAATAATCTTTTTCTTTCCTTCCCTTTCCCTTTTCCCTTTCTTCTTCCCACCCCCTTTTATTTTGGTGTTTTAAGACAAGGTCTTACTCTGTAGCCCTGGCTGTTCTGAAACTTGCAGTGTAGACCAGGCTGGCCTTGAACTTACAGAGATCTGCCTGCCTCTGCCTCCCGAGTTCAGAGACTAAAGGCGTGTGCACAACACCTAGCTTTGTTTTTAATTTTAAAATAAAAAATAGTTGATTTTTTTGTTTGTTTGTATTTTTGGGCATGTGCTGTATGTATGTGTGTGTATGTTTGTGTATGTGTCTTGATATATGTGTGGTGTACACATATGTATATTCTGCATATGTGTGTTGTGTGTATGTCTGGTATATTGTGTGTGTTTTGTGTATATGTAGTGTATGCATATATTTGTGTGCTTTTTATATATAGTGTGTATGTTATGTTTTATATATATGTATATATATATATATACATATATATATTGTGTGTGTGTGGTTTGTGTATACTGTGTATGTGTGTTGGGCAAATATGTGTGGTGTATGTATGTTTGTGATACGTGTGCGTGTATGGTACATGCATGTGAGTTTTGGAAGTACTTAAGCTTGTGTGGTTACATATGGATGGTGGTGGAAAGTGTTGGGTATCTTCTCTTGATCTCTACCTTTTGACTTGAGACAGGATATTCTCACTGAAACATAAGCTCACTTTTTTTGGCTAGTTCTGGAGATAGAATTTTGCAAAAATGTCCACTCTATACAAAGCAGTCTACAGGTTCAACGCAATTTCTATAATAACACCAATGGCATTTTCCACAGAACTAGAATACGCTTTAAATTTTATAGGGAATCTAAAACAAACAATATACAAAAAACAGTCAGAACTTGTGGGGATTGTCATCATCTGTAGTACTGTTTTCTGTTTTTGTTTTTTCAAGATTAAAGATTGAAGGTGTGTGTCACCATTGCCTAGCTTGAAGTTCATCTCTCCTATACCTAGATTTTTGTAGGTTTTTTTTTTTTTTTTTTTTTTTTTTTTTGTCATGAAGGGTATCTTAGGGTGTCTATTACTGTGAAGAAATGACCATGGCCATGGTAACTCTTAAAAAGGAAAGTATTTAATTGGTGCTGGCTTACAGAGTTTTAGTTCTTTGTGGTCATGGCAGGAGGCATGGCAGTACACAGACAGTACATCTGGTTCTGTAAGTAGCAGGAAGAGAGGGTGAGCCATTGAACCTATCTAGAACTTCTGATACCTCAGAGCCCACCCCCAGTGACACACTTCCTCCAACAAGGCCACGCCTACTCAACTAGGCCACACCTCCATATGAGTCTGTGGAGGCCATTTTCATTCAAGCCACCACAAAGGGGTTTTATCAAATGCTTTTTTTAAAAAAAGATTTATTTATTTATTATATGTAAGTACACTGTAGCTGTCTTCAGACACTCCAGAAGAGGGCGTCAGATCTTGTCACAGATGGTTATGAGCCACCATATGGTTGCTGGGATTTGAACTCTGGACCTTTGGAAGAACAGTCGGGTGCTCTTACCCACTGAGCCATCTCACCAGCCCTCAAATACTTTTTTAAAATATCTGTGGAGATGATTGCATATTCTTTGAGCCTTCACTTTGTTAGTTTGAGGTATTTTATTTTCTAATTTTCATGCTGACTTATTTTTGCATCTGTAGAGTAAGTCTTCCATGATCATGCTCTTGTATTTGACTTAGTAATTTGTTGAGAAGTTTTACATCTGTATGTTCATAGGAATACCTGCCTGTAGAATTTTTTGTGTTGTGTCTGGGGTGTTGACTTCCTTTCTATACTTTGGAACTGTTTGAAGAGGATTGACATTGGTTTTGTTGTTGTTTGTATAAGCAATCTGGTGCTGTGGCCTAGGCTTGCCTTGAACTTGAAATCTTATTGCCTTAGCCTCCCAAGTACTAAGTTCTTGGCCTCGGGCGGCCACACAAACTGGGTTCTTGAGTGGGAGGCCGGAGCTGTAAGGGAGGAAAGGAGACCAAGACAGATTTCTGATCAAGGCCCAATGTTTACTAAGAGTCTGTGCTTATTATAAAGGGGGAAAGCCCATCTCTGCAGGTCCACTCTTGATGCCTGTTGCCAGCCTGTAAGCAATTAGGCTGACAGCACTAGTTTGGCAGTAAGGTGTCCATTGCCAGCTTGCCTGGCTGTCTCAGGAATTTCTCTGGAAGGCAGGTTCAGCCTCTCAGCAGGTAGCAGAGTCTTGGAGAAGAGCAGTGGCAGGTGACAGAACAATAAAACCATCTAGGTCTGAAGGCTCCACCCCAGGTGGTCTCATTCATAGTGGCAGCAAGGTCTGAACCAGCCTGTTCAAGGCTGGGGGAGGCTACAGAAAATAGTCATTTGGTTACTTCTTGCTGCATGGTCCCTGCACAGCTTCTGGGTTGTGGAAGTTGTGAGATAGGCTAAGGGCTGACATTGGCAATTTCTACCTCATAAGACTGTCTCTTAAATTACATGAGAACAGAGTAGCCTCACATTTCAATTTTATAATTATTTTTATTACCAGCCATTTAATTTATCATTATTAATATTTTGATCAGACACATTTTATGTGTGAGAATGAAAGGAAATCAAGAGAAAGTAGAATAAGTATTTGTACATTCATGTCAATGCTGCCTAAGTAGTTAAATTGGGAAGATGTGTATATGCTGTCATTGCTCAAAGTATACACTGGAACTCAGATTTTAAATACTAGCTTTAGAACTTTATTTGTACTTCTATAAAAATGTATATATAAAAACGTATAGTTAACTTGAAAATATCAGTGAACTCATTGAATCAATTAGGCTTGGAATTGCATAACAATGATGTTTTTCAGAATTTTTTTATCTTGGCATAGGTTTAATAATATGGTTTAAATGACTTAAGTTAGTTTGCTAGAAGTTAATTATCTTTAAATTGAAGGTCACTGTTTTTCTCCTTCACAGTCACCAGATAAGCAGCGAGCCCTAGAAGAAACCAAAGCCTACACCACTCAATCCTTAGCAAGTGTTGCATATCTGATAAACACCTTGGCCAACAATGTCCTACAGATGCTGGATATCCAAGCATCGCAGTTACGGAGGATGGAGTCTTCAATCAACCATATTTCACAAGTGAGACCATGTTCAGTTTGTTTGCCTATGAGCAACACGCAGCCTGTTGACTGCCTTTGTGGTGCAGGTTAATGTGCATATATTTGCAATATATTAACTTAGTATTGCATTGTTTGTGATATCTTTTTTAATTGAATTTTTTATTTATTGTTTTACTTACGCTACATCCTGCTGTGATGTTATTATCTTTATAGTTTGATAGAAAAGTAAATTTTGATGGATTTTATTAAAACTCAGTTGCCACAGTAACATAATAACTCCTGAAGTGAAAATTTATTTTGGTATTTTATTTTCTTTTTGTGTTTTTGAGACAGGGTTTTTCTGTGTCACTCTGGCTGTCCTGGGACTCACTCTGTAGACCAGGCTTGCCTTGAACTCACAGAGATCCACCTGTCTCTTTGTCCTGAGTACTGGGATTAAAAAGAAGTGCACCTTTACCACCCAGGTTTTGCCAGGTTTTGTTGTTGTTTTGTGTGTGTGTGTGTGTGTGTGTGTGTGTGTGTGTGTGTGTGTGTATGTCTTTATTGCTTTAAAAATAATGATTTGATAGCTTGGTGGCTAATTTAATTTTTTCTCCTGTCAGTAGGCTTTTAAAACTCTCCTTTGGTGGTTTATTCAGTGTTTTATTCCTGCGAGGAGATTAGTGTCTCATGGTGAGCACAGCATTTCTTATAAAGGGAAGCATTGGATTGGAGCTGGCTTATAGTCCAGAGGTTTAGTCTTTTATCACCATGGTGGGAAGTACAGTGGCAGACAGTCAGACATAGTGCTGGAGAGTAGCTATGAGCTCTGTATCCAGATCCACAGGCAGCAGGCAGAAAGTCCTCTGGGCCTGGCTTGAACATTTTGAAGCCCTAAAGCACACCCCTAGTGACATACTTCCTCCAAGGCCACACCTCCTAATCACTGCAAAGTAGCACCACTCTCTACTTTCAAATATATATTCAAATATATGCGTCTATGAGAGCTATTTTTATTCAAGCCATCACAGTGGTGTTGGAATTGAACTTGAAGCCTTATGTGTGCTGGGCAACCACTCTGTTACTGAACTAAACTCCTACTTAGCCAGGTATTATGTTTACTAGAATGGGTCCTACCAGCCATGCTTGCAAATGGGAAAGTTTAGGAGGCTAGCAAACCTTATAAAAATGTCTTTACACGAGACTTTAAAATAAGTGTTAAATAAGGATAACAAGAAAGGGTAGTATTAATGGGAGAAGGGAGGATAGGATGCACATAAAAGTCATAAAAGATATGTACAGGTAATTGTTTGTCAAGCTTCAACTTTGGTGTATTTTTTTAATTTTTTGAGAGAGAGAGAGAGAGAGAGAGAGAGAGAGAGAGAGAGAGAGTGAGAGAGTGTGTGTGTGTGTGTGTGTGTGTGTGTGTGTTAGATAAGTACATAAACATGCCAGTAATAGTGCTAAGTGTAAAACTCAAAGCAAACTCACGGCCTCAGCATGGCTGTTCTAACTGTACCGATGACCATTGAGTGGTGTACTCTTTGGGTCTGGCTAATGTTACTTCAATACACAAGTTCTTTACAGTGACGTTTGAACTTGTTACATAAAACAAAAGCCATCTTTATGAAATACAGAGAGGAAATGGAAAAACAAGCTTTTTACTATTGCCCAAGCTTTTCACTTTTCCTTCCTTCCTTACAGTCCACTTTTCTTTATAGTTTGTGGGGCTGGAGAAATGGCTTGGCTCAGAGATTAAGAGCACTTGCTGCTCTTCTAGAGCTTCTGAGTTCAATTCCCAGGAACCACATGGTGGCTTACAACCATCTGTAACAAGATCTGATGCCCTCTTCTGGTGTGCATGAACACAGTTACAGTGTACTCATATACATAAAATAAATAAATCTTAAAAAATATATATCTGTGGTCATAATAGGTGTAGAATTTGAGATTTTGCTCTTTTAGCATTGAAACACATAGTCTCATGTAGTTAGAATCTATAGAAGTTCTCAATGGATGTCTCTTGGTGTAGCTTTCATAATCACCGGCATTAAAATACATTATCATGTTTTTGGACTCTCTTTATATAAATTCTCAATGACTGCCTGTTGGTATAGCTTTCACAGTTATTTTTTGCATCTTAAGTCCATTTAAAGTAATCTTGTTCCTGGGAAATAACCTGTAGTATAAGCCCTGAAGAGGCATTCAAAGCTGGTCTGTGCTGCATAACAAGACTTTTACCTTTAAAAAAAAAAAGCCACTTTGGGAAGCTAATTTAATTGTAAAGCAGTTTTAAAAACGTTGATGTTGGATGTCTTCTTCAATTGTTCTCCAACCTTCATTTTTTGTTTTTATCATGTTCTCACTGAATCTTGAGCTTACAGGCTAGACAAGTCAGCAAGTCTCAGGAATCTCCCTGTGGCTGCTCCCCAATGCTGTGATTTCGGGAGTGCACTGCCACACTTGGCTGCTATGTGGGGCTCATGTTCTTTATGCTTGTACAATTCAAGCATTTCCTCAACTGAGTCATCCTCCAGCCCTACTGCCTTTTGCATATTACACGTTGGCATTTAATAATGATGCTAGAAATAAACTATTCCGATGTAATAAGTGGGATGTAGGAGAGAAGTTGAAAGAGGTTAGTAGGTCAGCATTGGCAAACCTCAGGGTTGTTAAGAATATTTCTAGAGATCAGTGCATGAGAGTGAGGTCTGTAACTCTACAGTAGAGTCTGTCGTTGTCAGAGTGCACCTTAGTGTATTGCATGAGTTGGAGAGATGGATTGATAAAGGATATGTGTAGGACGCAAGAACAGCCTCAAAATTTAAAATTTTGTAGAACTTGCTTCAATAATTAAATTGTATTTGTATGTGAGCATGTACACAGGTGTGTGGGTGTGTAGGCTTGAGGTTACAACCATTTTCTAAGAACCTTTTTAAAAATATTCACTATGTATTTTATGTACATGAGTGGCTCTTATTTTCATGAAGATAGAAGAGGGCATCAGATCCCATTACAGATGGTTGTGAGCCACCATGTGGTTGCTGGGATTTGAGCTCAAGACCTTGGAAGAGCAACTAGTGCTGCTGAGCTCTCTCTCCAGCCCATACTTTTTGTATTTTTTTTTTGTTTTTTTTTTTTTTGTTTGTTTTTTTTGAGATAGGGTCTCTTAATACAGGGCTCAGGCATTTGGCCTGATGGTCTGGCCAGTGAGCCCAGAGCTCCTCTTGTTTTGACTTGCCAGCTGCAGGGTTCCAGGTGTTCACTACTGTGGTTGATTTTTACAAAGGTCCTAGGAACCCGAACTCATTCTTATAGCAAGTACTTTACCATTGAGCCATCAAATAGCTCCTAAAATTTCTCTGAGTTATGTTTAAAACAACCAGTTTACTATAAAAGTTATTTGATGATCTCTAGACTGGGTGAATATTATTTTGTGACAAGGCATCCTACATTCTGAGTCTGTACTCTTATCACTGAGTTGTCTCCAGTCCCTAAAGCCTCTTCTATAATATAAAGAAAATGTTTTGTGTTTAGAAAGCAAATACTTAGTAAATATTCCAAAACAGCAATGGCAGACTTTATACCAGATAGATGGTAAATAGTTTAGGTTTTGTGGGCCATAAAACCTAATTTTGTACTATTTTTAATTTTATTTGTAAATTTTTTATTTTATTTTTTTTAAAGTTAATATATTTGTCATCTACATAATGTTCTCCCTACATGTACACCTGCATGCCAGAAGAAGGCACCAGATTTCATTACAGATGGTTGTGAGCCACCATGTGGTTGCTGGGAATCGAACTCAGGACCTCTGGAAGAATAGCCAGTGCTCTTAACCTTTCAGCCATCTCTAGCTCTGTAGTATTTTTGTAAACATGTACCATTTTTTAGTTTTTGTTCAAAGGACAAGGTCTTACTGGGTATGTTACTCAGGATGCATTTGGGTGCGTTTTTGTGTTTCTGACCACTTTTAAAAAATGTTAAAACCCTTCTTAGTTTTTGGGCTGTATAAAATAGTCTGTGGGTCAGATTTGACATGTAACTATAGTTTACAGTTTACCAGCTTCTCTGAAAATACTTTCCCCTATTTGGGTGTAAGTTAAAAAATATTAAAAATACCCATTATGTTTAATCTTAATATTCATCTGTCTGTCCATCCATCCATCTATTGTGTGGTGCAGGTGTACATGTTGAGTTCAGAGGACAACTTGTGGGAAGTGATTCTAGACTTCCATCACATTTTCTTGGGAGCTGACCTTAGGTTATCGTTGTTGGTGGCAAGAGCCCTTACCTGCTGAGTCATCTCTCTAGCTACCTATTAAGTTTTTAAATAACTGATTAATTTATGGAAGATCTATAATTTGAAGCATATTTGTAATTTGAATAAATAAATGGTTAATTAAAACATTTTAAAAAATACCAAATTTAGTTACTTAAGTAACTGATTACAGATATTTACCCAGAGGGGAGTTGCTGAGGTAGCTTTCCAGTATGGTTAACTCTAAATTATCTGTGATAATGGTAAACAACAGTATGTGGATAAAGCTAAAACAAAAGTATTTTATACAGTGCCTTCCTGTCATCTGCTGGGGTTTGAGCATGTGCTTGGGTTCATGAAGGAGATGTGGGACTGGGGCTCAGGCTTAAAGGAGCCCTGGGAGCCAGTATGGCTACTTCAGAGCCAAAGGAACCTGTTCTTGGCACTGTGTGTCTGACCCATTAAGTGGGGAAGCCTGCAGCATGTAAGACCATCTTGGCAGTAACAGTGAGAAGGATGGGAAAACTAATTAATAGGAAACTCTGAGAGAGAGATATTTAAGGTCTGTACAATCGTCGTGGTATTCTTTGGTGTGTGCTTTTTAGTTAACAGGATCTGTAGCAATGGTAGTACTATTTACAGCATGGCACTGCATTAATTTTATTTACTAGCTGAACAAGTATTTGGCATAGATAAGTACTTTGTTGATACCTTTGCAAATAAGTGAATTTATTTTCATATAATTTGTAACTTTAGAATTCCAGCATAAGGGTTTTTTTTTTTTTTTTTTCTCACTAAAATTCTTGGCAAATACTACTATGGAACCTGTACTTCAAAGATTCAGAGTCCTATTAAGAGGGCAAAGGTGTTGGTTCCTGAAACTGGGCACTTGATCTAGAAAAGCATAGTTGCAGCATATTTAAAAAGTACCTCACAGAAACTTCACAGTAGCCTTTAAGACATATTTTAAATTTTTGTTTTATGTGTGGATTTTGTTTTGTTTTTTGTTTTTGTTTTTGTTTTGTTTTGTTTTTTGGTTTTTCGAGACAGGGTTTCTTTGTATAGCCCTGGCTGTCCTGGAACTCACTTTGTAGACCAGGATGGCCTCAAACTCAGAAATTCACCTGCGTCTGCCTCCTGAGGGCTGGGATTAAAGGCGTGTGCCTCCACGCCTGGCATGTGTGGATGTTTTGTCTGCTTGTATGTCTATACACCCATGCATACCTAGTCCCCAAAGAGACCAAAATATTGTATCCAAGTTTCCTGCAACTGGGGTTAAAGACAGTTGTAAACTGCCATGTGGGTGCTGGGGATTAATCCTAGGTCCTCTGGAAGCAGCCAGTGCTCTTACCTGCTGAGTCATCTTTCCAGCCCCTAAAAACCTTTTAAGTTGATAATATGGGTTGATGTTATATTACAAATATATGTAATATAACATCAACCCATATTATCAACTTAAAACATATTATTATATTATGTATATATAATCATCAAATTGCTGAATACAGCTACTAGCATCCTAGTTTTGTACGCTATACTAAATATAACTCCTCCAGTGGCAAATCCTGGCAGATCCTCCATCTAAACCAAGAGTGGCTTGTTAGCTACATATTGTCCTCCAAACTCTCCCCATCTAAAAGCAAGACACCTTTTTCTGCCTCTCCTCTCCCCTGGGGTGGGATTTTCAAGACGGGTTTTCTCTGTCTTGGAACTTGCTTTCTAGGTCAGGCTGGCCTTGAACTCACAGAGACCTATCTGCCTCTGTGCCACCATGCCTTGTCCCAGAGCTGGCTTGATTTCAGTGTATAGTGAAGGCAGGCCTTGAACCTTGTCTCCAACCTCATAAGTGCTGGGATTACAGGATTGTAGGTGATTGTTGAAAACCTCTAAATCTTTTGGACCAATGTTTTCTTTTTTATTCCTGAAATAGATTTTGTGGTTGTTAACAAGCTTTTATTCAAGCACTAAATAGAAATATACTACTTCTCTAAAAGTAAAATTTGATTCTCATAAGAATTCACGCAGTTCAATCTGAGGTGACAAGAATACAACTTAATACTTTTTAATTTTCTTTACCTTTCTTATTGTAGACATTTAAAAAAATTAATGATGAAATGTAGTTAATGACACTTAATATCTGTTCTTCCTCAGTGTCTTAGAGATCCACTGTAATGAGACCCCATGACCCATAGCGACTTGGGGAGGAAAGGATTTATTTTACTTATACTTCACTTATCTCAGTTCATCATTGGAGACAGAACAAGAACTCAAACACTGCAGCAGAGGGAGATGCTGTGGCAGAGGCCTTAGAGGGGAGCTGCTTACTGACTTACTCCTCTTGGCTTGCTCAGCCTGCTTTCTTATAGAACCCAAGACGTGACAACAGCCCGATCTTATGGAGACATTTTCCTCAATTGGGGTTGCCTTCTCTCAGATGACTTTAGCTTATGTCAAGTTAACACAAAATCTAGCCAGTGTAGGCAGTCACAATTGTTACTTGAGTAAGTAATGTGAGAAACAAGCTAGAAGTTTTTCTAGATCTTGATTTGATCTAGGCATTTGATCTTGACAGTTCTACCTTCAGGGAGATGTTTGGCAACATTAGACAGTTTGGTTTATTTCAGAGTGGGGAAGTATTATAGGTTATGTCTACCTATCACAGCACAGTAACGAATATGACTCAAGTTCAACTCAAGTCAGCTATGTACTTGCATTCTTATCTTTCTGTTGTATTGCCTTAAAAATATTTACTTATAGATTACAAAATTATAACTTATGTGAAATGTTACATTAGTGTTTCCTGAGAAATGTATTGTTAGCAAAAAATTAAAGAATATAAATAAAAAATATCATTTGTACTATGAATGTATGAGCACTTGATAAATTCTAATGAAATATGTGATCAATGTTGTGTTAATAAGATGTAAGGAACTTGCTGAAGCAAACAAGCTTTTCGTTTTTTTTTTTTTTTTTTTTTTTTTTTTTGGAGGGGAGGAGGTGGATACTGGGAATTCAGTCAGGGACTTGTAAATGTTAGGCAAATGGTGTACTCCCTGACTCTAGTCCTTGATCCCCATTTTTAATATATTTTAGTCTTGTCCCTTAATATTAGATTATACTAATATGTTATTTAGAAATATAACACAACTATTCTCTGCTGTTTCTTCGTCTTTTGCTTTTATTTTTCTTTTTTTCTGTTTGTTTTTTGAGATAGGGTCCCTCCACATAGTCCTGGCTGTCTGGGAACTCTATGTAGAGCAGGCAAGCTGGCCTCAAACTCAAAAGATCTATCTGCCTCAGCCTCTTAAATGCTGGAATTAAAGCCATTCACCGCCATGCTTGGCTTCTTATTTTTATTTATATAATTTATTCTTATTTTTATTTTCTGTTGAAAATGATCACTCTGGGTTGGAGAAATGATTCAGTTGCTCCAGTGTTTGCTGCACATCTATAAGGACTTGAGTTCTGTCCCCAAAGCACGTGTAAAACGATGGGTGTAGTGTGCACTTGTAATCTCCATGCCGGGAGGCAGAAAAAAACAGGTGCCTGGGACTAGGTGGTCAGCCAGCTCAGACAAATTAATAAGACCTGTGTCCTAGTGGGAGAAATAAACAAGGTAGGCAGCTTATGGAAAATGATACTCAAAGTGGACCTCTGGTTTCCACATGTACAGGCATGTATATACATATGTACACCCCTTCCATATGAACATACACACTAGCACTTATATGTGTGTACATATTTGTATAGGCATACATGCAAACAAGTACACATGCACATTTTTAAGTTCTGCTCTTAACTTTTGGGCTGTAAAAATCAGGTGGTGGGCCAGGTTATATTTGAAGGCATGCTTTGACCCTTGCATTAGATTAAAAATGAATAAAGACAATAGTCTAGAGAAAAGGTGGTTTATGCAATGAATACGAAGGAATATTGAATCTCTAGGCATTTGGTTATTATTTGGATACCAGGGCTATCTGTCTTTGTGTTGTCTTATTTATATTATATCTTACAGACAGTTGATATTCATAAAGAGAAAGTTGCAAGAAGAGAAATTGGTATTTTGACCACCAATAAAAACACTTCAAGGACCCATAAGATTATTGCGCCAGCCAACCTTGAGCGGCCAGTTCGTTATATTCGAAAACCTATTGACTACACAATTTTAGATGACATTGGACATGGAGTGAAGGTAGGTGTAGTTTCTGTCAAGCTTTCTAAAGCTCTGATGGAACCCTAGGAAATTAAAGTTCATTTAATTGCCTGAAGGACCAACGCTTGGCACAGTTGTGGTTATGAAGGTTGCTTACTTACTACTGTTGTGTCCTCCTTATGTTTTCTTTACTGTTACCTTTCAAACCAGTTATCTTTCAATGGTATTTGCTTAGTTAATCCCTTACTAGATCAATTAGCGTATGGCATAGTGGTTCTAATCTTAATGATTTAGTAATGATAGAAAAAAATCCAGCATGTTATTAAAATGTTTTTCTTATCTCAAAAATATGTCAGCAGACTTTTGGCATTAGTTTTCAGAACAGCATATGTTACTAAATATTAATTTGAATTTTTTCTAGAATAATTTTATCTCAACCTTTTGGATGAGAATAGTGGAGCTAAAAATTATAAATTTATTTCTGGTGACTTTATAACATTTATATTTTGGTCACCTTTTAAAGATGCATTTGTGTATCTAGTATGTATATGAAGTGGTACCATCAAAGCTCTATAGTATTGGGATGTGGGGCAGCAGTAGAGCAGGAGCTTTCTCACACACTGCCCCACGCTCTAGCACTGCACGGCAGCACCTGCTGCCTGTTGGGGGGGGCACATGTTCTACTGAGGTGATTCTTGCATTTACGAGACCATTCAGAATTTCAGTTAAGTACATTATTTACAGTTTATATTTCAGTAGTGATTGTAAAAATTACGTATGACTTGCAATAATTCTATGCCTATCTTATAGCTATGTAGTTCATGTATATGATATTTTTCTAATATAAGCCTATTTAAAATGTACACCACCATTTTTGGCCAGAAACCAGTAAATTTTAATTTAATGTTTGTGTAAAAATAAAACATGCAGTATAAATTTATAAAACAACTTTTATTTTAGAGGGCTTTTGGTTTTTGATTTTCTTTTTTCTTTCTTTCTTCCTTCCTTTCTTTCTTTCTTTTTTTTTTTTAAGATAGATTCTCACTCTTTTGGCCTTGGCTGGCCTGGAGCTCATTGTGTAGGGCAGGCTGGCCTTGAACTCACAGAGATCAGCCTGCCTCTGCCTCCAGATTGCTGGGTTTAAAGGTGTGTATCTCTGTACCCAGCTTATTCAGAGTTTTCAAAAAGCATAATTATCTGGAACTTGATATTTAATTTTATAGTTGATTCCTATATATATTTTAATTACCAATTAAAACATATTAAAATAAGATATGTAACTAAATGGATAATTAAAATGTAATTTGTTTTAACTTGGGGAAAGTTTGTTGAAGACCAACAGTTGCTAATAGAATGTTATAGGTTGCTACCAGAATCTGTTGCCAAATGATACTTGGAATATAAAAGATTTGTGTTTGCCTGTTTATATAATAAAAAGGTGATTTTTTTTTGTATACTTATTTTTTAATACTTAAAATATCTTTCTTTTAGGATTGTAGCCTCTGTTGTTTGTACTGTGGTGTTCGCTAATTTAAAGAACTCCCTAAAGGAATTAAAGTTTTGAATAAAACAGTGTCTTATATCATCAATGAAACTTCTGTCCATGACACATCTGCTTTAACCACTCTTTCTATAATCTACTGAAACATTATTTTGTTAATGCTGATTGCTTAACTTGTTTTTCTTTGTTTTCTTTCTTTTTCCTCCCATCCTGAAGTTCCAACTAACCTTTCAATGCTTTTCTTCCTTACCTCTTTATTTGCTCCATTTATGCATTAAGTGGTTGCTTAGATTTAAGGTAAGAGATTCCAGGGCTGGATTTCCATTCTATGTTCTTATGTAGAATATTACATATGGGGAGAAAAGACATATTTTGCATTTGGCCTTTTAAAACCAACAAATTAGTCCTTATTTATTTATTCAAGTCTGGCAACTTTGTTGTGTGTCTTCATGTTTCCTGAGGGTAGATATTTTTGTTCATTTTGTTCATTGCCCTGGTCTTTGTGCCTAGAACAGTACCAAATACACATTAAGTATTAGTATTTCAAGTATTTGCTGAATGAATGAGTACTTTTGCGAAACTGAATTATAAATTGTATTGTTATAAAGTGTAATGAAATTGCTAGATTTTTTTTATAAATGTTGAAATTTTGTTATTGATTGGAGGGCCAACAAATATGCTCTATTTAACCCTCCCCCTGTGTAATAACTTTTTATTCTATAAATGGTGTGCTTAATTATATGGTTTGTTAACAGTATATCATTATCTTTTGACTTCTAATTAAAAAGTTGAGAAGCAAAAACTATCATATCATAATGCCTTTTTTTAAGTTGCAGTACATTTTACAAAAGAATTAGTCTTTAAAATGTTTGTATAAAATATATTTCAATACAATCTCACCGTCTTTTTAAAAGTAAATATTATTTGTATATACAACATCCAAAGTTCATGATAATGCTCAAGAAATACAAATTAAGAACTAGAGATGAGGTCACAGTGCTAGAACACTTGCCTAGAATGTAGAAGACCCTGGTTCAGTAGAAACCAGTCAACCAACCAAATAAGAAATCCCACACAACCAAAATAAACCTGGTGCTGTTTAGTGAAGGGCCATGATGAAAGCATTTCGGGTAATTCAGGAAGCCTGCTGTCAGATACTAAGAGGATCTTTGTCAATCTTACCATTTCTTTTTTCTTTTTTCTTTTTCTTTTTCTTTTTCTTTTTCTTTTTCTTTTCTTTTCTTTTCTTTTCTTTTCTTTTCTTTCTCTTTCTTTCTTTCTTTCTTTCTTTCTTTCTTTCTTTCTTTC
>NC_034594.1:39651962-39661416 GCF_900095145.1 Mus pahari
TCTCTCTCTCTCTCTCTCTCTCTCTCTCTCTCTCTCTCTCTCTCTCTCTTTCTTTATCAAGTCAGGGTCTCTTTGCTGTCCTGGAACTTTCTCTGTCTAGAGACCGTGCTCAGCTTCAGAGCCCTGTCTGCCTCCACCTTCTGTGTGCTGGACTGAAGGCCTGCACCCTGCTGAACAGCAGCAGGTCTTTTCTCCCTTAGACAAGTTGTCTGATTTCTTTTTCAAATATGTATTTTTCTGTTGCTTTGCAGCTTGCCATATCTTCAGTGTAGTCAGTGATAATCAGGAGATGAGATGACTGCATTACTTAGTATTAACCATGGCCACAAAACTTTTGCCTGCTCATGGCAGGTGTTCTGAAAAAGGAAATAAAGCCACTGGAAAATAGGCTCAAAGCTCTTACCTTGCTGGTAACCCAGGAACTTGGAAGTGTGGGAAGGTTTCTTCTGTTTAAAACGGCTAAATTACAGTGAACTAGACTTAAAAAAAAAGCAGGCAGTATTCAAATTTGGTTCTTGCTCTGTTAACCTAAAGGGTGGTAACAGAAGAAATAGATCCTTTGCTCTTACTGGCTAGCCCATTGTCTAGGCCATTCTCCCATGATTCTTTCCCTTGACCTTGACAGTCTGCTTCCTGTAAGAGAAAGGTCCCCTGAGGGCTTCCTAGAAAGATCTCACAGGGTCTATGCTGGAAGAAGATGCCTCAGTGTTTTTTTTTTTTTTTTTTTTTGGTTTTGCTTGCTTGCTTGTTTGTTTGTTTTCCTCTTAGAACCAGAAAGTTTCACAATAGAATCCCAAGGATTGTACTACGCTAGTACTATATGGTTCTACAGAGAAGGGTAATGTTGGACAGGAAAGTATGGGCTTGGCCTGTTTTTCCCCTTCCTCTAATCCATATATAGATACAAATTTACATAATCCTTCCTTCTGTATTTACATTTATTTATTTTTAAAGATATATTGTCAAACCCGGCCTTTGCACATATTAAGTATGGACTTCTGAATTCTACAGCTAGCCCCAGAGCCTTTCTTTTTAGGGTCTCACGTAGTGTAAGCTGGTTTTGAACTCATTGTGTAGCTGAAGCTGGCCTTGAACTCATGCTTCTTTTGTCTTAACTTCCAAGTGTTGAAATTACAGCCATGTGTGTGTATATATCTATCTATCTGTCTGTCTGTCTGTCTGTCTGTCTGTCTATCTATCTATCTATCTACATACAAACATACATACACACACATATATATTTACATATATATATATTTCATTTTTCTGACTCCCTCCTCTCACCCTGCCCCTTTCGTTTCCATTCAGCTCAGATTTCTTTGTGAAACATTCTGTTGTGGAACAGTTCTTCCCACCTCCACTCAGAGCAGTTAATGGTTAGTTTACTAACATCTCTCTTGGAATACTGAGGAGAGCTCGAGGGATAGTTCATGAGGTAGCTCTCTTTGTCCTCTCTAAGGATATACAAGTGTTTAACAGTGTCTGAGGACGTTGGTGGATGGTGTAATTGCCTGTAAGTTGTTCAGGCTCCTGTAAGCAATTCCTCACTCATGCTTCTGTAAGTAACTCTAATTAAATTAATCAGTTCTTCAAGCCAGATTTGGATGAAACCCCCTTTTCAGTTTGTTGTTACTGTATGCCATATCTGGGATGAAAAGACATTTGTTTACATCTTTCTAGAAAAAGTCACACACACCACCTTTCCCTAACAATTTCTTTTCTACTTTTTTTAAAAATTAAAAAAAATAATTTTTAGAGATGGTTCTTCCTTTTAAACATGACTCATATACACACATATGCATATATATGTGTGTGTGTATATACACATATGTATACACACACACACACACACATATATATGTACATGTGTGTATATACACACATGTACATATATATACACATATGTATACACACACACACACACACATATATATATATATATATATATATATATATATATACACACACACACACACACATATATATATATATATATATATATATATACACACACACACACACACACACATACATACATATTCCTTTTATAGACCATTTTACTGTTTTTTCCCTTTGAGCTTTGTTTTGTATGTAGATTCTAAGGCTTTAAGAAGGTACTGCAATTTAAATAAAAGCAATGTACAAATTGAAATCGAAAATAAATTATAGTTGGAAAGTTATTTTCAAATATCTTAGCTATCCCATGTATAGAATAAAATTTTCTTTTGTTCCTTTTCTATTCTTGTTCCTCTCCTTCCTGTTCCTAGCAAATTGAACTGTAGTTTAGTGTTTGGTTCACTTCTCCCCATCACTTGCATAACCTTGGGTTTTGTGTTGTTTAAGGTTGAGCTTAAAGGACTTTGGTTACTACTCAGATCTTGTGGTATCATTAAATCAAGATAATGCCGTTTTTTAAAAGCTATGGTGGTTATTTGTCAGATTATTTACAAAATTTTCTTCAAATGTAAATTGATTTTTTGAAAGTGTCCTGATATTATAAAGGTAGAATTCTCATACCCTCTGTTTATTAAGAGGGAGATAGCAAGGATAATTTATTTCTTAATTGATAATTTGTATTTACTGTTTAAAAACAACAGCAAAAGGATTGCACATAAATGCTTTATTTTAAAAATAATGACATTTCAAAGGTACCATTTGTCATTAAAGATCGTTTTAACATCACACACAACTTGCTCACTGGGCTATTCATTTGAAGAATTTATTGCTTGACATTTTATTTCTTGCCTTTAGGATAGTTAAAAATTATTATTTTAGAACTTAAAAAATCCACTGAAGTCAGAGTTAATTTTGACAGCTTTAGTACTATGTGACATAATTAAGATTTGTTTTCACAAAATTTATATTTTAAAATTGGCCAGGCGTGGTGGTGCAACCTTTAATCCTAACACCTGGGAGGCAGAGACAGACTGATCTCTGTGAGTTCAAGGCCAGCCTGATCTATATAGTCAGTTTCAGGCTGACTAAGGCTTCATAGCTATATATATGTATATTAATATATATTAAAATATATTAAAATTGTAAATCCGTTCCAACTTCAGTGGTATAATATCTTCCTCTTTGTTGTAAGTATAACTTTTTAGTTCTGAAGATAATATGAGAAATTTGAGATTATTTCTGTGTGTTGTGAAGATGGCAATGCAAAATAATAGAGACTTAAAAAAGATCATGCATGAATCTACTTTATGAATAGTATTTTAACCTATTGGTCTCAAACAATGTGAAGTTGCATTGCGCTGTATTTCTTATTGATTCCTTATAACTGGATTTTTAGGGGTTTCTCTACAAGTATTGACATATTCCTTAGATGACATCATTAGTCCCAGATTGCCCATCTTTTCAGTATTTGAAATTTCAGTTGGGAATAGATTTATGAATGCAGTCATGGTCCATCTCTGACTTAGGACTATTTTACACTGCTTCACACCTCAACTATCCTTCAGTTTGGGCTTGAGTGTAATTCCCACTAGAAGTCACACAATGACAGTGGCTTTTGTGTTCTCAGTGATGTTACTCAGCCCTAACATTGTGTTTCAGATATTTAGGAAAATGCCTTGAACTGCTAGTAGCTTTCAGGTAGGTGATTGCCTAATAAGGAGAACATTTAGTCTGAATTGTGAGAGAGATTCACAAGGCTCAACTTTTCTTTGTATATCATACAATTGTTCTGTATTTTCTATTTTCCAGTTATAACAGAGCACATGCATAGTTGCATATCTTTAGTTGGAAATTTTTTTTGTTTATGATATACTTGTTATCTAAAGAAAACAATTCCCCAAAGAATTGATTAAAGGTCTTATTGCTTCTAATTGAGTTTTTTGTTATCACTAAAGTTTTTATAAGTATACTATTCAATTTCAGCTGAATGTAATATCAAATAGTCTAACCAGTGATCTGTTGGTGTGATGGCCTAATGGCAAATAAATTTCTCACATACAAGTTTAAAATAATTTGAAAAATCCTATTAGGAAGAGTCCTTTGAGTACAACTGTAGAATAGTAGAGTAGGAATTGCATACAAATTGCATGGCCTTTTTTCTTGTTCAAACCTGCCCCTCTTTATTTTCCACAAGGCACTTAATTTCACTGCATCGAAGTTAAGTTGTGTTTTTTTTTCAACATCTTTTTAGGTGAGTACCCAGAATATGAAAATGGGTGGATTGCCACGTACGACACCTCCAACTCAGAAGCCCCCAAGTCCCCCTATGTCAGGGAAGGGGACACTTGGGTGAGTATATAGTAATAAGAAACCATGGAAAAATAACAGAAAAAATACTATTGTGTTAAAAAAAAAAACACAACAGCCTCTATGTAAATTGTAGAGAATATTTTCTTGGTAATGTTATCTTTTATGTGTAACTTTTTCTGATAAGCATATCTTTGTACTTTAAAAGTAGTTGCTTAGAAATTAGTTTTTGTAGTGAAGAAAGATATCAAGAAAAAATCTTAGCCTTAAGTCATGGTTAATTATAAAGTGAAGTCTTAACTTTTTCTTGAACGTTTTAATGATCTGTTTATATTACAGTTGAATTTATTAGGTTATCTTTGTCAAGAAGCTATGTGGATTGTAATATTCTGATTAACTTGTTATGATGTTTTTCCGAGTTTTGATTTGGGCTCTGGAGTTAGCTCTTTTCCGGATATTGACAGAAGGAAAGCCTGATGCTTTCTTGCACCGTATCCTAGCTTTATGGTTGAGATTTGGGTTCAGGTGGGTGTTGTGTAACCCAGAGACGAGTTGGCAGAACTTCTGGTTTAACTCTACTGTATGTTCTGTGGTCCTCTAGGCAGGTGGTCAGCACTTAGTTTTCTTAATCTGGAAAGGGAATGGTATTTTGTCCTCTATCAACTTTCTAGGGTCATTGTAGTACAAATTGGATTTTTAGAAACATTATCAGACATGATGCTTTCAGACATGATGCTTTCAGAACCATTGTCTTTGTGATATTTTCTCCAAAGGAAAAAGAGAGAGAGAGGAAGTGTGTGTGTGTGTGTGTGTGTGTGTGTGTGTGTGNGNGNGNGNGAGAGAGAGAGAGAGAGAGAGAGAGAGAGAGAGAGAGAGAGAGAGAAGAAAGACAAGAAACCACAGAAGAAAACCCCAAACAAATAAGCAAAAAGCACTTCCCACCTCAAAATTCTGTCAAAGCAATTTGGATTTAGAGGATACAGAGGCAAGTTGATAGGGGATAATGTTGGAAAGACACAATTTGACCAGTGGAAAACAAAACATAAAAATGCAACCAGGAATAGAATGGTTTTAATTAATAAATTTATTGTATTTTATTGTATTTGTTTTTAGGTCAGGATGTCACTACATAATGCAATCCCCCACTTCCTAAAGTTTTGGAATGCTGGGATTCCAAGTTTGTGCCTGTAATTCAGTTTAGGCAGTTTAGATAATTCAGTTTATCTGAAATGATCTTTTTGCCCTCAAAGAGGAAAGAATCTACCAGGTCAAGTAAGGTTTAGTCTTGAGAGGGTATGAAATGGCTGTGGAGTGTGGCAGCAGCAGAGAGAGAGACCTTTGCTTTGTTTCCCTCGGGGTGGACCACCTAGTGGGACTGGTTAGGGTTTAAGTTAAGGCTGTTATCCAGAGTCGGGTAAAATTAAAGTTTCTGCTGCACTCAGAGGTGGAATGTATGTGTTCATGCGCCAGTAATGCAATCTTTTGGGTATTAGCAGAAGTGTAGCTGCTCCATGGAGAGCAGAGTACTAAACTCCATTGCCCATTTGATGGTCCTGGGCTGTTTTAGTCTTTCTCTAGTTACCATGTGATTCTCTTCCTCCTGTGTTGGTGGTGGTGTTGTTGTTTCTCCCTTAACCCTGTTCACATCATTACTTTTTTTGGTATAGTTCTCATGTAGTGAAGTTAGAATGGACTATTTTTGTGTGCAGAAAACGTTAAAAGGTAGTGTTTAGAAATTTATTTCCTGATGTAGATATCATATATATCATATCATATATATCATATACCAACATATTATATGTATTATATGTCATATATAATAATTATAACTTATTTAAATTAAATTATTTGTAGTTTGTGTGTATATGTGCATTCTAATTTCAGAGGTGGTTCTTTTTGGTTTTTCGAGACAGGATTTCTTTGTGTAACAGCCCTGGCTGTCCTGGAGCTCTCTTTGTAGACCAGGCTGGCCTCAAACTCAGAGAGAGCTCTCTGCCTCTGCCTCTGCTGGGATTCAAGGCTATGCCACCACCACACAGCTGATGCTTGAATACTTTTTTTTTTTTTTTTTTTTTTTCGAGACAGGGTTTCTCTGTATAGCCCTGGCTGTCCTGGAACTCACTTGGTAGACCAGGCTGGCCTCGAACTCAGAAATCCGCCTGCCTCTGCCTCCCAAGTGCTGGGATTAAAGGCTGCGCCACCAGGCCCGGCTGATGCTTGAATACTTAAAAAACTAGTTTCAGTTCAAAGTCTTGGCCTTTCCCTTTCCTTTTGACACAGTATTTATTTTGAATTGTTATTTTGTTTATTGAACAATGCTTGAGAGAAGTAGGATGAACAGTGCCTTTGAAAAACAATTTTTTTTTAAAAAAGATTTATTTATTTATTATATGTAAGTACACTGTAGCTGTCTTCAGACACTCCAGAAGAGGGCGTCAGATCTCGCTACACATGGTTATGAGCCACCATGTGGTTGCTGGGATTTGAACTTAGGACCCTTGGAAGAGCAGGTGCTCTTACCTGCTGAACCATCTCACCAGCCCCCTTGAAAAACAATCTTAAGTGCTGGGTGGTGGTAGTGCACACCTTTAGTCCTAGCATTCCAAAAGAGGTGGAACTTTGAGTTCGAGGCCACCCTGGTCTACAGAGTGAGTTCCAGGACAGCCAGGGCTACACAGAGAAACCCTGTCTCAGGGAAAAAAGAAAAATCTTATTTAAAGTCAGTGAGCTAGTAACTTGAGTGGTCAAGGAAATTAATGCTTACAGAAGCTCTGGGAGTAAAGGGAGTGACCCACTGAGAAATACAAGGTCCTATTGGACTGCACCCTCCTGCAAGAGAAGAAATCTTTTTTTTTTTATATTTTATGCCTTGGGATGCCAAATTCTTTTAAAGTTGTAATCTCATCTGCAAGATATCCCTTGTCTTAAAGGATTTGGTCACTTAGCAAGAACTGAATGAATGCTAACCAGCGCTCCAGGAAGCATCTTACGTCCCGTTATTTTCCTTTCAGATTTTTTTCAGTTGCTTCCTTTGAAAGGAGTATTTGGGAAAAGGGAAACAATTTTTTTAAATAACATCTAGTTTGGGTTTTATAGTTAAGTAAGATAGAAGGACTTAGGTATTCTTCTAAAGTTTCTTTTCAATGCTGAACACCAAGAAAGAAAGAGATTAAGATGAAGTTAAGGGAGAAAAGTAAAAAAGAAAAAAATGAAATTAAATAGTGCATTTTTAAGTACCAATAAATCTTTAATTTCTGTGTCTTTAGTGTATAAAAAGGGCAATGAGTTACAGCTGGTATTGATCATCATGTGGAATTTGTGACCCCAAAAATCTAGATTTGTTATCTATATTTTTAAATATCTATGGTTAGGGAGAGAGAGAGGAGAAGAAGATAATTAGTGCATTCATTCAGTGCATTTGGGAGATTTTAACATGATCCTAAAGTAATTCAAATTCTTCTAAGAAAAGAATAGAGTCTAGAAAACATTGGCCTAAACAATGGAAAACTTGGTGTTTTCTGCAAATACATAAACAAAATTACATTAGCATAGGGATGAGGCTGGAGACTGAAATTTACACTACATACTCACCAGAACTCTCTCTACTGGTAGAAGAGTTATTATGCTGAAGGAAAGACAAATTGATACCTGGGTTAAACCACATTTCCTCTTTCTGCTTACAAATTGTATTTCACTGGCAACTCTGAAGTTACGGTGCCGAGACTTGATTAATCACACAATACATACGCTCTTCTTTTTGTAGGCGGCACTCCCCCTATCGAACACTGGAGCCAGTGCGTCCTCCAGTGGTACCAAATGATTACGTACCTAGCCCAACCCGTAATATGGCTCCCTCGCAGCAGAGCCCTGTGAGGACAGCTTCTGTGAATCAAAGAAATCGAACTTACAGGTATTTTCTCTACCTCAGCGCAAACCACAATGGTCAGAGTACCATAATCTCTTCAGATAACTTCAGCTAATCTCTCTCATTTCCAAGCACTAAGTTCTTTTCCTCACTCTATTCTCCCAAACCTCATCTGATTCTTCCTCTCTCTCATGTTCTGATGCAACTTTGAACAGTCAGGAAGGTGAAAAAGACATCCCAGAGATAAACTTAAGTTAATATAAAAACCATTACTAACCAGGAATAGAAATTGCAAGTTATTTTTTGGTGGAAATTTACAGATGAAAAACTATTCATAAAAAAATGTTAGTATATTACCATGCCATTACAAACTGAAATAAAATAATTTAGTAAAATTTACTAAAAGCTTCTTTAGATAGGTATTAGGCCAGGATATAAAAGGTAGTATTATTTTGATGTGTAAGCACCAACAGTTTGCCCTTTCATTTATAGGGAATTTACTTAAATTTTTTTTATAAGATAGACTGTATAAATAGGTATCAAAACAAGTTTACTGAACTCAAGAGTTTCTCCTTATTTATAAGGAATTCCTATTTGAAATGGAAGCCTTTTGAATTACGTTTCTTGTAGCTATGTCCGTTTCAGAAATACACGGGAATCCTGGTATTGTGCTCTGCATACTCATTCTTTGGTGGCTCTTCCTTCTTTAGCAGCAGTGGGAGCAGTGGAGGAAGCCACCCAAGTAGTCGGAGCAGCAGTCGGGAGAACAGCGGAAGTGGGAGTGTGGGGGTTCCCATCGCTGTGCCTACTCCGTCTCCTCCCAGCGTCTTTCCAGGTAGAGCATTAGTGGTCATTTATTTGGTTTTATTTTGTGAATTTGAATTCAATTTGTTACTGAATTGTGTGTGTGTGTGTGTGTGTGTGTGTGTGTGTGTGTGTGTGTGTGTATGTTTTGCTGGCTGTTAAACCCAGAGTCTTCTTAAGATGGGTTTTCTTCTTAATGAAATACTTAAAGAATTTTTCCATAGCACTCTGTAAGTTTTTGGGAAGTCTGTACCTATCCAGCCGATTTTAATGGCTTTGCTATCTTTCTCCGTTGCTATTTTATGTCTTTGGTGAGGGTTCAGTCGGTGCTTTGAGGTTCATGTTTGCATTATAACTGCGTTATCTTGGAAGTTGGGAAGACGGGGTTTGAGAATCGTTTTGATAACAAAGGACAGGAAATGTAAATTTCGGAGCATTAGAATCCAGCAGTTTCTGAAAAACTATTTTTTCAATTTCTTTCTTTCTTCCTTGCCCTTGCCCTTGCCCTTGCCCTTGCCCTTGCCCTTGCCCTTGCCCTTGCCCTTGCCCTTGCCCTTGCCCTTGCCCTTGCCCTTGCCCTTG
>NC_034594.1:39661566-39687717 GCF_900095145.1 Mus pahari
TTTCTTTCTTTCTTTCTTTCTTTCTAGATTTATTTATTTATTTTATGTATGTGAGTATACTGTAGCTGTACAGATGGTTGTGAGCCTTCATGTGGTTGTTGATAATTCAATTTTTTTGGACCTCTGCTTGCTCTGGTTGGGCCCATTTGTTCTGGCCCAAAGATTTATTTATTACTATACATAAGTACACTATACTTCAGACGCACCAGAAGAAGGTATCAGATCTCATTATAGATGATTGTGAGCCACCATGTGGTTGCTGGGATTTGAACTCAGGACCTTTGGAAGAGCAGTCAGTTCTCTTCCCCACTGAGCCAATTCGCCAGCCCTTTTTCATTTTCTTGAAACAGATACAGTAGTTTGGTTTGAAGACTCAGAGTTTGAATTTAGTTTTAAAAGCATTGAGAGAGCAGCTGAAGGGACAGCTGATGGATTCAGAGCCCTTACAGCTCTTGTAGAAGACCTAGGCCTGGTTTCTGCACCAGACTGGATAGCTCACAACTGCCTGTAACTTCAGCTCCAGAAGATCCCAACACCCTCTTCTGGCCTCTAGACATCTACATGCACACTTGCATACTACATGTACAAATAAGCTCTTTCAGGCTTACACTCGAGTAAAAAAAACTTTAATAGAAAAACCAGCAAGATAAACCAGGTGTATTGGCATCCCTTTTACCACAGCACTCAGGAGGTAGAGGCAGGTAGATCTCTTGAGTTTGATGCCAGCCTGACCTACAGAGCAAGTTCCAGGGTAGCCAAGCACCACAGAGAAACCCTGTCTCCAAAAAATCAAAAACCAAACCAAACTAAACTAAACCCAGCAAGATAGAATATTACATAGTAGATGGTGGTGCATGCCTTTAATTCCAACATGTATAGGTTAAGGTAGAAGAGTAGTGATCTAAGAGCCAATGTGCTATGTAGTGAGAATTGCTGTTTCCAAAACATCTTTAATTATAATAATCCAAATACTACCTGTATACAAAAGTCACATAATGTGGTATGCATGTTTGTTTTAAGTTTTTTTTTAAAAAAAAAAAAAACTGATAAACTACTGTTTGGAATATGTCTGTTGTAGTTCTAAGAATATTGTTGCTTTAGTGTAGTTTTATATACTTAGAAATAATTAATATACAGGAAGTATATTTTTCTCCCAAGTTAGTTAATTTTCAGGTAAAAAGAAAGGCTTGTTTTTAACTAATGAATATTTTTTTATATGATCCTGAGCATCTTGAATTATTTGTTGTTCACCTAATGACCTTAAGCCTTCTTTTTCAGTGTTTTATTCTTTTGGCTAGTATTAAGTGCTGATTGCTCTTCATATTGCAGTGCTTCTTCTAATGCTACTGTGACTGCCTTATTAATGCTGCCTCTTACTCCTCTTCCCTCAGCCCCTGCTGGCTCTGCTGGCACTCCTCCCCTTCCTGCTACTTCTGCATCTGTCCCCACCCCTCTTGTTCCTGCTACTGTTCCCTCCTCCACTGCCCCAGACGCTGCTGCTGGGGGTGCACAGAGCCTTGCTGATGGCTTCACTTCTCCAACTCCCCCTGTTATTTCTTCTAATCCCCCCACAGGTAAGTATTGGCATGGCAGACAGATCCACCATCTGCCCATTCTTTCCTGAAACTCCAGCTTTATGTTTGTTGGTTTGGCTTTACTTGTATTTTTTTTAAATGATGATAAATACTTTAATCAGAAAGTGGCATGTGAACAAAGAATTTACTGAGAAAAATGGGGTAAAGTCTGTGATACACTTGTCTAATAAAGTTACACAAACATTAGTATTACTTTAATTTATTCTGTTAAATGTGAACTTAGTATGGAGTCAACTTCTGTATAGTTTTGAAAACTTAACATTAGAACTATTATAGGAAGCTGAAGAGATAGCTGAGTTGATAAAGTGCTTGCTGTGCAAGCATGAGAACTTGAGTTTTATCCCTGCACCCACATAAGCTAGGCATGGTGGTGTGTGCTTGTGATTCCAGTACTGGGGAGCTGAAGGCAGGTGGGTCCCTGGGGCTTGCTGACTAGTCAGCCCAGTCCAAGGGTAAGTGCCAGGTCCTAGGGAGAGACAGTGTTTAAAAATACAAGGTCGGTGGCTTCTGAGGACTAACACGAAAGGCTGACCACTGGCCTCTACATGCTCAACTATTCACATGCACAAGTGTCTGCATATAATACCTGTGCTACACACATACACCAATACTGTTATTATAGGTTAAGTAACTAACAAAATCAAGCCTATGACAATTGCAAATTTTTTTTATAAAGATTTATTTATTTTATGTGTACAAGTACACTGTAACTGTTTTCAGACACACCAGAAGAGGCCATTGGATTAATCCTATAACAGATGGCTGTGAGCCACCATTTGGTTGCTGGGAATTGAACTCAAGACCTCTGGTAGAGCAGTCAGTGCTCTTAACCACTGAGCCATCTCTCCAATCCCTGAAAAATATATTTTAATGCAATGTTTTATATAGAAAATTACAAACTCTATGTCTATATTAAATTCATAAATTATAGTTCAAAGGACTTTAAGATTATTTAAGTTGACTGATGTTTTATTTAAGATTTCAATCTAGTGCTAAGGAGATGGCTTAGCAGGTAAAGAGCTTGCTCCCTAGCCAGACAACCAGGGTTGTATAAGCTGTCCTCTAATCTACAAACAAATAAACACACACACACACACACACACACACACACACACACACACACACACACACACACTGTTGTATGAATGTGCCCTCCTTATAAATAAATGTAATCAATCATTAGAAAAGATCTTAACCTCAAATACGTTTTGCTGGGATAGGAAAATAAATTTAACTGTTAATATGATGCCGGTTAGTAAATGGATCCCTTTTTTGAGACAGGGTTTTTCTATGTAGCCCTGCCTGTCCTGGAACTTATTTTGTATATCAGCCTGGCCTCAAACTTATAGAGACACACCTGTCTCTACCTCCCAATTACTGGGATTAAAAGTGTATACCACTACTACCAGGCTACTAATAAAACATGCTTTAAAAGATGTCTTTGTCCAAATTGGATTTTGGATGGTATTCTATTTAGATAGCTTCTATAATAATCCTTATGAAGATTTTTCTGTAATGGATGAGTGAAAATGTGGGCAGTCATTTGGTTGAGATATACAACTCTTGTTACACTAGTCCAGCTAGTTAAATAGAGAAATCTTGCTAATGCCCAGAAATAATAAATGACACCTAACTAAGAGTTAATTTTAGCAGTTAAATGATATCATAATAATAGGTACTTGGCTGTGCTTGATAGACTTAAGATTGATGAGAATTTAGAGTGGATCCAACTTTATAAAATTCATAGTTTTCTGTTTTGAAGATCCTACGCAATGCTTTTCTCCCTGTTGTCTTGCCCTTTCTGCTTTTTATTTCCTCTTTTACTTCTTCCTCCTCTTCCCTCTTCCTGTCATTCCCTTCCTTGCGTGCCCTGTTGCTTGCTGGTGTTCTTTCATGGGTGTTCTCCTCCTGTTGTAAGAGGGCCTCTGACTGAGTGGGCACCAAGTGAGGGTAAAGGCAAGGTCGGATTTGACTTAGAGATGGAAACTGGGTGGATTAGGAAAGAATGTTTCCGGTTGATATTAGCAGTGCATAACTCTGAAGAGGTAAGATAGGTTGAAATGAGTGATAAATGGATAGGTTTCTGGGGTGATGATCATTTTTGATTCAGATTTAATAAACTATTTTAAGACACAATCTGGCTGTTAGAAGATGAGTATATTGAATTGTATAAAGATGGGTTTGACTTGGTGTTAAAGCATCAAGTGTTTTGTTGAAATATTTTGTTTTCTTTTAAACAGTGTTTTTTGTTATCACCAGCTATTTTAGAATATGACTGTATCAAACATTTTTTTTTGTTTTTTGTCTTGTTTTTGTTTCTGTTTTCCCAGAATTCAATTCTTCGTTTATTCTCCAGTGTTTAATGGCTACTTTAAATAATTATGTTTTGGAGAGGAGGGGGAAAATTAATCTCTTTTGTGTCCTATTATAATACTGTAGACTAGATTATTTATACATTATATTAGCCTGACTGTATTAGTTCTGGAGGCAGAATATCTAGTATCAAGGTTCCTTAATCTGGTGAGAGAGACTCTGTACATAGAATAGAAAAGAAGAAAATCCACTTTTGATAATGGTATTATTTATTTATGAGAACAGAACCCTCATGACCTAGTAACTGTTTACAGCTGTTGACATTTAACACTGGTGCACTAGGACCCTGCTCCCCAACCTTCTTAATGCGGGGGCCCTATAATATAGCTCCTCATGTTGTTGTGACTCCAAACATAAAATTACTTAATTACTACTTCATAACTGTAATTTTAAAACTGTTAAGAGTTGCACTGTAGCTGGGCAGTGGTGGTACATGCCTTTAGGATTGGGGTGGGCAGAGGCAGGTGGATCTCTGTGAGTTTGAGGCCAGCCTGGTCTACAGAATGAGTTCCAGAAAAGCAAGAGAACACAGAGAAAACCATGTCTCACAAAACCAAAAAAGAAAAAAAAAAAGAGAAATATAATGTAGATAGATATCTGATACGTAGGCTGTCTGATGTGTGACCCTTAGGTTGAGAATAGTTAGCTATACTGGAGACTTGGCTTTGGGAGACATTCTGTCTGTACAGAGGTGTACATTTTAATTAATTGTGCTTTTAAAAAAATAGTCAAATGATTAAAACAAAGTCAAAATGTTAGTTTTTGATTTAGATGTTACTTTTCCATATGTAATATTTTAATTTTCTTACTTTTTATACTTTAATACAGTATCAGCAGAGTAGCAGCTGTCATCTTTCATTAATTTGAATAAATACTGTGCTTTTTAATAATCTTACTAGAAAGTGCATGATATACATAAAGAATTTCATTATTTGAGATAAGTTTCCTTTAATGATGTGTTTGTGTTCTGTTCATTTTCCAGGTCATCCTGTTCAGTTCTACAGCATGAACAGGCCTGTCTCTCGCCATACACCACCTACAATAGGGGGCTCATTGCCCTATCGACGTCCTCCTTCCATAACTTCGCAAACAAGCCTTCAGAATCAGATGAATGGAGGTCCTTTTTATAACCAGAATCCAGGTTAGATTTCTCTTTATCGATTTCTTTTCCTCTCTTTTGTACCATAAAAAACAAAACCTTTTTGTTACACATAATTAGCCCATACATAATAGGTGTTTATCCTATAGTTTAGACTATTGTTGAATAAATAGAAGAATGGATGAATACTAAGTTTTTAATACTACTGTGCTTTTAACTTTAATAAGTCAATACATGATTTATATGTAAAGCTAAAGAGCTCATCCTGCTCTTCCCCCAATGGAATAGTTTTCAGTGTGTGTAGTCATTTGCTTTTAAAAACTAATACTGAATTGGGGCAACACTGGTGTGCATCTTTCCAGTACTTGGGAGGCAGAAGCAGGTGGATCTTTGAATTTGAGGCCAGTTTAGTGTATAGAATGAGTTCTAGGATGACCAGCTATACTCATGGGGCAGAGGCACGGAGAGTAGCCAGTCTAGGCTGCAGAATGAGAGCCTGACTCAAGTGGGGTGTGCAAGAATAGTATTTTTGTTTAATGAGACCTCACTGCTCTGTGAATTACACAAAAGTGGGTGCACAGAAAGGTGTTTTGCATTAGGCAGCCAACCTGTCTTAAAACAGTTATTAAATCCGATACTGTGATGGGCCTTGGAGAAATCGATTCACATAGATGAAATAAAGAATTCAATCATGTAGCCGGGCATGGTGGCACACACCTTTAATCCCAGCACTCGGGAGGCAGAGGCAGGCGGATTTCTGAGTTCGAGGCCAGTCTGGTCTACAGAGTGAGTTCCAGGACAGCCAGGGCTATACAGAGAAACCCTGTCTCAAGGAAAAAAAAAAAGAATTGAATCATGTATTACAGAAAAGCTAACCTTGCACATTTAATGCTACGTATAATAGTATTTTGTTCCTTCCTCGGAGAATGGAAGAGAAACTTTTGACATCTTGACTACTTGAATATATTATGTTAACATACTGTTTTGTTTTTTAAATTTGGCTAAGAGGTAATTAAGCCTGTGTTAGGTCCTCTGACTTAGGGGACAAATCATTCCATCTCTCATAGCATTGAATTTATGGAGTAGAAAATTTATGCTGTGGCTGCTACCTGTTAGTAAAACCTTAATTATGTCCTTTAGGATCTTGCAAAAGAAAAAAATGACTTTCATTTTACTTGTTATCTCATTTGATTCACATATAGAAAATTGGTGTTAGTTTTAAAATTAATTAATTTTTTATTTCATTTTATGTGTATATAGTTGTTTTGCTTGCAAGTACGTATGTTTGTGTACCATGTACATGCCTAATGCCCACAGAAACTAGAAGAGGGAGTTGTACCTCCTGAAACTGGAGCTACAGTTGTGGTTACTGGGAATTGATTGAATCTGGGTCCTCAGGAAGAGCAGCTATGGGCTTAATTGCTGAATAATCTCTGAGCCCCAAGATTGGTGATCAGTCACATATATAATTTTGTATATGAAACCAAGGTCAAGGTGTTTTGTTTGCTTGTTTTTTAAGATAGGGTTCTTTGTTTAGCTCTGGCTGTCCTAGATGTAGCTCTGTAGATTCTACTGACCTCAAACTCAGAGATCTTCCTGCCCCTGCCTTTTGAGTGCTGGGATTGAAGGCAGTTGCCACTCAATGTTTTTTGATTTTTGTATTTCATGCCTTTCCTATTGTCATGTCTTACCTACCTTCAAATTACAAGGTTTTGTTTTTTTTTTTTGTTTTTTTTTTTTGTTTTTTTTTTTCTTTTTGTTCTCACCTGCTAGGCTTACTCTGGTTTTGGTAAAGGGGAAAGAGGAGGAAGGGAAGACTTTACGATATAAGATACGCTAGTGGTGGAGTGTTTGTTAGTCTTTATGTAGTGTTCTGAGAAAATTGTTCAAAAATATTGTTGAATATCAAATGAAACCCTTCTTCCTTTTTCTAAGTTTCTTCACTGTCCTCGGCTCCTCTCATATATTGAATGCTGTATTTGTAGTTTAGTCAGTGCAGAATGCAGTGTACATCCACGTAAATGCCTTGATTGAAGTATATTTGCCTTTTCATGCTTAGGGTTTTAGGCTGTTTTTAGGGTTTTTTCTTTAAATTCATTTTCATCTTAAATATTGCCAGAGTGTATCACATACTCTGCTTCTGTTGTCCAAATTTGCATTACAAGTATATTCCTTTCTGAAATTATTTTCCTCTACTTTAAAAACTATAATGTCTTATTTAGACAGGTTTTGAATTTGTGGTTTCACATTCTTCTCCTGCCTCACCCTCCTGAGTTGGGTGTATGATCTCATGGCTGGCCATTGCGTGCGTTGGTTTTTTTTGTTTTTTTGTCTTTCAATTTTAGTTCATTAGCTACAACTTACTTCATAGTTTTGTGGAAGATGGCCTAGCTCTCTTGCGTTTCTGGAAAGTACTGCTTATAGTCCTTTTCTTACTTTAGGTGTGAAACAATGATGTTAATCCAAAATGGGTTAAATCCATACTGAGGTTCTCACTGTTACAGCCTTGATACAGATGTACAGGGTACTTAGTGAAAATATGGAAGGAATATTTCATGCTGTGTGTGTATGTACTAAATACTTCTATGAGACCTCTGTAGATAAAATGTGACAGCTGTTTAAACATTTGTTTCATGTATTTAATTTTTGAAGTACTAAGGATTGAGTCTAGGGCTTTGTGTTAGGCAAGTGCTCTACTGTTGCACTAAAGATTACGTATTTCAGTAATGCTTTTTTAATAAATCAGATTCATATATGCCTATTATAATTTAAAGTAAAATTAAATCATTAGGCAGGGATTTTAATCTAAGTATTTTACACATTTAAGGAACTAAGGTGAATTGGAATTGTTTTAGCTGTGAGAAGTAGCTTAGTTGTGACTGTATATTCTGTATTCTAAGTTCTGCCTTTCTTTTAGAATTTGGTAACTTTAAAGAAGACAATTATAGCTGTTAATTAGAGTGCTTTTTAAACCTAATTTTAAAAAACAGAACAAAACTATTGTTCTAGAGAGAGAAGTCTCTGGCCTTGGAACCGTGATCTTGTTGTTCTGTCTTTGTCCTGGACCGCAACTGCAAGCATGCCTGTTTTCTTTGACAACTCTTTGGTGATACTTAGTGCTTAGTGAGCCGTTTTGTGAACATGATGCTTGTATGAGCCCATATTTTACAGTCAGAGCTCTGCCATGGATACACACTTCCACAGAATGAAGTCTGACAAGGCAGTGGGGTTCTGTAGGGACAAGTCTGACAGCATTCCCACTAATGTCAGTTGCTTTTGAGTCTGATAAAGGGTATTCTAACAGGGATTATAATATGGAATGATAGTGCTAAGTTCAAGCTGGAAGTTAATTGTATTCTAATGAGATCATTTCAGAAGCAAGTTACTGAATGAAACCTTCATTAGAATATAACTCAAGCACTTTTTGTTCTCTCTTTATTAAATTTATTTGGCAACAGTGAAGAGAGTTATAGAAACACAGACAGTTATTAGTTAAGTCTTCTTTAAGCATGTAAAACATCTGGACTGGAGAGATGGCTCAGAGGTTAAGAGTACTGACTGCTCTTCCAGAGGTCCTGAGTTCAATTCCCAGCAACCACATGGTGGCTCACAACCATCTGTAATGGGATCCGATGCCCTCTTCTGTTGTGTCTGAAGATGGCTACAGTGTACTCATATACATAAACCTATGAAAAAAAGAATATTAAAGAATGCATATATTACTACATGTTTTTACATAAACATTTATACACATATAACAAACCTAGTTAATAAGATATTAATCATGGTTATCAAGTATGAAACCTTTTGTATCAGTTAACAGTAATCAGTGTTTCTTAAAATAGAGGCTTTATGATCTTAAAGTGTTTAAATCCTTTCCCTTCCAGAGATGAACAAAGAAACAGTGAAAAGGCAGTGCTAGCGTGGCTGATGCTGTGCCCTGCTCTAAAGGCAGGGAGGTTAGGCATAGCAGTACAGCTCTGCAGCAGCCGAGAGACTGGTGTGGTCTGGTAGTAAGGAGCAGTAGCAAGAAGCCATGTTTGAATGCTATTTTAGATAGTTCTTAGGGGATGACCAAACCAAACCAAAAATCCTACAGTTAAAATGTCTTAAGTACGTTCCCATTTGACCAGGTAAAACAAATAGATCCTTAGTACTGACTATTAAATGCAAAGTATATTTTTAGACTGTAAATCGTAATCAGCTAGTTTTTTTCTTTTTGTCATAGCTTTTGATGACTTTGTATTTGAAAAAGAGTATCAAAATGATGTAATTAAAAAAAAATGTTCTGAGACTGCAAGGTTAACAGTTCTTTGGTGATCCAGTTGTATCATTAGACAGCTTCCTATTACTAATTACTCAAATCAATTTTTTTCAAATCATTTTTTTAAAATCTTCTTGTTCTAGGTTGATACTTATTTTAAAGAAATATAATTTGAAATAAATTGCATAAATTATTTTTCTTCCTGGAATATAAAATACCACCAATTAAATTTAATATGTAATAACTAAACATAATGTTCTTTGTTGAATTCAGAAGTATTTTCTTTTCTTTTTTTCTTTCTTTTTTCCTTTGGTTTTTCGAGACAGGGTTTCTCTGTATAGCCCTGGCTGTCCTGGAACTCACTTTGTAGACCAGGCTGGCCTCGAACTCAGAAATCCGCCTGTCTCTGCCTCCCGAGTGCTGGGATTAAAGGCATGCAACACCATGCCCGGCCAGTATTTTCTTTTAAATGATACTGCTTATCTGTGGACATCCAAGAACTCCAGCCTTTTTTGTTTTTAGAGATTTATTTATTTATTTTATGCACATGAATACACTGTACCTGTCTTCAGTCACACCAGAAGAGAGGACAAGACATCAGATCCCATTACAGATGGCTGTGAGCCATTATGTGGTTGCTGGGAATTAAACTCAGGACCTCTGTAAGAGCAGTCAGTGCTCTTAACTGCTGAGTCATCTCTCCAGCCCCAGAAGTAATTCTTATAATTTTGCCTTTTTATAGTGGCGCACACCTTTAATCCCAGCACTCGGGAGGCAGAGGCAGGTGGATTTCTGAGTTCGAGGCCAGCCTGGTCTACAAAGTGAGTTCCAGGACAGCCAACTTTATACAAAGAAACCCTGTCTCAAAAAACAAAACAAAACAAACAAACAAACAAAAAAACAACCAAAAAACAAAACAAAAAAAAAAGAAAAGAAAAAAAAATAAAGCTCATGAAAATAAGACATGAAAGTGTAACATCATTGCTTTAAAGTGCTTTTGAATTGGATATCTGAAGTATCATATCTCAAAGATGCTTCACAAGGCCATACGTCAGCAGGAAACGTAAGGCTTGTAAAGTCTATTTCACCAGCACATTCCTTCTCCAACTCTCTTTTGTTGGGAAAGTCTTTTATCTTAGTATCTAAATCTTGTTCTGTACATAACTCTAGTCTCGGTGCTGCTCGGTTTAAGATCTCTTTAGAATCTCAGCCACCTACTGAGTCTCTTTTCTCACTGCACCACTGTATTTTTTTTAAATGTGTTTTATTTAATGAGTATGGGTGTTTTGCTTGCATGTATGTCAGTGTATGTCACCCACAGGTGCCAGCATAAGGCATTGGATCCCCTGAAATTGGAGTTATAGACAGTAGTAAACTGCTGTGTGGTTACTGGGAATTGAACCTAGGTCCTGTGGAGCAAGTGCTCTTAACCACTGAACCATGTTTCTAGCCTTTCACCATTGTATTTTTAATAAAAATAATGTAACTCATTCTAAATTCAGAGACGTTTCGTGGTTCTAAGGTAAAGGTTTTTACCATATAAGGAGTAATTTTTTTATTAGATATTTACTTTATTTACATTTCAAATGTTGTCCCCTTTCCTGGTTTCCCCTCTGAAAACCCCTAACCCCCCCTACCTCCCCCTGCTCACCAACCCACCCACACCTGCTTCCTGTCCCTGGCCTTCCCCTATACTGGGGCATAGAGCCTTCACAGGACCAAGGGCCTCTCCTCCCATTGACGACTGACTAGGCCATCCTCTGCTACATGTGCAGCTGGAGCCATGAGTCCCACCATGTGTACTCTTTGGTTGGTGGTTTTCTTTGGTTGGGAGCTCTGGAGGTACTGGTTAGTTCATATTGTTGTTCCTCCTATGGGGCTGCAAACTCCTTCAGCTCCTTGGGATAAGGAGTCATCTTGTATACATAATGGGAACATATAATTTATAAGGTTGCTTCCCATTTCTGTTCTTGTTACTGAGAATGGAATTCAAAGCCTTTGGCATTCAATGATGTGTTCTAATACCGAGCTGTGCCAAACTTCTACTTCCCGGTCTTTTCTGATCACAGGAATGCACAGAACCAGGTAGAACTGAATTCTGGTTAGATGAATTTTAGAAAATTTCCCAAGAGTAGCTTAGAAAATTCAGAGTAATTCTTTTAGGAAGGTCTGAAATTGGCGTTTGCAAGGCTGCTTTTGGTGACCTTCTCGATGGTCTCCCGTTCAGAGAAGAAGCATAGTCATCTGTACACGTCATCTGAGCTGTGGTGGTGCGGCCTTAGTCCCTCTCTCTGGAGGCACAGACATCTGAGCTCAGGGCCAACCTGCTCTGCAGAGTAAGTAAGGTCTAGGACACTCAGGGTTACACAGAGAAACCCTGTCTTGACACTCCTGCTCCAATTAATAAGCCCAATTTGCCCATAAAAAGACTGTTTGTTGTAAAGATTATGTTTATACTCCTCCCCTCTAAGTACAAAAGTCATTGTTTTACTTGGTAAATTAAACAATAGCTGAAGAGAGTTTCTGTTGAGAGGAGGGAAGGAAGTTTGTGTCTGGTACCAGGAGATGTTTGGTCTTACAGGATGTCTATGCACATGCTGTATCCTCCTTTCCTGTGGTCCTGGGCTGCTGTTTTTCTGCTGTAGCTGCTGTCTAGCTGCTTGTTGAAAGAGGTATTACAGCTGTGTCAGCAGCAGACCCAATCTTCTGAGTCAGGTTCTTACTGCCAGGAAGTGAGATTTCAGGGAAAATGTACTAAAACGATCTTTTGAAGGAAGGAACCCGTTTTGGAAGGTGAGTTGGTTTCCCATCTCTCTGGACTCTCCTAGCTGTCCTGTTTTGTACTTGTTCTTGATGTCTGTGCCCACCGTCGGCCATGACCACTCTACTGAGAGCTCCTGACGTCTGACTTCTCTTGTCTTTCATTTTTATGCTTAAGTTACCCTCATTCATTTCATTTAAGAAAATCTCAGCTGTTGGATTTTACCAATGAAGACTCAGGAGCCAGATGCTGGGATGAATGGCTGCTAGCTCAGAGAGGCGGAGAAAGCACCCAGCTGACCTTCCTCCTTAGCTAACATTCCAGAAGGAATGGCCTCTCATGGTCTCAAAAAACCTCCCTCCAAGTCAGTGTCCCTCCTTTCTACTTCCTGTGAGTCTCTCTGTCCTTCCTCCTGACTCCTCTTACTCTGGCTTTTTCTTAATCCTGTGTTTACTTCCTGTCAGCTGGTGGTTAGCTCTGCCTCTTGTCCTTTGGTTGTCTTTATTTTATTCTGTTTACAATAAACAGCTCTTGGATTATAAATGTGTGTGCTAGGGCTGAGCCACACTACAGCTAAAAACAGATTTTCCCAGTAAACAATACAATCTTGGGGTTCACAGTGTGATGAAATATCCAACAGCAGTTACGTCAGAATCTCTTCACCACCTTGTGCTTTTCAAGTACTTAATTACCAAGGTTAATGAGTGAATAGCTTCTTTACCTTTCCTCCTGCAGGTTAAAAAACTCTTGTGTCCCTTTGTCCTTTTGCTGTTCTTTCTACGCTAACTAAATTATTACTTATCTGTACTGGTTTACCTACAGTGTTACTAAGTTCTTTTTGTTTCTAGAATTTGTCTTGATTAACTGTGTGCCAGGCTTAGATTAGGCTTTTGAAGAAAAGTCTTTTCTACCAGGGTTGCATTATCTGTTTTTCATATCATATTTGTGGATTAGATTCTTGTCATGGTATGTAAACAGAAAATGTAACATCAAGAATTTGAGGCAGAGTGACTTAAAAAAAATGTCTGTTGATAGTCCAAGAATTGCCTCACAAACCACATGAGCACCCGTCTCAGTCAGTCAGGGGTAGTTTTTGGGCATACACCCCAGGACTGGTTGGCCATGGCTATGGTCCAGATTCGGGAACTGAACCATGACCCTGAGTTAAGATCCTACAGGGTTTTTAAGCCCCAAATTCACAAATCTGTGCCAAGTTATTTCACTATTTAGGATTTAGGGATAGGGGATTTCTTTAGGAACATATCTTTGTTGTACACTTATCCCGCTCTCATTGGTTGGGGTATTCAGCTGTGGCAGGGGACTTGTCTAACATTCATGTCTTAACTTGTTTACCAAGATGGTACTTGTCTAACATTCATGCCTTAACTTGCCAATCAGGTTATCAATTATCCACATACGTGTCTCTTTCTGCCAAGTAGGATGGCAGCTCCAGGGAGTTCTTGGGAACTTAAACTTTACTCGGCCACTAAGAATGGAAGTCTTATTCCAGACAGTTTCTAATATTGGTGCAGGTGTCTGGCTTATGTTGGGGACCTTCCCAGGGGCAGCTTATACCATAAAAGCTTATACACAGGTGCAGACATGCAGTGCTGTTTGTTGGGTGGTTGGTTTGGGTCCAAGCTTATTGTGGGTAACTGTACAAAGCAATTCTACTGACTTCCATCGTGATTGGTTTCCAAGGGCAGAGAACAGAACAGAATATGGAATCAATCTTGGCATGAGAAAGTTTCCTAGTAACAGAACATATGGGAAAGTTTCCTTGTAACGGCAGGCTAGCAAGGTCCTGGTTACCTGGGCGCCCAGACATTCCACCTCGGTCTTAATAGTTTACCTAGGTTCTTTATACTGAGTTCTTTTTCATGCCCACACACCTTTCTATGATTTTCATTAAACATTTTACCTTTACTTCATGTCTGAGTGTTTTGGCAGCACGAATGTATGTGTACCACATGCATGCTGGGTAACCTGTGAAGGTCACAGAGACTTTTGGATCCATGGAACTAGACTTACAGATGGTTGTGAGCCACCATGTGTAATGAAGCAACAAGTGCTCTAAACAGCTGAGCCAACTTTCCAGCACTGTTTGCTTATTTTGTATTTGGAATAGGGTTTCTCTGTAGCCATGGCTCTCCTGGAAGTCTCTCTGTATATCAGGCTGGTCTCAAACTCGGAGCTCTTTCTGCCTCTTCCTTCTGAGCTGGGATTAAAGGCTTGTGTTACCACTGCCCAGAATAGGCCTGTTTAATTTTTAAACATATCTTCCACTAGCTGGATATAGAAAACATTTTGGTCTTGTGAACCCTGCTCATGGTATTTTATGCCACTAAGCCTTTGTCCTAACTTGGTTCCTTAAGCTTGTCTTTCTCACCTCTTGTCTGCTTAACATACATCTCTTAAAGTACTTGTCCAAGAGATCCGTTCTCTGTAGCCTTTGTCCCTGTGGCCAGCATTGTCTCTAGGAAAGGTAGACAAAGGTGGTGTGTGTGTTTGTGTGTGTCTGATATCTCTTTGAGTGATGAAACAGTTGAATCTTCTTAGTATTATTAATTACTTGAAATTGGGAGCAAATAGAGAATTTTATTAAGAATATGGATATCATAGTACATACCCTTTCTCAAGGAAAGTAACTATAGAGTTAACCTTCAAAACTCTGTTGGTATTTGCTTTGTTTGTTTGTTTGTTGATACATAAATGTCTGTTGAAGGCTTCCGGTATTCTTAGACTGTGCCATGCATTTGAGATGGAGGGTAGCCTTGGAACAGTGACATTTCTTGTAGGCTCAAGGAGGAAATTTGATGAATTGGAGTTATAAAAAAACTGCACTAACAGCACCTGATTCTCAATGAAAGGTTCTGATAACCCGTCTTTCAGTAGAGGCCTTGCCCCTCAGTAGGAACTCAGGTCATATTTGTTTAACTAAATGAAGAAACAACTACAGCCTGTTACTTGTTACTGAGATAATAAAAAGCCTGTTTAGGTTGTCAGGATGTCAAGGTTTTCTCATATACTCACAGCATTTAGAAAGTCAACCAAACTATTCATGATACTTAACAGAAATTTTTAGAGAACACATCTGCAACAGATCCAAAGAGGACGTGCTCCTGTTACATGTCAGCGTAGACCATGTAGTTTCACAGCTTACTAAAACTATTCAGTGTATTGTTTTGTTTATAAAATTACCCTCAAAAGTGGTCCCGAAAGGAAGACAAATATTTGTGAAAAGTGGTGTACTTCCTTACATGTCTTATTGTATTATCCTTTCCTTTTTATATAACTCGCCCTTACCCCTTATCCTCCACACCTTTTTTGTTTTTGCAGTATCTCTTGCTCCTCCTCCTCCTTCCATCCTACAGGTAACTCCTCAGTTACCTTTAATGGGATTTGTGGCCAGAGTCCAAGAAAATAGTAAGTTTATGTCTTCTTTATGCTGTAGATCAGATTATAGGCATAGAATGTAATTTACAAATAACTGACTGAATAGTCATTCATATATTTGAATAGGTCATTGTATGACTCACTAGTGATGATAAAGTAATTGAGGTGGACTGGAGAGAATGCTCATTGGCTAAGAGTGCTCTCTTCTAGCAGAGGACCTGGACTTCAGCTCCAGGAGAATTCACACCTATGACCTCTTCAGACACTGACACACACATGCTCATATCCACACTCTCACACACAATTCAATTACAGCCAACTTCTCTGCTTTCTGATAGCTTTAAAATGATCGTTTCTGGATCTTTCTTTTCTTACTCTCATCTCTAGCCCTCCCACTCTCCCTCTCCTCTGCCTTCTCTCCATGTGGCCATGGCCTGCTTCTCTCTCTCCCTCTCCCTCCCTCTCTCCCTCCAAGCCCTCCCATCCCTCCCTCTGTCTGTCCCTCACTCCCTTTTCCCTTCTTTATCTCTGCCTTTCTACAATAAAGCTCTAAAGCAAAACAAAACAAAACTAAACAAAATTTCTGGAAATTATACTCAGAGCACATGCTTAGCTTCCATGAGATCTCAGGTTTGATCCCCAGAACCATAACCAAAAAATAACACACCACCACCACTACCACCTAGTTGTAAAGGTCTGACAGACAGACAAAATAGTGATGTAAAAAAAAAACTGCATGAGAAGATACTCTGATTGCCAAACAAATGTCCTGCTTGTTTCTCATTTGCCTAAACAAACTGGTACCCTAGCTTGCTCTTCTTAGAATCATAGATTTCATACGTGGCCTGAGCATATCATTCTAGCATTCCAAGTATAGAAAGGACCACACCACAGTAGGGCACAGATCAATCTGCCAGTTTGTCTCCCAAGAAGCAGCCCATCAATTGGCTTTGGTTTGTGTTCTGCTTTTGAATTATGCATAGTTATATAGCTAATTTGTTGGTATATTGAATCTTCTGGGAAAGCATTAAGGAAACTTGTATTTTTTAATTGTGAGGCCTGTGTCAATATTTAATGACAAGTGTCTCTCACAGAAAGAAATAAGCAGTTTCTGTGTTGGGTGATTAAGGGGCTACATCAGTCATAAAGTTGCATGATGTCATGGAATCTAAACTTTGAGGAATTACAGTTGATCCATGAAAAATATGAGTTTAAATTGTTTGGGTCCCACTGATTTTGTCAGTGTTGAAAGGTGTTATGGATATGTAAAACAGTCTGTCTTTTACTATCAGAAAATGCCCACAGATTTATTATAAAAAGTTAAAATTTTATCAAACTCTAGCAAAAAAATATTCACAGTTCACATACGACCTCGTGCTGCTCTCCTCCTGTAACCCTCTGCTACCTCCTGTGACTGTTGTGAACTTATGTTGTAATGTCTCCTTAAAGTACAGTGTTAGGCTAATCATCCCTGCATTCCCAGTACACTGCTTATTCAGATAAAAAGGTTCCCTGAAGGTGCGGGATCACTGGGGGGTAGAGTGGTTGCCTAATGTGCACAGCCCTGGGTTAACTCTGCCAGTAGTTGGAGTAGGCGTTGAGAGTGATTGATTGTGATCGCTTAATGATTTTTCATTGTATATAATACATACGGCAGAATATGTGTTAATTGACTATAATAATAAGGCTTCCTGTCATTAGCAGACTGTTAATAATAGGTTTTGTTGCAGTCAGAAGAACAGGCATTCTAACTATAGTGTGATTGTGGGAGAGGTGCAAATCTGTTTTGTTCAAGAGTCAAATTGGACATTAATATACAATGTCATCAGGCCATAGCAGCCCCACTGCGCACCTCTCATATAAAGGGTGGATGGTACCACTCCTGGGCCAAAAATAATTAAAATCTTTTGTTATGGTTCTCTGGAAGTAGGCATTTTAACAGTAGAATGTCGGGGCAGGGGCTTTGTTAATTTTGTTTGCTGCCTATATCCCTGGCACTTAGAAAAGGGTCTGGCCGATAGCAGGCATTTTGGGGCCCTTCTTTTTTATATTTTGTTTAATTTCAACTGGTTGTTGTACAGTCTTAGTGCTTGTCTCAGGGTTTCTATTACTGTGCTCAAACATTGTAAGTAAAAGCAACTTGGGGAAGCAAGATTTCATTTCATTTATATATCTTTCCACACATCACACTTTGCTTATACTTTCAGGTAGTAGGCCCTCACTGAGGGAAGTCAGGTCTGGAACCAAGCAGGACAGGGACTTAGAGCAGGAGCTTATGCTGAGGGCATGGAGGGGTGCTGCTTACTGACTTGCTCCCCACAGCTTGCTGATAGCTGATAGCACTCCTGACCACCGTCCCAGGAATGGAATCTCTCATAGTGGGCTGGGCCCTCCCTTATCAATCAAGAAAATGCATTACAGGTTTGCCCACAGGCCAGTCTGGTGGGAGCATTTCTCAACTAATGTTCCTGTTTCCAAAGTGACTGTATGTGTCAAGCTGACCTAAAACTAGCCAGCACAGTGCCTAAAGGTTGAATGTGTCCTGTCCTTTACTTTTCTCCTGCTGTTTTCTAAAAGTAGCCTATTTATTTCTGTTTATTAGAAGGTACTGTATGAGTATCAGTAAGCTTTAAAACATTGTCATTTTTAAAGATGATTTCTTAAATGTAAGGGCTATTTTCATTTATGTCCAAGTATATTCTTTATGCTTTAAAATTATGCCTTTGCAGCCTACTGTTTTTTGGCTTGTGTGTGACCCATGCTGGCTCTAGGAGGAAGTGTTTTTCTTATCAGTTGTCAGTTGGTCTAGTGTGTGCCAAGCACAGCTGTGGTATGACATTTTGCCAGTAAAAGGTAGAATTGTTAGAGGTTAACTGTAGGATAGAACATAACTGCATTTAAAATTTCCTGAAGTACAGACTGATTAGGCTCTTTGGAGTTCCACATTTACTTGAAGTGTCATTATAGCAAGAATGACGTTTTCCCATCACAAATCAGAGTAAGTTCATTGATTAAAGAAGATAGTTGAATAATGAGTGGAAAGGCTTTTCTATCTTTATTTTTATTTTTTAAATCAACTGATATGATGAGTGTTTACCTGGGGAAATCCCATCATTCATCATTCATTTGCTACCACATGTTCTTTGAACAAATTATTTCAAATATTTTAGAGTACCAGTCAGATTTTTTTAAATTGACTTTGAAGATTAACAATTTATCAGAATATTTTCTTTTTTCCTTCAAAAATCGGACTTTAAAGATGAGTAGGATTATGGAGCTTTTGTCATTAGATTTTACCAGTAATTAGTGCAAGGTATAAGGTTTGTAGAAACATCAAAAATATTTCATAAGTAGAAGTATTATTTTAATTAAATGTTATTTAAGTACTTGATTGGTGTTTAGGACTTAGTTGTCACTTGAGTAGATAGTTGTAGAACACTATTATAATAGCATTATTAGTATTTTAAAAGCCACTTCCTAATTTGACTCCCCTATCATAACTGATTCCTTTGGGATTTCTCTCAACCTCTTTTCTTGCCAGTCCCTTCTTTCTCCCTTTGTATGAGGTATGACATTTTCCCTCTATACTCGTCTCAGTGAGGAACCTGGTTCCTAGCCACAAGGCTGGGACTGACTTGCCAGTTATGGCAGGACTTACACATGCAAATGAGTACTATTTTCTTCAAAATATGTACTGTGGAAAGATGTGTATTTTGTTTTAGAATCATAATTTTTGTTTGTTTGTTTTTTGTTTTTTTTTCGAGACAGGGTTTCTCTCTGTAACTCTGGCTGTCCTGGAACTCACTTTGTAGACCAGGCTGGTCTTGAACTCAGAAATCCACCTGCCTCTGCCTCCCAAGTGCTGGGATTAAAGGTGTGGGCCACCATGCCTGGCTCATCATAATTTTTTTAAAGCATTATTTTAAAGGTAGTCTATTGAACTAACATATCCTTTGCATTAAACTTAGTGTGTGGAATAGTCTGTAGTCACTTGGAACCAGTTATATTAAGCACTTACATTGTGATTTTTATCTTTTAAAAAAAGTTCTCATATGGTACCCCTATTATTCATTGAGGAGAGCATAAATTCTGCCATCCTTTCCTCTTCCTGTTCCACTTTGGACGATTCTTTTCTTTTTCTTTTTCTTTTTTTCTTTTCTTTTCTTTTCTTTTCTTTTCTTTTCTTTTCTTTTCTTTTCTTTTCTTTCTTTCTTTTTTTTTTTTGAGACAGGGCTTTTCTGTGTAAGCGTGCCTTCTTCTATATTTTACTACCTCCCGCTATTACCTTGACTCACCCATCACACCTCAGGAAACCTTTCTTGGCCCCACATAAAGAATTTGGTTTATGATGATGCATGCTACTCTAATTTCTTACAGTATCACACTACTTAATTGTAAATCAAAGTTTGGTTGTCCAGTCATGGTGACATTTCCTTTATACTGCTCTCAGTGTTGAACCTAGCCCCACGAGGCTCCTGGGTGGTACTTACTTACTGATACGAAGCATGGGTTACATGGTACAGATTTTATCTAAGGTAATGGGCAGAGATGCTTTTCCGTTTATTGCTATAGGAACATTAATCTTGAGGAGCTTCTGTTCACATTTATAAAATTAAGATTAAAAACCATCCCCTTGGCCTGGGGGTGTGGTTTAAAGGGGCTATGTAGGATGGAAGATGTGAAAGGATCTTGAGTTGAGCCCTAGAATCACAAAAAAGTAAAAAATAAAAAAATCTCTCCAAGGGAAAGATGAAGTGAACTAATGTATAATGCAATACTAGCTGTATGACTGGGATATGCACAAAGAAAACAGTAACATGTGGCAGTCCTTTTCAGCTGGCTCTGAGGTGGTTACAACTAAGGGGAAAATTAACAGTATCTCTATTTTGTGTAATTTTAGAACACAGTTCCTCTGATTTTTCTGAAGGTCCCTTGGATCTCTGTTTTTGTGCAGTTAACTCTCTTATAAACATACAGAATTTTCACTGCTGTTTTTAATCTCTGTACGAAAAACATTACATTTGAATAAAGGATCTATTAAGATGACATTTTTTTGTTTTGTTTTGTTTTTTTTTTTGGGGGGGGGGTTAAACAGCATAGGACTATGCCATGCACAAGTTTGAGGCCAGCCTAGGCTACACAGTAGCACCACACCCTCAGGGGGGCGGGGAAAACAACCCAAATCCCATAGGATACAGAATTTTTGGGAGTGAACTTTTAAGTACAGAATGGTTCTCAGCCTGTGGGAGAACACTGAAATAGAAAGTGGTGTTGGCACATCTGACTGTCAGGAGACTGAGATTAAAAATAGGCTCTCTCAGAGAATTTATGTGTAAAGCTCTGGTACTTTACAAGTAAGGATCGTGCTGAAGCTTAGAACCTATGGCTGGTAAATGCAAGCTTAGTATACTTGGCTGTGTTCAAGTATGTATCAAGCATTTGAAAGCTTTGAGTTCTTTGGGTTTGCAGATGATTTTTTTTTTTTTTTAACATGGTATACTATGGTGAGACTGATCCCTGAAAGCAAATCTCTGCAGGGTTTATTTTAAGTTCTTCTAATAATACATATGGACGTGTAGTTTCAAGAAATTTCAAATAATCACTAAACCTGAATTGGTTAAAAACAAAACTAATTCATAAAATGTCTTAGTGCTTGAACTCTCAAAGTTATTAGTGATGTTTTTTGTCCTCCCCAATTTGATATAATTCTGTTTAATAAAAAAATAGGCTGGCAGTGTGGTGAATTACTGTAATCCCATCCCTTGGGGGGGCTGAGACAGTAAGATTGCAAATTTGATTGGTTTATATAGTGAAAACCTGTCTCAATTGTAATGAGAGCAACGTAGCAGATTGTAAAAACTTGTGTATTTTTTGCACTCATTTTACTTTTTAATGTGTTTGTAATTACCCAATTTATTATTGTTTCTGATAATGACTTGAATAGGGTGTAAAGCCCATATTGTACTCATTTGTTTAGAAAAGTGATTGTTATTACTGAAAGGTTCTGGCGGCCCAATTAACAGTAAGTATTTTGACCAAAACTCATTCAACTGACCCAAATGGGAAGAAAAAGTCATGCTTGAAGGTTTAAAACATAATTGTGGGAAAATTACTCTTGCTCAGTCATCATTTGAAAGATGATTATTTTCTAGTCTAGGTTTATATTGAATGAATCTAGAAGAAGTTCAGATAAATGTTGAACTTTACATGGTACATTGTTGTCAGCTTGATACACTCTTAGTTTCAGATACACCCCCACCACCACCACCTGTGGAAGAGCCAGTCTTTGATGAGTCCCCCCCTCCCCCCCCTCCTCCAGAAGATTATGAAGAGGAGGAAGCAGCCGTGGTTGAGTACAGCGATCCTTATGCTGAAGAGGACCCACCATGGGCGCCAAGGGCTTACTTGGAAAAGGGTAGGTGTCAGGAGGTCGTCTGGAAAGATGTTCTCAACTTCTATATTAGAAATGAGACCTGCTGCTCAGAAAAAGGGCATGCTTATTTTTACGCATAATTAAAGCTTTATTTACTTGTATTATCTATTCTGTTTAGGTTTTTTTAGTCAGTTTACAGGGTTTATGGTTTTGAAGTTTATTAGTACATTTTTATGTTTATCTCATACTATTGAACTTGCTTTTCACAAATTATTTATATATCACAAAATAAAAGCCAAGTGGGTTTTCCTTTGGAATTCCCCAGGGAGAGGATTGTTTTTCCAAATTATTTATTTGCTTTCAACCATCATTATCAGTATTATTATTATTTTGATTCTTTTTTTTTTGGACATACAGTCTTACCAGGTAGTCCAGGCTGGCTTCTAACTCTTGATTTTTCTGCCTCATGCTGGAATAACAGTTATGTTGTATTACTGCTGAGCATTCATATAATTTTGAGTTATTTTTATATGTTTTAAGTTTGAGTATTTCCATAGGAAACTTTCTTCCAAAGAATAATGTTGTCTCAGACTCCTTTCTATAACAGTGTGTGTGTTTGTGTATGCAAAATTTCTTCTCTTAGGTAACTGTGACATATGGTGCCTTGGAACAGGAGCTTCCAGGTCTCAAGCTCTGCTGTACATGGTGGCTCACACCTACAACTCCAGCACTTGAGAGGTTAAGGCCAGACTAAGGTCCAGGTCAGCCTGGGCTACAGAGTAAGATCCTGCCTCACAACGAAGAAGAAAAAAAAAAAAACTCTAATCAGCTTGTGGGTGTGGATTTGTTGATGTAGAAGGAAATTTTCTGTTAAAGAATCTGAAGCAACCAAACCACTGTGTCTCAAAACTGGCTGTATGTTAAAGTGCTGTCTTAGTTACTGTTGTGTGGATGTGATGAAGCACCATGACCTGGCAACTGACAGAAGGAAACAGTCAACTGGGGGCTTGTTTACAGTTTCAGAGGGTCAGTCCATGATCATGGAGAGCTGGGGTGATTGTAGCAGACTGGCACTGGAGCAGTAGCTAAGAGTAGAGAGAGAGAAGGGAGGGAGAGGAGGGGAGACACAGAGAGAGAGACAGACACAGAGACAGGTGAATGCTAGATGGGGTGGGACTGGATCTCATAAGGGCTTTTTGAAACCTCAAAGCCCACCTCCAGTGACAGTACCTTCTCTAACAATGCCACTCCTAATCTTTTCTAAGAGTCTTCCAGCTAAGGAGAAGTCACCCAAACATTCGAGCCCGTGAGTGTGATCATCATTCAGACCACCACAAATCACCCATGGACGTTTATGAATAAGTAGAGAATTTATTGAGTTGGTGAGATGGCTCCGCAGTCATGAGCATATACTGCTTTTGCAGAGGACCCGAGCTCAGCTCCTAGCAACCGTGTTGGGTGATAACAATTACCTCTAGCTCAGTCTCCAGGGGAGTATGATGTTCTGGCTCTGTGAGCACCTGCACTCATAAATACATATTGCTGTACAGTTATACAAATACACATAATCAAAAAGCAATTAGAGTAAATCTTATAGAAATAGTAGACTTAACACTTTTGGCCAAGATAGAGCAAGTATAAGCAGATTCATTCCTTTTCTTCAAACAGGATCTGGGGGAAAATATACAAAACAGTATTTTTTTTAAGGCTTTGAATAACAGATGGCAGCATAGCTTGACTGAGCCCTCCCCCCACACACATACAAAAGGGAAACAGTTTTATAAATGTCACAGTTGTCAAGAAAGGTGGGAGAAAATTAATACAAGAGAATAATTTTTAGAGACAGACAGACATTGAACTTCCTGGAGATGAGAAATACAGGGTCTGGAATGACACTGCAGAAGAGGGGTCAGCAGTCTTGACCTGGACAATAGACATACCCACACAGAAGGAGGAACCATATGCATATAAGGCCAGATCAAATAGTATTCTGTGTGTGTGTGTGTGTGTGTGTGTGTGTGTGTGTGTGTGTCTCCCCTGATTGCGTAGAGGCCAATATTTGTTTGGTTTTGTTTGAGACAGCTCACTGTGTAGCCCTAACTGACCTGGACTCCTTATGTAGACTAGATTGATCTTGAACTCAGAGGTCTTCTGCCTCTTATGTGCTGGATTAAATGTCATTATACCTGAAGTGGCAGGTGTTTTTATGCATTCTTTTTGTGCCTGTCACTTTACAGAACTTACTAATAAACTAATAAATTTTTTTTACACAAATCACTGCATTTAACATAACTGTGCTTTCAGGTAGCAAATGTAAGCACTGTTGTAATACTGACAAAGTGGCAGATTGAAGATTAGGGAAATTAAGTAGATTTTGTGAACTAGAAATTCATAATTGAGTTAATATCTGAACTGTGGAGCTCACAATTCTCCCCACTGTCTTGAGTTCTGGGATTTGCTAGCCTCTACTATTACTAGCATTCAGTTTGGTAAGTGTAGTGACTTAGAAATGTCCACCAAGTGCATTGTCTTTCAGTTATTTTAGCACTTTCAGAGTTAAAAACCAAGTAATACAGGTTAAAGTTTTTTTTTTTTTATTTTTTATTTTTTATGACGTTGGCTAATACGCCCATTTTAAGGCCTTGCTTAAATTTTGTTTAAAAAGGGAAAAGATAGATGGGGGCGATTTGGCTTTCAGAAGGATTGGGTGAGTTAGTGAAGGTCAGTTGTTTGTGGGTGCTTTTTCTTGCACCCAGGAGTATATTGTACCTGGAGACAGTGCACTTCTGTACTTCTGTTAACTTTAAGAACAAGGAACCAAGAATCTTTGATGGTGGACCAGGGCATCATCCCAAGCAAAATACTTCAGGAAGCAGTGTGCATGGGAGCTGAAGGTCAGAGTTTGTAAAATCCAGTCTTGATGCTGCTTAGAAAATGTCCAGGTTCTTCAAGTATATTGGCTAGTGCACTGGTGCAGACAGGAATCGCAGTGATGAGGAGACAGGAGAAGGCAGGGCTCCCTCTTCCCTGGGTGTGCAGAACTCGGGAGTAGTAAGAGAACTAGAAGGCAGTGTTTGTAGAAACTGGAGGAAAACATTGACGGCGAGAGCATAGGTGGCTTTTCCCAACAGGACGTGATGAGAGGAATAGGCAGTGTCTCTTCACTGTAGTGTGACGTTTCCTTAGTGTGCTGGGGCAGAGGAAACATGGCCTCATTAACAAAGCAGCATTGTTTTTCATAGAAACAACAGCCACAATAAGTTTTGAAATTGCTTTTAATTCAGATTACATTGTTAAGTTACTAAATTTATTAGTGATAATGTCAAATTCAACTTTGGTCACCTCAGGACAGATTGTAGATCAGTTTCAAATTGTTAAACAGGTTTTACTGCCTTATAATAAGCCTTCCAGTTTCCATGTAAGAAAAATCATCTCACCTCGTAACAAGACTTAATAAAATATAGTATATGGAGATGATAGCGTGGTTACCTTTTGATTTCTAGTAGCTTGCCAGCCAGTTCAAGGCGGTTCATTGGCAGGTGTGATTGCTGATGCCCTGTATCTTTGTCCCTTTCCCTGTCCTTCCTCAGAGCATTCTCTGTCTCACTTCCCTTCCCATGCATATTTGCTATACTTACTACTGATCCAGCAGATGACTAATCCTGAATATGGATCTGTGATGTCCAGTGCGTCTGCTGTGTTGGACAGTGAGTGAGCATATCATTTTCATTGTTGGGTGCTTGCTTGTTGCTTTGTGCCAACTTACTTATTTATGAAAGAAGATAGTTTGGCCATGTCTGTATTCCACCTTCCCCTTCCCTCCTGAGCTCTCTTTCCTCTTCCCATTTTCTTTACCTCTTCTGTCTTTAACATTTTTCATATTAAATTTAAAAGGAAATGTTTAGCTTTGTTCAGCTAAAGCATTTCTTAAAGGATACTCTTACTGGAGTGGTAATTGGAGCAACTTGGAAATTTACAGTGCTTTCATGTTAGTACTGGAAATACTGAATACTATTACTTTTCTTTTGCCTATAATTAAAGAAAAATAGCCAGATGCCTAACATTTCATGTATATCTATGTTTCCATGGCATGAAAATTGGTAGTTTTAAACAGGATATTTTTGACGGGAGTAAAAATAGAAAAGTTAATTTCAATTGATCACTGATCTTACCACCTTAATCGCATGCACACTCACATACACATACACAATCTCCTGCATGACCATAACCACATTTCAGACTTAAATTTGCTATGAAATCTTTCTAAGGCAATTCCTCCTTCCTTCTCTC
>NC_034594.1:39687827-39744605 GCF_900095145.1 Mus pahari
TCCTTCCTTCCTTCCTTCCTTCCTTCCTTCCTTCCTTCCTTCCTTCCTTCCTTCCTTCCTTCCTTCCTCTATGGACTAAACCACTAAGCTAAATCTACAACCCCCAATAAAGTTGTCCACTAACTTACTGTGTTGTTACCAATAGAAAAATAGTTATTCTGGATTGCTTTTCAGTGGGTACATTTTTGTAAGTACCAAGAATCTTGCTTTTTCTTAAAGAAAATACAGATTGACTGGCAATACTAAACACTTTAATTCTAATTTTTTTAACACCTAAACTTGTCATATAATTACACTGAACTGTTTTTAGATAATCACATCTTGACTCTTCTAAATTAGGCTTCTGATGTCCTCAGTGTATCCCAATAATAGAAGATAATTATGTATGAGAGATGCCATTAGATTTTTACTAAGTGGTTCAGAAACACAGGGCTCATGGCTCTGCCACTGGGTTACATCCCAGCCCTCAAGTTTTTTTTTTTTTTAGATTTATTTATTAATTATATGTAATTATATGTAAGTACACTGTAGCTGTCTTCAGACACCCCAGAAGAGAGCATCAGATCTCATTACGGATGGTTGTGAGCCACCATGTGGTTGCTGGGATTTGAACTCAGGACCTTCGGTAGAGCAGTCAGTGCTTTTAACTGCTGAGCCATCTCTCCAGCCCAGCCCTCAAGTTTTAAGACAAGTTACAGTGTATGTTTAGAAAAACAGCTGGAGATATTTCTTAATTAAAAAATACATTTATTTCTATGTGTGTGTATGCATGTTATGGCACATTGGAGTGCCATGCTAGAGGTCAAAAGATCATTTGTAGGAGTGCATTTTCTTCTTTGGTTATGTGGGTCCCAGGAATTGAACTTAGTTCGTCATGGTTGGCAGTAGTACCTTTTACCTATCAACCATATCTATTGCTGGCCCAAATGAGATACTTTCCTTGAAAAAAGTTCTTTATGGTATGCAGAACATACCAGAGTTTGGAACAAAGGCTAACTAAGTCTTAAGTGAATGTGAGTTAAGTTATGAGTTATCTGATTTTATTAAAAAATTTGAGGGTAGATGTAATGCTAGGAACTAGAGATTATCTGAGATAAAGGTTCAGGGGCCCATTACCAAGTGATTGAAACTAGTAAAAATCACAGAGGAGCTAAACCAAGGGTCCTGGTTCTTTTAGCACTTTATTATTATTATGGATGTATTAAATTGGTAACATAATATAATATATGCTTTGAAAGAAAAAGCATATGTATAGTGGTCTTTAGCTTGTAGGAATTCAATCTTCACTGATAAGAGTCCAGAAAGGAGTGACGGCCTTGCTGTTCTTTAGTCTGTCTCACTTCTTAGGCCTCAGTGTGTCTCACAACAGTAGTGTGTTTACATATGAGCATTTGTTTTTATACAATATGGTGCCTCAGTATAAGTTGGAATGAATAGCTGTCTTTCATGATCCTTAGATTGCTTTTTTTTCTGCAGTTGTTTTTTTTTATAGGCCATTGAAGGGTAAGTTTAAACATGACTTTCTTTTTTGCTTGTTTGCCGTTTATATTGGATTTAGAACCTTTTTTTTAAGAAAAAAGGATATTCAATTGTGTTAAACTGGTAATTGGATAGAATATATATAATGAATATATGTTAATTTTAACATATATATATGTTAATTTTAAAAAGTTGCTGTGTATGAGTGCTTATTTGGTTTTTATCTTTCTAGGAATGGTATTCTCGCTCACATTCTATTTTGTTTCCCCCTAGTTGTGGCAATTTATGATTATACAAAAGACAAGGAAGATGAGCTGTCCTTTCAGGAAGGAGCCATTATATATGTCATCAAGAAGAATGACGATGGTTGGTATGAGGGAGTTATGAATGGTGTGACTGGGCTCTTCCCTGGGAATTATGTTGAGTCCATCATGCATTATTCGGAGTAGAGCCGGGCACAGCTGTGCTTCTCTCTCAGGAGGTCAGGTCTTCCCAGATTAGCTAGAGGCCCTGGGAATTCCCTCCCAGTGAAATGACTGAAGCATACAAATGATGAGGTTACTCCTTTTATTACTGTTTTGGTTTATCCCCTAGTATCAAAAACTGAAAGCCAAGTCTGAACACGTGGATCTTCTTGCTGTCATTTGCATTATGCTATCTAGATTGAAAATGTGACCATTTCTCAGACACAAAAGGCACACCAACATGAAAATGTAGCTAAAACATATAAGACCAAGACTGACTTGAGAAAAAAATATCTGGGATCTTTCTCAGGAATACTGTACACCCTTGGATTTCTCTTCCTGCAGAATCTGTGACATTGGATGCTCATTGCCTCCACTTTGGGGCTAACCTCATGGCCTGGTGGACACCCTTGCCCTTTACTTTCAGTATATGGAGAGGAAGGAGCCAGTGTTTAAATACTTTATTTAACTACTTTTTCATTGCTTAAAAGGCTGTTTTTCTTCTTTAACACTGTAAATCCTGTGTTCTCTTAGCACTGGAGTGTGCCGGGTGAGCTAATCCTGAACTCCCTTGCATCCTGTCCTGTTTGTAGATTATAAGGATGACAAAATGTGAAAGTCTCCAAATATTCCCAGGGTTGTTAACAGTTTGATTTTAATGCACTGTTGCATGAGACTGCATTGCTGATAGCAGCCAGTGAATCCAATGTGAAATGTGGTGTAGGTACTTCATGTACTGAGGTGAGCTTGTTGGACACGAAGGTTCCTAAGGATCTCCAGCCTTAGGCACTGTTTCAGAGTAGGGCCTAGGAAGTCAGACCAGCTATTATTACTGTTCTTTTGATATTCAACCCCCCCATAAGTTTTTTTTTTTTTAAAAAGCAGAGACTAGTTGTCAAGTCTCTTGACAGTCACTGGACTGGGAATGAAAGGCTGCTACTGTGCTTTTGGACCATTATCAATGGCAGTGTTAGCTGATGCCAAGTCATTTTCATTCCCTCAGCTATAGAAAAATAAGTATCCTCCTGATCTGAAGTGATTAGACTCTAAAGTAGCACTCCTAGTAATAGTCTGATCCTTGTGATTCAGAGTAAAGCGTGCTAGAGAAGACTAATAGAATAAAATGCTTACCCAGTCACACTGAGGAAAATCAGTATGTATTTGAAACTAGTGGCATCTCCCTCATCCACTGAAGAGGAAGAAAAGCTGTTGTAATCCAGATGAGGCCTTGCACATGCTGTCTAGTGATGCTAGGACAAGTGTTGTAGATGTGAAGAAAAGCAGATTATAAGGTACTAACACTCCACTGGTAGATTCGTTACCCGCACCTGAGGCTTCACTGTGCAACTCGGACCCAGACAGTGTTCTTCTCAAGACCGTTTTTGCTTTAAGGTTGTAGGTTTTGTTTGTTTCAGACATGGTGTTCCTCCTGCTCTAGCCTCTCAAATACTAGGATTATAAGGAGGAGCCACTACACCAGGAGCAGCAAGCTGTTTTGGTTTTAATTTTATTTTAAAACCACATTGCACATCAGCTATCACACTTTTAGATTTTTTTCTGAATGCTTTGGATTCTTTAATTTGCTTCTAGCACACTTTCCACTTCATGGATTTGTTAGGTCATCTTGACTGTCTTCAGGATACATCCCTGAAGTCCTCTGAACCTTTAGTTCCATTATGGACTGAAGCAAGACTGTATGTGAACATTTAATTCTGATTGTATTGGTACATGGAAACTTTTGAAAAATAGTTGCACTAATTATTTATTTAAGTAGCCTTTTGCTGAACAAGCTTAGTCGATTAATAAGACATTTGGAAACCCAGCAAACAACTAGCTTTTGTAGTCATAGAAACAACTGGTGGTAGGCACCAGGAATACAGCTTATCTTCTGAACTCCTGCTGAGTTGGGGTTTGCAGAAAACACTTGTGAAATCCTTTGTGCTGAAGACTTGCACTGGGGGTAATCCATGGGACAGATAACTCCCATCCCCCTTGTATTATTGAGTATTGATATGATTATAAAAACAAAATACAAAATACTGTATGTTGGCCTTTTCCCCCAATCTTAAATTTTTGCAATTTTGAATTCTATGAATTGTTTTAGAAGGATACTCTGTAACAATGAGCCAGGCCTACAGTAATTGGAGACTTTTAATGTATGTAATATTTTATAGATTGCATGCTGTTAATACTGTGAGGTTATTTCCTGTTTTATTGTAAATTTTCCCATTTATTTGCCCATAAACTATGGTTGATATTACAAATTTTAAACAAGTGTTGAAACTCTGCTGACCAGAATGCAACCACTTTACCAAGACACAGGTACTGAGGGGCTCTGGTCTATCCTGAAATGATTGATTCTGTGCACAGTTCCTTTACCCTTAGAAAAAAAGAAAAGAAAAAGGAAGGGGGAAAAAAAAAAAAAGACTGGACATATCTCTCTTTTTTTTTTTTTGTTAATATTTGAAGGTCCAAGGATCTGAGTGAAAATATTGTGTTTGATCTTATAGCCAAGGCAAATTAGAAACAAAAATAGTGCCAATATTTTGAAATCTAGACCCAAGATTTCAGCCTGCTGTGTTTGGAATAAATATGAATTTTTAAAGATGTCTCCTACAGTATTTTCCTTTTGGCTACTTCTGTCTTCCTGAGAGGTACTTGCTGTCCTCATCTGGGGAGTAGCACAGGACTGCTGAGTTTGCTATCCTTAAGTCACTGGGTGACAGTTTTGCCCCTCCTTCCTTACCAGTGCTACTGCTTTTATATCGCCCAGCTAGAGACTGGTTTATGCGTCTTTACAAATGATGTCTGCCATGTAGTTGCCTCATTGACAGTTTTATGTTGATTAAAGATGACTCTTATGTGTGGGACATCAAAATGATAGCTTGCTTTTACCTTTCAGTTTTCCTTTTCTTTTAAGGTCACCTTTCTGCAGTACAGCTTGCTTTTACTCTTTTCTCCTTATGGAGAACATGGTGTCTCCCGAAGGCCGCCTTTACTCCTGCAAAGGGCTTTGGTGGGAGAAATGGTTGGTAGACTGCCAAATCTTTGAAATGAATGGGAGCTGTTTACTTATGAATAGCTTTGGCCAGGAACTCCTCCCGAAGGTGACTTGATGTTTCCCTAACACCATTTACTTGGAACAAGAGTTTTTGAACTAATAAGCTTTAACAATGTTTGTCCCGGTTTCACCTGAGTGATGGAGTTATGTGCTGTGTTTAGATAAACAGCTAGTTAGTTCTTGACTCAGTGCTCGGTTCTCTCTCCACAGCACCAGCTGTTGTAACTAAACATGCTGTACTTTTCTTTAGAAATAGAGTTCTACCCGTTTTCAGGATTATACTTGAAAAAAATAGGCCATGTTTTGATAAATAACCATCAAAGTATTCAGATTGCTTAAAGGAATTCAGGTGCAACCTTCTAAAACTTAATTCATAAATACCTTTCTATAAAGCTGTGTGTAGCAAGAATGCATTGTATTTAGTTCTATGCTGGCAGGAACAGAACGGAGCACAACAGAGTCCACAGCCTTACTTACGAGAGCGAGCCGTACTGAGTTACTAACTGGAGGCACTGAGATGGCTGTCTAAGTTCACTTGATGCTCCTTGTTTTATTGAGAATCTCTATTAAAAAAAACAAAACAAAACAAATGCAACGACAGGGCCTAGCTGTGTAAATGACCTTGCTAAATATGTTAATTTTTTTGTAAAAAAAAAGATTATTTTCACATTAAACTGAAGCCTCTTTTGCAAGTTCAGAAATCTATGGGAAAGCAGTTTTTAATCATATTTTATGTCCATGCACCGTTTTCTTAATAAAATGGTTTACAAAAAGAATGTAAGCAATTTATTATCTGGCAGTTACACTAAAGGTTCCCAGAGAGTTCGTGGTACTGAGTAAAAAACCATTCAGGCAACTTGAGTAGACAACTGTTGCCAGTAACATTCCTTGTGTGCGCCATTAAGCACCTCCAGATGAATGAGGGACAGTCACTTAATTTTTAAATTGTATTTGGAATAATTACTGCTGTGTACTAAGAACTTGACCCAAATAAAAGTCACACAAAGTATATTTCAGTGTCTCGTAGAATCATTTATGTAGTTACTACTTCTTTCTAGGGTGGTTCTAAGCATTGATGTACTGTTCAGTTATTGGTCTCTGTAATACTTTTTTTAAAGACAACTTCTCATTTTAATTATGAACACTGCTTTTTCCAGATATAACTAAATTTTGTTAAGTGTAAAAGTTTTCCATCATTGGAATGGGGTTTTAAAACAAAGTGTGGGTTAAGATTCCAGAAAAAAATGACTATAGCAGGTCTCTAGTGATTTGAGTGATGTTCAGTTTACCTCCAGAGTGAGGATACTACAGTTCTTGCTCCTTTACAACCCTTCAGTGCCTTTGTCACTTCCACGATAGGTGATGTGGAAGCTGGAACACTTCAGGAAAACACAAATGTTTTCAAGAAAAGGGTTTCTCTGTAAATAAAAGGATTTTTTTTTTTTGTCATGAGAGTATTCTGGTGTCTAAAAATAAATGGGACTCCAGTCTTTTGTTTTTATTAGGGTTTGGAGTCACACATTGAGGTGTTGGAGATTGGGAGGGCGCCATCTGTTTCACTGTCCTGTCATTCTGTGTCTACTGTGTACTTTTTTCAGAGCCAGGGTCAAGCATTGACAGAGATGGTGAATGAATAACTTTTCCTTTTATTATAGTTTGATGGTAAATGGTAAGGAGATCTGTAACCTGAAACTAAATGTATTCCATTTGATATGGCAATCCTAATACATAATTGTGTTTCTAAACCAGTGTGTGTGTGTTCATATTTATATCAGGATAGTGAATGTAATTGTGTTATGAATTATATGTAGGCATATATGGACTTGTCAGAATTAGTGCTTTTGTAACACTTGGCAGTCAGATGAATTTTATAAATATGTATATGATGAAGTTTTAAAACGAAGTCTCTTAAAATGGAATGACAGCTCCATGAAGTCTATAAGCCTTTGAGATTTGCACTCAGGAAAATATCAGCAATGAACTGTTTTTGGAGATGCAGATGTTTTAAAGATATGAATATCTTAATATATATATATATAATTCAACCATTTGGAACTGATGACTATATTATATAGTGTTCTTTTTTTCCCTTCATGAAGAGTACATTTCTGAAAAGTGCAATCACTTTCAGTGTTCTATTTGATATAATGCTAAGGGTGACCTAAGTTCACATGCATGAGTGACTGCTGTACAGAGGCTGAAACTAAAGACAGGTCCATGTATGTGGAAGCTAAACCAAAACATTCGAGGTCAAATAGAATCATCATAGAGGCTCTACCATGTTTCTTGATAGATGAACTCAGAACTGCTAATGTTGACTGCACGCCCACACCATAAAGATTGTAGAGAGAATATCTATTGTATTTGTGTATTGTATGGCTACACCACTTCTCCATTAAAAAGCTCATGGCTTAGGCAGGAACTAAGAGGTGAGACATCCAGAAGAAAGAATTCTGGGATAGAGCCAGCCAGGCAAAGGAAGCTCCACCCAGGAAAATGTAAGGAGACAGAAGCATGGTGCTTGAATACAGGTGACCAGCCATAGGCAAAATGGAGGTTAAATAGGTTTATTCTAAGTTATGATCTAGTCAAGAGAAAAGCCTAGCTATATGGCCAAGATATTGGGTTTTCTTTCTTTCTTTTTTTTAAGTATGTGCCACCACTGCCCAGCTAATACAAATAAATTTCCAATCTACAAAAAAATCAAAACCTATTACTATTATTTATTTATTTACTTATTTATTTTGGTTTTTTGAGACAGGGTTTCTCTGTGTAGCCCTGGCTGTCCTGAATCTCACTCTGTAGACCAGGCTGTCCTCAAACTCAGAAATCTACCTGCCTCTGCCTCCCAAGTGCTGGGATTAAAGGCGTGCGCCACCACACCCGGCCTATTACTACTTTTAAAATGGGCTTCTTTTGTAACATATTTATTGTGTTTGTCTACACACGCAGGGGGCAGCCTCTGGGAGTTGGCTCATTCATCCATGTGAGGGTCAGGCTGGTTGGCAAACACTTTTACTTGCTGCCCCTTACCACTTCCTCATCTCTAGTCTGTTGGTATAAACAAGCAAGACACACCAAGCTAACTGTGGCTAATTAACCTCTAGCGTGTAACTTGTTCAGGATATTCTGACACAATAAGCTTTAAAACCAGGTTCTTTAAAAATCTACTTTTATTTATTTAAGTGTATGTATGCCACACATGTTCAGGTGCCTTGGAGGCCAGAAGAGGACATTGGATCCTTTGGAGCTGGAGTTATAGGTGGTTTTGAGTTGCCCGACGAGGGTGCTGGGAATTGAACTCTGGTCCTCTGGAAGAGCAGAAAGCATTCTTAACAGCTGAGTCATTTCTCCCACCCTACAAAACCAGGCTTTTTCGGTTTTTGGTTTTTTCACGACAGGGTTTCTCTGTATAGCTCTGGCTGTCCTGGAACTCACTTTGTAGACCAGGCTGGCCTTGAACTCAGAAATCCACCTGCCTCTGCCTCCAGAGTGCTGGGATTAAAGGCCTGCGCCACCCAGCAAAACCAGGCTCTTAATAGTGCTCATCCAAAACACTTGAAATCCTTTGTTTAAATGGAATCTATGTACTTTTTTTTTTATTATTAAGAATTGGGATAGATGACAAAATAATGAAACTTGAAAAACAAATTTACTCTGGCTATATGACCACTGTCCTAAGCCATTACAATAGTTACAAGTGGCAAGTGTAACTCAGACAATAACTTAATCCAGCAGTAGAACAAAAACATCAGTAGTACTGAATGAATATATCTTTCTCTCTCTCATATATATATATATATATATTTGTGTGTATATATATATAGCTTTGCACAATCAGGGAGCAAGGCACATAATGAAATGAGTGTACATTTATGCAGAAGAAAATAATAGCAACAAGGGTGAAAGAAAACCACAACTTCATCCTTATCAAGCTGTGCATAATCCTCTGAATAATGTCCTCTTTCAGGTACATTTTTGTTATCTTCATGCTTTAAAAAAGTATATTTCTACATTATATCTATGACAGAATTCCCACAGCTAGAAGTCAGTGAGCCTTGACTCCATTTTTTTTTTTTTAAAGAAACAGAAGAGGACAACCCCAGTTAAAGATACTGTGCAATTCTCTTTGAAAACAGTAAACAGTATTTTTACAACACTTAGCACAAGCTAATCATAGTTTACCTTATGCATCTCAGGAAGAAGAGTTCACTAGTGGCTGATAGTAAAACTAAGCAAAGTCATTTGACACATTCCAGTTAATGCTTATTTTCTAGGAGGGACTATTTACAAATACAGGAAGAACTAGGAGGTGGAATTATGAAAAAACGGCAGGTTTTGGTATTAAGTTGTAACAAATTTAATGGATTTTTTTTTTTTTTTAAAAATGTATCCCCCACTGCTGCAACCATGTCTTTCTAAGAAGTTGTTTGTTTGTTTTTTTTTTTTTTTAAAAGGAAGTTGATTCTTGAAATTCATAGCTCATGAACAACATGCTCCCAATTTGGCCAGATCTTAAGTATGGCTCAGTGCTGACTTGAACCACTTTTCTAAACAAACATCTTTGAGAGGAAACAGCCAGATTCCATGTAGATGGATGAAAAACTCTTAAAGAGTCGCCCCTTCCCATTTCTGCCCAAACTTCAAAAGTACTTACCTTCCTTCTCTTTCATTAGCACCTCAAAAGTTTACTTGTGGTGGTTTTGTTGTTTTTAAATGCTATTCCTCTAGTTCAAGGCACTGGGGATAATGGCAGATAGCTCTCTAAAATGGCTCACTCCAGAGAAAACCCAATAGAGCCCCTGCCCCGCTCCCTACATTGTATATGTATGAAGTACGTTATTTCATTAAATTCACCTAGGTTTTAGGTTTCTTTTACATACAGACCTCCTAAGGGCACTGAGCACTTGTAACTTTTATGGCTAGAGTTTTAAAGGTGTAACATGTTTTCATTGGACTAAAGGACCATCTTAAACGGTGGGGGATTCAGATTTTGCATTTCCCTTTGGGTAAACTCGGAGAGAGGTTACATATTACAGATAATGTAAAGTGGATATTAAAAAAAGTAACTAATACTTGAAAAGGTATTTTTAATTTGAAAGGGATTTTTAAAAAGCCATTTTCATGTATAACAAAATTAATACCTGTTTTATCGAAAACTGTCACCTACCCACACAGGACCATTGTTTTAATTAGTAAATTGGAGAAAAGTCTGGGATTACATTAGTTATAATGCTATTTCTGATTTCTGAAGATACACGAAAATGTTTGAATGGATTTTTGTACTTGCTTAAACACTGCCCTGTGTTTGCAACATAAAATTGGTTTTGAGTAGCAAAGGTGGCAAAATGTTCTGTTCAAAGTCTGATGAACGAATCCACACTAACATCCAGGTTCTGAAACCTTGGAATTGTCACCCTGTTAAGAATTTCTATGACCTCTCAATTCTGTTTAGACAAGTTCAGCATTATTTATAACATCAAAGTAACACAGAGAGAAGGAACCCAAAACATTTCTTAGCCCTCTGCAAGATACGCCATCTGTGGGCAGGAGCACCTCAATTTTGGAGGACTTTAAAAACCACACTGTCATCTCTACTACTTTTAATTATCTGATGAAAACAAGTCTTTTTGGTAATTTTTAAGATACAGCCATCTTTCTCATGTTAAAAAGTTTAGAGATGGAAAAAAATAGTTATCTGTAAGTGGGCATCTAAAAAACTAATTTTCTCCCCTTCAAATGAGAATTGTAGTGACTAAAAAGGCAAAGTACTTAAATCTCTTGGGAATAAAAGCCAAGATGGTGAGGTTAACATAGAGTAGTGTTGGTACTGACACCTATGAGCTGGAGTTTGATTGTTCCGCTGCCCATCAGAGTTAGTGCCAAACCTTAAGCACTAGAGACTCTTGAAATTGCTTATACAGTAAAAATTAAGGTTGTCAGAAAGCGAGTCACCAATTCTGAAAAGCACCAGAGTGTCCTGCCCTCAGGAGCAGAAGGTCCTCACCCTCCCTATTTGCTAGTCAGCATCCGGGAAACCTGCAGGTACCTTTCACAGGCCGGAAAGCCATGTAAGCTGGAGCTGCCAAGCAGAAGGCAGTGGGTCTTGTCTGTGAACACATCAGAGACAAGAGAAGAAACAAAACTACACCTCAACAAAACCTTCAAACACGCTAGGCAGCTAAAAACAAAAATTGGAATGTTACTTTAAAAAAAAGATAGGGGTGTATCACCTTTTTTTTTAAAATAGATATTAGAAAAATATAAAGAAACTGCATGCGGTCACATGACTGGAGTTAGAAGAGGATAGTTACTGCTCTCTCGTTTTCTTGGTATTACTAGCTTTCAGAGGTATCTGCTCTCCCAAGACAATAAAGCAGAAGTCATGGCTCAGGGTGCCTCAAGGATTCCCATGAAATCCACAATGAAAAAAATGAAGGCTGTTGATTTAGGGCTTAATCTAGATTGGAAATATATATTTTTCTATTCAAGGAAATCTTAAATTGTCTTATCTGGTTCAATTTAAAAAGAAAAAAAAAAAAAAGGTTCAACACTGGGGATAACTGGATCCATTCTCTTGAACAGAGCCACAGGTTGATAAGCATGGGGAAGTACTTCTCTCAGTGTCGGTGGGGCTTGGCATCTGTAGTCGGGTTGACTACATTTGTTGTATATATTGAAACTAACAATGCACTATGTTAAAGGTCACTTTATCATAGGAATAGCAAGCACGAATACTTGGTGAACAATTTGAAAGATTCAAAAAATATTCTTAAGTTGGGTTTTAAGAAGCACAATGACTTATATTGTCTTTTTCCTCCCTGACTGACTGCACTGAATAGTGGCTGCACTGAATGTGACAGGAGATGCCACTCACACATCTCTCTGATGTGGTAGTACAAATACTAAATTCTCCAATGAATCTTGACCTAGATTCATTGCACTTACTTCCTCCTTGAGGGACAGGAACAAAGGAGTCTTGCGTTTGGCACTGGTTATCTTTTCAACAGACACAGACTTTCTTTATAAGATATGTTCATTTGTAACTGGTAGGATGGACAGTTTTTATTCTCTTAAAAATAGCTCTAAGGTTGTATTTTATTCCCTTCAACCTGTCATTGTAAGTTGATAAAAGTACCAAAAGCACACAGAAGAGTGAAGTCTAGTAGCATCATCGGAGCAATGCTTCCAAGGTTTGCCCAGATGTCTGTGCATAGCCAGTGCCACTGTCACTGGACTGTGACACTACTCCATCAGACACCTGGTTACCTACAAAATCTCTACACTTGCGCTGTAAACAGCAAAGATCTTAGCAGGTCCACTAGCTATCGATGAAATTATGAAAACTCACTTTGTTCATGATAATTCCATTCCCAAATGGATTCTTTGCATTGTAACTTCATGAGTGATACCTGTACAGGGCCAGTTCTTTTCTCTATTGGACAATTTTTAAAGAAGGCATTGCAGCAGGTGACTGTCTTTATAGTGATGAACCAAATTGGGCACAGGGCATATATTTCATATTCAGACTATTCATGGATTCAAATGTCTACAAATGCACACACTATATATATGAAGGTAACTGTGACTTAAAGACATAACTGGACAGTACATGTACTGGACATTCACAATAAAGCGAGAATCATGAGGCCGAGTTGACGAAGCTTCACAAGACAGTACTGAAAGTAGCCAGGTTCATAGCATTAAATATTCCTTGTGTTGCAGACAAAAAGCTTACCTGTGAAGACATCTCAAATGTGGCTGGTGTCATGGCAGGACTAGTGCAACTAGAGCAGCCATGAGTTTCCTATGTATAGCCACAGACAGTGTCTTCTGGATTTCCCTTTCCTGTACTGTTTACCCGTTCTGTATAGTGAAGGTTTTCCTGATGTACAGTGTCCCTTTACTACATGTATTTAAGTGTCAGTCAAGCAGTTCTAAATTCAGCCAACTGGGAAAAACTGGGAGAAATAAAGAAAAAAGCCCTTCTAGATACACCAAACATTTTGATGGTACTCTCTAGCTGAGAAACTGTCCATCTATTTCTTCTATAACACATGCACAGAAAGGTGGCACATGGACAGACACAGGAAATACCTTCTAGTGTTTGGTCCAATCCATACGATAGACAAATTATAAGTGACAATATATCCCCTCCTATGTCTCCTTCCACTCAAAATATACAAAACTCCATATTCGGATTAGGAGGCAAAAGGAATAAATAGAATCAGTTCTCTCTATATATACACATTCACACATGTATACATATGTATATACACACAATCTGTATAGCTGTGTGTACATCCATGTACACACACGCAGCACATATACAAACACACACAGCTGGACACTACCTGAATAACATATCAGGAGGCTCTGAACACCTGGATTCACAGATGATCAGATGAACTGATTGTAGAACTTATTATAGATAGCATGAAAATAAGTCTGTGGCTACCAGTCTCTTGAGAGCTTAGTATTCTGGTCTCTCTTAGGAGGAGCGGGAGGGGGTCCTCTTCGCAATGTTGCATAGCCCGAAATATGACTACCTCCAAAGCCAGCCTTCTGCTGGTCAGACAGCAGTTCTGGTGGTGGTGGGGGTAGTGCCATGTCGTCCATTGTGGCTGTGGGTTCTGCTCTGGACAAACGTGAGGAGGACAGGGAGCCATGCCGCGTGATAGACTTGCGCTGCAATGTCCTGTTAAGATCAGCTAGGAATCCAGGTTGGACACTAAGGCTGGGTTTAGGAGAGGTGGGCACTTGTGGCACAACTGTGGGCAATGCTGGCTGTTCAGAGATGTCAGCTTGAGTGAGGCGGGTACTGTCATTGCGTTTGGGCCGGGTAGGTGGGGGGGCCTTCTTCACTGATGTTTTAGACCATAGCTGTGGCTGAGGATTAACAACTGCCACTTTGGGGGAGGTGTTCCCCGAGAATACAGCTGGAATCTCGATGGGGGGCAGAGGAAGCTCTATTTCAGGTGGAGGGGGTGGAAAGTCAGAATCAGATGGTGGAGATGGAAATTCCACTGCAACGTCCTTTCCACGCCCACTCAGAACAGAGGCTTTTGCCGACACAATCCCTTGCTGGTGGATTCCAGGGAGGTTGACTCCAGAAAGGTGTAGTTTCCCAGGTTTGGGGGGTGCTGCAGGAGGTGGTGGGGTCTCCTTGCTGGGAGACCCTGATTCTGCTGGCGGTGCAAACTTGCTGACTAGACTGTCTACCGATGGTCGCTTGGGCTCAGGGTGCTCTGCACAACTGCCGGACTTAATGCTGGAGTTGCGCTGCGGGGTTGGGGGTGGTTTCTTTCCCCCAGGGCTGGACATCTTACTTGTCTTTTTGCCTGGAGATCCACCTTTGTCAGGGGTAGGTGAAGCTGTGGGTGGCACTAGTGGTGGTGGTGGTGGTGGTGGTGGCGGTGGCGGTGGCGGTGGTGGGGCTGGGGCTGGAGGAGGTGGTGGAGGAAACACCAGGCTGCTTTCAGGAGGGGGAGGAGGGAAATCTGGAGAAGGGACAGGGATTGAGCTGGGCTGCCATTTGGGTTTTGCTTTTACTGCAGGAGGCGACTGTGGAGTGCCACTTGCTGGCAGGGACTTTAGGGGCTGAGAGTCCACAGGAGGAGGAGTGGGAGGGGGTGGAAATTGACTGGCTATCTGCTTCACAATGGAGGGCACAGGGGACAGTGGAGAGGGGGGTGGCTTTACCCCAAAGCTCTGCTGTTTGGGAAGTGTAGGGGGGGGATGTGGGGTAGGCTGCACAGGGGGAGTGGGTGGAATGTGAGAAACAGGGAAAACTTGCTGCTTCTTTGCAGGGGGCACCGGAGGTGCAGGGGTTGGTGGTACACCTTGTGCTACTACTGGTGACACAGTCTTTGTGCTGGCTGAAGGAGGGATGGTCACCAGAGGTTTAGGGGGTGCTTGAGGAGGGACAGTTGCAGGGATGGGAGGAGCTGGTGGGGGTGTAGGAGGGGCCGCCTGAGGAAGATGCTGAACCTGATGAATCTTGAGTGGAGGAGGTTGGGGACTGAACTGTGGTAGGGATGGGGCACATGGCACTGGCTTTAACTGAGCCATGGCTGAGCCGGGGGTTGGGGCTGGTGGGGGAGGAGGGGGCGGAGGAATAACTCCATTGGGAGGCACCACAATTTGAGCCTTGGACTGTGAAGCCAGAGGAAGAGGTTGCATCGCTGGTGGTGTTGGAGACTTAAACAGGGTCCCTGAATGCTGAGCTGCATTTTGCAGCCTGGTGATTGTGCTGTACTTGACAAACATGGTAGCTGCTGAGCCTGAAGATGGTGCAGACTGGCTGGGGAGAGGAGGAGGAGGTGGTGGTGGTGGAGGTGGAGGAGGAGGAGGTGGTGGTGGAGGAGGAGGCAGAGGCGGTGAAGGTTGTGAGGCAGTATAGGGGGTGATGATCTTAGTTTGAGGGGACAGAGGGGGCATAAGTGAAGTGTAGGACCGATTCATAGACTCCATTCTGGCCTAAAAGGAGCATAAAAAGGGAGTGGGAGGGAGAGAAACAACACAAGAGTTACAGAGGTAAGCTTTGGCTCCATGAAACTAAACAGCAAGGAATTCAGGACATGCATAAAGAGGATGCAGTAGTTGGTGATTATAAAGACAGACAATGTCAGGAAGGGTTAAAATCTGATTCCTGGGTAATGAGGACATAGAATATTTGTTTCACCCTGCAATATTCTCTTAATAGCTACACTGCCTAACCATCTAGGAATGAGTTCCTACTGCAAAGCCATTTGGGTGGTGACAGGGTGTGTGATTTCTGTTCTTGGCTATGGGACTTTGGCAAACCCTGCCCTATGCCCTCCTGTGCTCAAGAGTTCACCTTCCATCTGTTACTGCATCCACACCAAGCAGATGCCATCCTAGGCTCAGGGTCTGGTGGAGGGCCTCCTGAGGAGTGAGGACGGCTTTTGGATTCTAGTAAGCTGGCATGTGAGAATATGAGAATGCTCAGCAGGCGTGCACAGTCATACAGCAAGGAATGAGCTTGACACACACTCATGTTCGTGTGAAACACTTGCATCCACATGCACAGAAGTCCAGCAATGCAGGTAAGAGGGTGCATTCTTTACATTTGTTTTACTAGAAAATACATAAATGCTTTGTAAACATTACAGCAAAAGATAAAACATCACACAGAAGTCAGAGGAATAAGAGAACTGTAAAGCTAAAGGAAGCAGGAGCCAGGGTTTGCAGTAAGTTGTCCATCACTCCATCTGGGTAGTACCAGGCATTGCTGAAATGACTACACCTGGCCTGAACCAACCAAGCATAGATTTGTGGCTCAAGACATCTTTTAGGCTCTTCGAACAACTGAAGAAAATGAGGTAACCTATCTGTTTTCAATTACGAATGATACCTAATTAGCCTTGAGGACATTTAAGTTAGTGAACTGCAGTTCATTCATAGAGCTGAATTCTAATGCCTATCAGGATGTTCACATGTTTCCCTAAAAATCATACATTAAAATAAAAGCATTAGTTGTAAGATCTGGTTATAGGAGTCACCCGGGTTAATGTGTTTTCAGAGAACAGCCCCTGACCTTAACTTGACCCTGTCTTGGCTGCTTCAGGAATGCAGACCTTAGCTGTATTGGCCTTCTCATGTGGCACCTGAGACTGAGGTGACAAAAGAAACACAGAGGGATCAAGAGTCAAACACACTGACATTATGCATAGCAGGGTTCAATCTCCTTCTGAAACTATGACGACAGACTGCTTCCTGACCACAGAGCATTTGGGTCTTCATTTTTGTTGAATTTTGTAGAATGTGGTAAGTACGTAGCTTTATAATTTAAAATGCACATGGGACTCACTGTTAATAATTATCAGGTAAAGTTGTTTTGTTTTTTTTCTTTGTTTTTGTTTGTTTGTTTTTGACAGTGGTGGGAAATCTAACCAGCAGTCTTGTGCATGCTAGACAAGTGTTCTACCACTGGGCTACATCCCCTCCAAAGCAAAGATTTTTTTTTTTTTTTTTCAAGCATTTACATGCCTAGAGTATTAGTTCTGTCTAAATTGGTTCATAAGGAACTGGGATTGGTGACACAGAGATACTGAAGGACAGCCAGGAAACTAAGCATGATGTATAAAAAAGGCTGGGGGGACGCAGCTCTGTGGCAGTGTTTGCCTAATATTTGCAAAGTTCCAGATTCAATCCCCAGTACTTGTGGGAAGATTTTAAGGTGGAAGAAAGAATTATTTAAACATTTTTAATAAAGGAGTTTACAGGTGTTTAAAATTTTTATGTCATTAAAAGAAATTACTTTTGTTTGTTTGCTGAGACAGGGTTTCTCTGTGTAGTTCTGGCTGTCCTGGAACTCACTCTGTAGACCAGGCTGGCCTCGAACTCATACAGATCCTCTTGCCTCTACCCCAGGAGTGCTGGGACTAAAGGTGTCCACCATTACACCTAGCTTAAGGGCAATTATTGACTATTTATTTCCACACCTCCTACCCTCATGCCAGTTAATCAACCACATATGCAAATTATGTAATTAATTTGTTTTAAGGAAAAATTTATGAATGTGTTTGCATTCGTGACTCAGATCAAAAGAACAAAAAAGTCAAAATGACTGTAAAAAGCAAAATAGTCTCTCCAGGGGCACCACTGCTTCCTCAAGGATGGATGGAACACAGCCTCTCTCACTGAAGTGGGAACTATACCCAGGCCAAAGCCTTTCCTAGGACAACCATGGCTTTCAGCTCAGCTTTAAAAAAAGCCTGTAGGGTAGCTCTCAAGTCTTAGTGCAGGAGACAGTGGTTAATGTGTCCTTCACAACAGGACAACAGTGCAGACAGTAGGGGACTATGGTGTGCTCAGCTTCCATGGGACATCTGTATATCATTCCCCTCTCCTCAAGGCTCAGGGGCCATGTGGAAGAGAGAGAAGAAAATGTTTTCACTGGAGAGGACCCAAGTGAAACTGTCTCTTCAGGGCATGATAAATCCATCGTATTAATGAACTCAGCTGTGGTTGTCTGCACAAAAGCAAGCAAGTTAGCATACAGAGTGGAAGGTTTCAGGAGCACCAGCTCCTGAGGAGCAATTGACAGCTGTTAGCTTCTGGAATATGGGAGAGTCAGTTTTCTTTAATGGTGTGGCTCCTGGTAGGTGGACCATGTTCTAGTGGACAGCCACCTATATATATCAATAGAAAAAATTGGACTGACTCAGTGGATTATTTAAAGAAAAAATAAAGCACACGAAATTGGGAGAAGTAGGGGAATATGATCAAATTACACTGTCTGTAAATCTTATTATATATAAAAAAGAAAAAAATCTCTCAGCATTATAGCCCATCATAATGATAATCATTCTAAAGTGTTACTGAATATTGCAAGATTCAGGAGTCCAAAATTTGAAGAACATTTGAGAATATTTATCGATGCCTAGACTCATCCTCAAGGCTGAAGACAAGGAATGAATCTGAATTAATTAAAAATGAAGAATTGTAAGCAACTTTTCTGGAACTTTAGGGCAATGGTACTACATGATGTTGCTGCAGCAAACTGGTTACCATTGAAAGGGGGAGACAGTTAAAGGAGTGTATAAATAACTGACATAAAAAAAGAAGATCTTAGTGACTCACTAGTCACTATAGACAATGCTAAAATGGTTTCCCCGAAGAAAGACCAGTGAAATGTGCCCAATCAGACTGTAGTAGAGGAATAAAGTGCTCAGGTGTATGTACACTGGACAACACAGATTTGCATGTGAAGTGACAGTTGTGTGTTACCTTGCTGGACTCTTCCAGCTGAGTGCCTCGCTTCCAGGCTTCTGAGAAGATGGAGCTCACGGTACTTTGGGAACGGATGTGTCCAGTAGGCAGGGTGTCAGACACTCCACTGTCAGACTGATTAGAGTGGTTTGACTGAGACTCTGTTTAAAATATTTAAAGAATCAAATCAAAGTCAGTGAATATATTCCAGTAGAAAAACCTTAGGTTAGTTAGAAATTACCTCTAACTTTTTTAATATTTCACAGTGAGAGACTGGCACAAGCCATTAGCACCCTGAAAGCCGTCTTGGATAAAAATCTACTCTAAACAAGTTAAAAACAAGAAAAAGAAGTACAGGCTCATCGCACTGTTCAGGGCCGGCACTAGGTGTGAGTCACTGTTCATGGTGCTGAGTCCTTGGCTGAGCACTGTTTGTCGGGTTTCTCCACTGTTAAGGACCCTACTCCTTTTCTAAGTAGATCACTATGTATCGTCCTTTAAGAGGGGCAAATTGAGTGCAGAAACCATTTACAATTTTGTGGCGCTGGAGCGATATCTCAGTCTCAGGAGTGTGCACTGCTCTTGTAGAGGACTTGGATTCTGCCCCAGTATAGAGTTGTAAGCTGCGTGATGTGTGTGCAGGGGCCCTATGCCCCCTCTGGCCTCCATGTGCACCTACATGGTACACATAGCTCATGTAAACACACACATATACATAATAATAAATCCTTCTTTAGAGGCCATCAATTTAAGAGGTAGGGGAGGCATGGATGGAGCTGGGGGAAGGGGCAAAAAGTGATGTCATTATATTTTAATTTAAAATGTATTTTAAATCTTTTAAAATATTTTGTATGGAAGGTTTGTTTCTTGTTTATTTGTTTATATTAGCATGGATTCACAGTGATGTATCTTATAATTTTGTTATAATTTTATACTACATAGTATGTATTTTTCTTTTTTTCCTTTGCCCCCCCCCTTTCCCCCCTCAAAATGGTTTCTCTGTGTAGTCCTGGCTGCCTTGGAATTCACTAATGTATATAGCTCAGGCTGTCCTCAAATCTGGAGAGCTACCTCTGCCTCTTCAGTGCTGTGATTAAAGGTGTATACCACCACTCCCTGGCCACTGTATAGTTCTTTTCCTCAACATTATTTCACCTTTGGGCACTAAAGCTCTTTCACACTGTTATCTGTGTCCTTCTGATAAATCCTTACCCCATTTTTGAGTACTTTTGCTTAAGGCCCATCTTGTAAATCTGCCACAGCCTTAGAGTCAGCCATTTGCTCAAGAGTAGGGGTTCCTTCTTTTGGTGCCTGGGCAATCTCATTATTATTAGGGTATCTATCACTTTTCTAGGATCCTTCAATGGACAGAACTAGAAAATATGTGTTTGCATAGGTTATGTACATCACATTCATACAGGTTAGTATATACGGATCACAACTTCCAAATGTGTTTTATTATTTAAAGATAATGTCAAATCATACAATTTTATTTTTTTATTTTTAATTTTTTGGTTTTTTTCGAGACAGGGTTTCTCTGTGTAGTCCTGGCTGTCCTGGAACTCACTTTGTAGACCAATTTTTAAGCCTTTCAGCAATGATATGGATTATTATTAGAAAGATTTTGAAAGGAGTACTTAACTGAAGATGAATACAGCATACTTATTTAAAGACATGAAAATCTAGAAGCCCTTAGAAGTGCCATTGATTCCCTGTGAATCCTAGAAAGTGTGACAGCCTAAATGTTTCCTGAACTAGCTGAGAGTGTTTCCACTGCACTGAAATGTCAGGAAAGCTATGTAGGTAGGAGGAGTCCAGTGTCCTGATGGACCGTGAGTGCATCTCCCAGCAGCTTGTACATCTTAGCAGTCTTAGCAGTGTGTGTTTTAAAATAAACTTCATAAATACAAAACCCAACACTGCATTAGAAATGCACTTCAAATACTTAACTGGCCCATAACACTGCACCTGAGAAACAAGTGCCCACTGATAATAATTTGGAAATTAGGTATGGCTGTGGGGTGGTCATCACACTTATAGTAAGATAGTGCTGTGTGGTATGTTGACCTACCCGGGATACTGGAAGAACTGGATCCGGATTTAATGCTGGAGCTGGATAACGAAGTCCAATCATAAGCGGGCTCTGTCCTCTTCAAGGCTTCTTGGTAATTCGTGTAGAGCTGCTTCCCATACTAAGCAAATAGGAACGAATGGTGATATTTAGCCCTGAGTTGTATGTTGAGGTCATGGGGAAGGGAGGGAACTATTTCTTTGTACTAGTATTAATACCTGTTATACTCTACATAGACTTTAGTACTAGAAAGTTTGTTCATACTCATTTTCTTTAGTTCTAAGAATAGCAGGAAGCTAACTACCAATTTTAATAATGTTAATAGAAATAAAAGTTTTATCAATCCAAATTCAAGAGATCTAGGGCTAGATTCTTAGCACTATTTAGGGACATGCCCCAAATATATTTGAAAAATAGCCATAGCTTAATTTAAAATTTTTATTTGGGTGTTGGAGAGATCTGCAAACAACAACAATAACAACAACAACAACAACAACAACAACAACAGAAAAGCCTATTTTGCTTAGGCTAAATTTGGTTACATAAGAATCATATAATGTACTCTCCAAAGTAGAAACAAATCACTTTGTTGCTATACAAGCAAGCTACTGCCAGCATCATCATTCCATAGATGTTAACTAATAACATGGTTCCCAACCACCAAGGAAAAAAGGCATTCAGAACAGGCAGGAAACTGGGCGCCAGCAGTGTGAGGAGCATGGACAGTCAGACCCACTGTCAAGGACCCACAGCATCTAATTAACCACTTCATGTTTGCAACACCAAATGGAAAATCAGTGTACCTTGGCAATGCGGATTCCATTGACCCACTGATGCAGGGTCCTTGCATCATCACAACAAAGGTACTTGATATACTGAGACTTCTTCTGGATCTGTGGGTGCTATGAAATTAAAGGCAGAGTCCAACTAATAAGTCCTCTGAGAACTGACACGTAGACATATCCTGGTAACTTAGTCTTAGAGAAATACCAACACACTGCATACTTCCTATACAATCACAAAGTGAAATAAAACAGCCCATACTTAAAATTTTTGTTAAAAAAATACACATCATGTTAAATTTTAGGTTAAGATATCCATGTAAACCTTTCTACCTGAGAAGTTCTCAAATATTCCTTTTACATATCAAATTAAGACTATCAAGATTAAGCCACAGAATTCTCAGCCTCTGAAACAGAAAATGGAAAAAAAAGAATGTCTACCCAGGAAATCATGGTTTAGAAGCTCCAGAGACGTTACTTCCTTGTGGATAAACAACTCTATTAGGTACGCGTACATAGCACAGCGCCCAGGACAGAAGCCCGTGGCCACACCTGACAGTGGGTCAGTATGCATAGGCTTCCTTCTCTACCAGACTGCAGCATGCACTCTTTGGTGGGTCAAGAGGATAGTATTGAAGTTTGTTCTGTTCTTGCAATAGTTACTTTGTTAGAAATTAAAAGAGGGCTGGAGCGATGGCCCAGTGGTTAAGAGTGCTGACTGCACTTCCAGAGGTCCTGAGCTCAACTCCCAGCAACCACAATGTGGCTCACAACCATCTGTAATGGGATCTGATGCCCTCTCCTGGTGTGTCTGGACAGCTACAGTGAACTCATATAAATAAAATAATTAAACCTTTAAAAAAAGAAATTAAAATAAGAGTAAAAAATTAAGATAGAAGAATACAATTCTCCCCAAATACTTCTCAATAGTCAAGATAGCAAAAATATTATGGCACCTGTGAGAAACCACACTGTACTATACTAAGAGAATGAGAATGTGAAAGGCATGTGATACTTCAGTATTACAAAACTAGTGTTGACAGCAGGGTCTTTGGGTTTCCCAAGGGCCCTTGGACTTTATTTTGCAAACCACTGGGTGAAGTTACCCCGTGTGAGCTTCCTAAGAATTATCTGCTACTGTAGGGCATGGTGACACACACTTGTAATCCCAGTAGTCTGAAGGCTGAGGCAGGAGGAGCCCAGGTTTGAAGCTAGGTTGGGCTATACAGCAAGGCTGCCAAAAAACAAACACCCCCAAACCACCAAAAAACCAAAACAAGCTGCTTCTGTCACTAACCTTGAAGGTGCATTGGTGTTGTCTAAGAAAGTTTACTGAGTAAGGGATTGGTATTATAATATACCCATCTTACCAATGAAATAAAATCCCCCCACCAAATCCTAAGCAAATGGTAAGCCCTACCCAACTAAATGTAGGCCTAAATGAGGATGGAGCTGGAGCCAAAAAGTGTAACAAGTGTCAGCAATTCTTCCTGAATCTTTGTAGGCTGTCTTTATAAATGTTAATTTAGGGGCTGGACAGATGGCTCAGCGATTAAGAGCACTTACTGCTCTTCAGAGGTCCTGAGTTCAATTCCCAGAAACCACATGGTGGCTCACAATCATCTGTAATGGGATCTGGTGTCCTCTTCTAGTGTGTCTGAAAACAGCTACAGAGTTCTCAAAAATAAATTTTAAAAAATGTTCATTTAGATCACTAAAAATATGTCCACTCTTCTGTAATGTATGGCCACAACTGGTGTGAGGAACTTAAACCTGACTGAGAGAGAAGAAAACTCCCTAATAACAGATTATTGTGGCTATGATTGGAGGGGTGGGGAAGAGTAGAGACATCATTGTTTCTGGACCAGACGAAAGTGGGTGAATTTTGAACTTGGGAACAGTGCCCTCTCTGATGGGTCAACTAAAGTTCAGGACAACAACAAAAAATACATGTCTCACTGTAAAGTTTCCTTCAAGACAGGGAGGGTCTGGCTTCACACCCCTGGCCCTCTCTCCTTCCTAAGTGCTAGGATTCTTGGTGTAAGCTATCAGATCAAACTTTACTCTTTAACTTGTTCTCCCTGGTGCTAAGGATGAAGCTAAAATGCTTAACTGCTGAGTTACCCCTCGTCCTCCTATCCTGTTCCAAGTAACCTCTATGAATATCAATTAGAATTTACCTTTAGCGCCAGACAGCAGTCTGTGGGTGCTTTGTATTTGTTCCGGTAGTCCTGTCCATAGTATACATTTACATGATCCAGCTGGAGAAAGCACACTAGATCCCGAGATACCTAAGAAAAAACACCCCAAAGATTAACATAATAGGGCAAATAAGCAAGTATCTTACCAGCAAGTAAGTTTTTATTTTAGTTGAGAATCAAATCTTTATTAGGTAATAAGTAACATTAGATTTTTCTACAGTCTACAATGTAACCAAAAGTACAGTTAATTTTGCTTGTTATCTATTACTAATAAATACTGACTTGTTTAGAAATGTTGGTACTTTATAAAGCTACTGTATGTAGTATACATATCACATATACTAAATAGGTAACAAGTAATAGGAGAATAGCAGCACCCTTAGGAAAGAGCAAGTAGCTGAACGGGTATAAGGCAAACCTCAAGTACAGTGAGTCTCCTCTGGGAGTTACCTCAGCAGTCAGAGGCAACTACAGTTTATAGGACTAGGATGATACTGTAAATTTTTAGAATAGCTCTGAACCCAAAACAAGCACAAACGACGGCTTGTTCTTCAGAAAAAGCACACGACTGAAGTAGCCATTCGCCCTAACTGAAATACAGACTCTGGCAAGACCCCTCCTTGCCCCCAAATAACAAAACTATGTTTATCTGAATATGGCCATGCATACCTGTAACCCCAGCACTCGGGACTTGGAGGAGGGGGAGTCAAGAGGATCAAGAGGTCAAGGTCATCCCAAAATAGAGTGAGTTTGAGACTTCACTACATAAACTACATGAATAAGATCTTCTTTTAACAACAACAACAACAACAACAACAACAACAACAACAACAACAACAACAATCTACATGGGGGAAAATGGTAGAGAATTGAGATGACCCCAACTAATGATCAGAGAAATGAACAGTTTTTAGCTTCCTCTTCTTTACAACAGACTAATAAATGAAACCATCTTCCGTGTGTCTTAATACAGGTAGAATAGGGCTGGAGAGATGGCTTAGCGGTTAAGAGCACCGACTGCTCTTCCAGAGGTCCTGAGTTCAATTCCCAGCAACCACATGGTGGCTCACAACCATCTGTAATGGGATCTGACGCCCTCTTCTGGTGTGTCTGAAGACAGTGACAGTGTACTCATATAAATAAATCTTTAAAAAAAATTCAGGTAAAATACTATTTTTGTTATAAAGTAAAAGCAGCTAGCACAGTGTGGGAAGTGAGGAAGGACAGAGAAGGGACAAACCTTTGCTTTTCCTTTAGGGACATAATAGATACCAGACGCTCGCAAGAGAAAATAACGCTTTTTCCAGGACTTCTTGCCATCATCTTTCAACCAAAGGACTCCTTCAATTTCTGGGACAGTTACAGAACTTCCACAAAAACATTCCTTAAAAAGAAATCATTTGGAAAGATTTGTGATTCTTATGTTTTCAGAAAATGAATTATCCCTGTGAGATACCTAACACTAAGCAAAGCAAAATGGTTTTGTATTAAAACCATACTAGCTTTCTGAAAGAACTGTCTATTCTAAACACAATGTAAGCATACTTTAGAATTACTGTGGGGATCCTGAAGTGTTTAATAATATCAGTGCGAGTCACGGGCAGGGGAAGAGTGTCTGCTGTGCTAGCATGAGGACCCCACAAGTTGAATCCCTCCACCTACGTATAAAGCTGGTGTGGCTTGCTGCACACAGGGCATCAGGTAGATGAGAGAAGAGGACCCAGGCATTCTCCTTTACCTGTGTCTGCAGATATGGTTGTACAATCCTGCATGCTCATGTTTAAACACAACACACACCACAACACACAAAATGTCATGACTATAATAGAAAGTATTTTCCAATGAACTCAGCTAAGCTGTATATACTACTGCTGAATCCCACTTCTTTTTTTCTCTGTGTTTGTGGTATGTGTACTGTCCACATGCACACGTGTGGAAGCTAACGGCTGTCAGGTGTTTTCCTCAGTTGCCTTCCATCTTATTTTTGAGACATGATCTCTCACTGGAGCTCAGTGGCTATGTTGGCTGGTAGTGAGCTCCAGTTAAGTGACTGGCTTTTATGTAGGTGGCAGGGGCTATGAACTCAGGTCCTCATGCTTGCTCGGCACATACTACTGACAGACCTGTCTCCTGCCCACTGCAAAAGCTGGTATGACCAGAATAGTCACAATTCTCTTCCTCCTATCTTGCAATCCCTAAGAGGCATTGCTCTTTTAAATGCACTGGACTGACTATTGTTTGGCAAAAAGATTAGTTGGTAAGAGGTTTGTTAGGGGCTCAGTAGGTACACAAAGCACTGAGAACTGATTTCAGGAGTGGGGAGTCATACCTCTAACAGCACTTCTTTGTTTCTGTCTGCCATCTCAGCTGTTTCCCTTTTTCCTAGAAGGTAATTCTAAAAAGACAATGAAATGAAAATTAAAGGATAAACTCATTCTGCTATTCCGTTAGAGTAAATGCACACATCATTTGCTCCAGACAAGTAGCCATTATGAGTTTAGCTTTGCCAGTCTGTAGTGAGGAGAGTACTCCTCCAAAAGGCTCCGTCTGTAAGTGTATCATCATTAAAATGTTCCGTCTCCACTTCCGTCTTGCCCAGAACACTTGCTATGAAATATTCCATAGAATGCCCTCCTTCACATCCTGAGGTGACAATATATGCAACAGCAAGTATTTTGAAATATTTTAACTAGTTACATAAAAATACCTCAAAACATTATAAATTATGTAGAAGTAATAAGGAACAACTTCCTGAGATATGCTTAAGTCCAGCTATGCTGGACTGAGCAGGGTGTTCCAGGTGATGATTCATATATAACAGTCTTTGATATAACAGTCTCATTCACTTAGTTTAATTAAAATCTGAACTGTAATCATTAGTATAATTATTCTTTTAGTCTCCTAAGCATATACTCTTCATTAAAGAATTGCCATTAAGTCTGAAGAATACAGACTGACTATCCAATGCTATTGCAGTTTTTCTCGTTGCTGCTTTTTGTTGCAGAGTTTTTGCTGTTCCTGACCCAGTGGGGAGGAAGTGGACAAACAGGAGGGGGCAGGGGGACAGGAAAGGCGGAGGAGTAGACAACAAATAAGAATAAAGTATGTCTGGAAACACTATAATGAAACACATTCCTTTATATGCTTATTTTAAAAAGGCACAGGTATGGTGAAGTACTAACCCAAACATGTTGGCATAATAAAAGATGGCAAGTAAGCAAAGGTGTTATGTACTTCAGCAAAGAAATTAAAATAAAGAATTAGCTGCTTTGGTGAGATGAGAACCTCAGATGTTAATGAACTGCTGAATTCAATAAGCCCTGAACTTACACAGAAGAAACCTAGCAACCCCTGGAACTACTTTTGTTTCTACCAAAGTTACCCCCATGTGTGGCTGGGAACCTTTCTGAGGCCCAAAACCTGGTCCCCAAACACACAGGGGTTTGCAGCTACAATGGCCAATCACGTGGCTGTCAGACTTTTAACTCTACTGACTCAGCACTCATAAGTTATGCAGTCTTACCTGGGGGTTTTTAAAAAGTGCATATTTTTCTATACGCTCCATAAATATAAGCTTATTTTGGCTGTCTCTTGTCCAATTAAGAAGATTTTCAACCAAGTTTTCATGGTCTTCAAAGATTCTTTCTGTCCCAAAATCAAATACCAGCCTTTTGTTAGTATTCATCCAAATGACATGAAAGGCAAGATAACACACATTAGAGTTACAGAATCTTTGTGAGTGTAGAGATCGGAGGTTGACGACTGATACTGTCTTCATCTGCTTTCCACATTACATGTACCGCAGCCCCTCACTGACCAGGAGGACCGCCAGTTCAGTGCACTGACTGGCTAGCAAGCTCCACCCCCTCCCTTGTCTGCCTCCCCAGTGCTGGAACAATCGATGCGTGTTTCTGTGACTGGGTTTTTTTCTTTAAACATGGGTTCAGGGTGGTGGTGGTGGTGGTTTGTGTCAGACTAAAATACACATAAACACACACACGTGAAGTAATACGGGACATATGTTAAGAATGCTCTTTGAAATTTGTTGATGTGCTTTGCTTTTCCTTAAAGACTTCCGTGCAAACACTAGGTAATAACAGCACTGGGCCGAGACAGCTTAGTGCCAAGGACTCCCCAGGTTCAGTTCTCAGCACCGTCATCTTGGCGACTCACAGCCACTTGTAACTCCAGTGCCTGAGGATCTGACACTCTCTTTTGGAACATGACACATATACATACATGCAGATACATAAAACAAATGAAAACGTAAACATCTTTAATAGCAGTTTTTAGTAAATTTATTTATGCAACTCTTATTCCAAAGAAAAAGCATCTGTTATCATTAAAAACTTTGCCTTAACCATTTAAAAAATATGAAATGAATTGGAATTCATCTTCTATTCAAAGAACTCTCCGGATAGACTAGAAAAAAACATCGAAAAGTCAGACTTTAAAAAGATAAAGTGACTGATAATTTTATAGAAAAAAAGCATAGATGTCTCAAAATGTTTTCTGTGAATATGAAGTTTCAGGGTTACACAGATGCTGATAAACAATTATGGGAGTGGCATTACTAACCCATTTGTAACTCGGAAATGGTTTCCACCAGCGACCAGTCTAAACTGTAGCCACAGTGAGATTTGTCCATCAGGTTATCCAGCACTTGTCTCACTGTCTGTCTTTCATCCACCATCATTGTCTTAGAACTGTCATCAGACATGTGGACCCTGATCACCAGCTGTAACAGGGAAAAATGCAATTAAATGGTAGCTTAAAAAATGGTATTCTAGAAAAGTAGTTTTCAAATATTAAATAGCATTCTGATTCATGTCTTTAACATAAATTAAGAAATATTATGACTACTCTGATACTACTATTACGGGTTAAAATCTGAATATCAAGAAACCTACCTAAATAAGTTTTAAGCCCTTTAAAATATGATAATTGTGCTAAGATGATTCTGTCTTACTGATTTTTGTTTGTTTTGAAAGTAGCAAGAAATCTTTATAGTATCAGAGTGGTAATAGATCAGATATGCTGTAAGCAGTGGGCCTTGAGTTAAGCACCCCAGGACCTGCCTAGAAGCAAAGGCATGTCACATACAAAACCCACACTGAAAAGACATTAGGAAGAACACAGTTTTACCTTTCTATAAATTAGAGAGACATTATATCTAAACAAAGAAATTCTTCATAAAGCAAAACAGGACAAAAAAAAAAAAAGATAAATATTTCAAACCCAGCAAAGAGCCACAAATCACCTTTTTCACTTGAGCCTCTTTAATTTTCTCCAGAGCAACTCGGATCTTCTCAGCTTTCAGTTTTGCTGCCTGTTCTTCCTGCAAATGCAGAGCACTTCAGATAAACTGCTGCTCAGAGGGTAAGGACAGTAGCCCTCGTGGGGCTACTGAACTGAATTTCATTAAGAACATAATGTTGCACATGTATATAAAGCACAATTTTAAAATGGCCCCGTTCACAGAGTGAAATAGACATGCTATAAGAAGAGAGCAGAGGTTCAGCAATAGGATTAGCTTCCATATTCGAGAGAAAAAGAAAGAAACCTGTGATGTGGTAAATTAACTTTGATTCTGTCAACATAAAGCAACCAACCTCTTAGCCCCGGGCTTGGGAAAGTCTGCAGGTGAGCTTCTCCTGCTGCCTGTTTGCTATGCTCACACAACGCTCAGTGCAGACTCCCTCCAGAGTCTATGCAAGACTTCTGTATAGTTTTGTTACATTGGAAATTTAAGACCTTTGGAAAAATACATACAGCAAAACCAATCTACTTAGTTGTAATAATATCAAGCCCTTAACAAAAAGTATATGTACAAATGTTAATTCTTACCAATATGCTAATACAGACAAGAGGCTGCCTTATATTTTAAGTTTACTGATTTGGAAAATCATGCAACACAATCATGTCAATAAATTCAAATTTATTAACCCATCAATAAGTTTTTTTAAATGCTAAATATAACTTTGCAAACAACACAACTGTAAGTAATTCTACTTCAGAAAACCTAAGATTATGAACTATAGTAATAATTATAAAGAACTAAAAGCATTGTTCATTTTCTAATAGCATACAGTATTCAACACTAGTACTTACTGGTACGTTCCAGAAATAGGCCATAATAAACAGTATGGCTGTAGTTTCCAATTAAAAAAAAATTATATCAGCCATATTTTTATCCTCTCTGGATTGTGCTTGAAATGCCACAGTCCATGTGTCTGTCTTCATAAAAAGCTAACACTTCCAGGGTAGGGAAAAAGGTTAAATTAAATTCATTTACTGATTTATTTTTTTCTCCCTACTCACCAAAATTCTGATAGCTTTCTTTTCTTTCCATTTCCTACTATGCTGTCTCTTCTTGCTGGCTTAATTTACTGTCCCATGGACTAAAGAAACAGGGGCCAGGGGAAGAAAGGGAGCTTACGTGCCAGAAATTGGATCGCTTTCAATGAATGGAGCCACTGAATTAAAAGACTGACCAAGGTCTGGAGACACTGTCTGCAGACCCAACAGTCAAAGAACAAAGAACTTCACTTTAGTAACGAAGAGGGTTAATGCTTAGTGCTTGTGCTACTACAGATAAAGTCCTCTGACTAAAAGACCCAGTCTTTCCTTTAAACAAATAAATAGCATCAAGTGTACATAAAGATTACACTTTACTGTAAGATTGATTTTTTGAAAAAAGGTTATAAGAAACAAACGAGTATTATTAAAACTGTTTCTAAATTGGAATCTTCTAGAACTTAGAAACAAGATCATTATTAAGTAAATCAAACAATACACAATTTTGGTGAATATAGTAAGGCTCTATAGAGGAACTTGAAATACTTTAAATAGTCTAGGAACTGACTTCATAAAAAATCACTAGAAAGCATTCACCATTGCCACATACTTATATTGGAATGAATAACTGCTACAAAGAAAGAAAATTTAGCAATCTATTCTCTTACACATTTTATTTACATCTCTGTAAAGTAAATTTAAAGTCTATTGGGGAGAAAGCATTGGAATCAATGCTTTATATATTTGAAAAGTAAACATGAACTTCTAAAAGTAAAATATTTAGAAATACATTTGCCATTATTTTATTTTATGTGTACATATATTGGCCTGCATATATGTATGCGCAACACGTGTGTATGGTGCCTACAGTGTTCATAGGATACTAGGTTCCTTGGAACTGGAATTACAAATGATCGTAAGCTACTATGTGGGTACTGGGAATAGAACCTGGGTCCTCTGGAAATGCAGCAACTCTAAATCACTTCAGGAAAACATGAAAAAATGGTCAATAGTCCTTATCACTGAGAAAATGCAAGTTAAATGAACAAGATCCTATACATTTACTATGCCTCAAATCCAACACACCAGCAACAAATGCTGGTGACGATGTAGAACTGTTGCTCATTGCTAGTGAAAAAAAAAATGCAAAAAAAGTTCAGCCACTTCAGAAGACAATTTGCCTGATTCTCACAAAATCCTATGTACCACTGCCATATGGTCCAGTAGTCATGCTTTTAGGTGCTCACTCAAGTCAGCTGTAAGCTTCTGATACAAAAACCTGCACATGGATGCTTATAGACGCTTTATTCAGAATCACCCAAACCTGGAAGCAACGAAGATTTCCTCTAGTAAGTGAATAGATAAATTACGGTGCATCCTGGCAATTAAATATTATTCAGCACTAAAAAGAAATGAGCTATTAAGCAACCAATGGGCACAGCAGGCCCATGTATTAATAAGTAAAAGAATTCAATCTATAAAAATTGCATACTGTATAATTAATTACAACTATACTATGCTCTGAAAGGGCAGTAAAAAGGACCAGTGGTTGTCAGGGGTTAAGAAGGAAGTAAGGCATTGTTAGGCAGACTGCAGAGGCCTTTCAGGGCACTGAAACTACTGTTTGTCACAGTACAGTGGATGATAAACAAAACTGCCCTAAGAATGAATGTGTGTGTGTGTGTGTGTGTGTGTGTGTGTGTGTGTGTGTGTGTGTATGAGCAAATAACTGTACTTTGGTTAGTTACAAATACAGTAATAGTGCTTTTATGCTGCCATTTTACTTTAGGATACTACTGTTTGTCAAAGTCCATGACAGGTTTAGCTTACTTAAGTTAAGCTCATGATCAGCTCCCACTCCACATACTGAAGTACTGAACAAGAAGCGAACTGGGTAACCAATTAGCATACATTTAATCAATTACATACACTTCGTATACATCAAGAAGGAGTCCTTTTTAAAATACAAAACAGGTAAAGCTCTCTTAATAAATTCAAGTTCAGCCTTTCTTTTATCTATAAAAATTGGTCAATATAATTTCATTTTTAAAATTGTTTTCAGGACCTTGCATATAATAAGCAAGTAACTACCACTGGGCTATATCTCGGGCCCTTATAAACTGGTCTATGAAAGTTACTATCAAATTTCAGAACTAGCTGTTTAAATCTAAGATAGGCAAATTTTAGTTTATTCTTCTCTAGTTTAATGCAAGATGATCTTTCTAGAAAACTTTTGAAGAAACAAATCTGGCTACAGTGAGATCTGAGTCTCACTACTGGAAAGCAAACTGTAAATAAAAAGAATCAGACTGCATAACCCATGGTTCCTGTGGTCCCATGCTCCTCTTCTCTGAGTTCTATTTGCATTTTCTAGTTAAGCCATACCTTACTCTTTTTTACATCTTACATTCTTTGTGTTGTGCAGTAAGGAGACAGATCACTAAATCTGTGTGGATGTATGTGGACGATATATGGAAAACTTCCAGTAGCTAATTCATCAAGGCAGTGCTAACCCACACTCACGAATGCAAAGGACACAACTTCATCCTGTTTTCTGCTGACAGCTCAACCCTTCGGTCTTCTGCCTCTTCTGTTTGTACACTAGCCCTTTCTTCATGTTGTCTCACAACTATCCCAAACATAGTAAGAGACACCTCACTTACATAAAAACAACTCTCTCTTCTCCTTTTTCTCTTAAAAGAGCAAGAGACAACCCATTTTCTACTGGAAAAACTCCTGTGTGGCTATCAATAACCATCAAATGCCAACCCTCCTCAAATTTGCACAAAGGACAAAAACTAGGTAAAGATCTTATGATTAAATGAAAACCAATGCTGGGTAACCACGTTCTCTGGGGTATAAACATCAGAATGTCAGCACTCAGTTCCAGTGGCTGAGGGATGGGTAGAGGATGGCTGCAACTGAGAAACACTCAGAACAAACAATGAAACGAAGGCACTACAGAGTGGTTTGCAGTTTCTCTGGAATCATTTCATAGACTACAAAAATTAAAAAGTTTCAAATTAACTCAAAGAGAACTTGAAGTGATAATTTAATATTTATTGGAGGCTATACTGTATAATGCGGCCTAGAATCAGAAGAATTATAGCTAACTATGTCTCTTAAGAAATTGTGAAATTGGGCTGGTGAGATGGCTCAGTGGGTAAGAGCACCCAACTGCTCTTCTGAAGGTCCAGAGTTCAAATCCCAGCAACCACATGGTGGCTCACAACCATCCATAACAAGATCTGACGCCCTCTTCTGGAGTGTCTGAGGACAGCTACAGTGTACTGTACTTACATATAATAAATAAATAAATCTTAAAAAAAAAAGAAATCATGAAATCATATTAAACTCTCATTAAGAGAACTAACAATTAAATATCTAAAGCTTGCTGAACCACAGTTATATATGAAAGCTAGTTTAAATATCTATAAAAATAAAAGGCTTGTATGATTACTAGAGCCACTGTACCAACTAAAACTCACAAAATTACTGTCTAGCTTGACTATGCATTCATTATACCATAACCTATTTCTATTGCCCTTAATAGTTTATAGTCTTAGCTTTTATGGTACCAATAAATAAAACTGTTTGTTAAGGACATAATGTAAAAGCCTCTTTTCTGAAGCAAAGAAAACAATGGTTACAACTAGCATGCTTTTTTGTTTTTAATTTTAATTTTATGTGCATTGGTGTTTTGCCTGCATGTATCTTGGAGTTAAGAGAGGTGTGAGCTCTCTTGTGGGTGATAGGATTTGAACCTGAGTCCTCTGGAGAAGCAATCAGTGCTCTTAACAGCTGAACCATCTCTCCAGCCCCCTAGCATTGTTCTTAAACATTGGCAGACATCTGAAGGTTGGGAACTGGGATACCAAGCTTTAGAGTAGAAAGCCAGCCAGACTGACAGGTTGGTATGTCAGAGGCACACAGACCTGGGACTAGAAGGTACAGCTCACTGACAGAGAATAAGTTGGGTATATGAAATGTTCTGAGCTCAATACCCAGCACCAGAGAGTGAAGGGCACACAGTTCACAAGATCCAGGTGCTTTGGTAGAGAGGGCACTGACAACAGTCAACGTGAGGTTCATCTGAGGAGCTCTGGTCTGAGTGGCTTAGGAACATCTGCCACCTACCTCTTCCATGGTGCCATTCTATCTCCAGTAGTCTCTACCCCCGTTTCCTACATAGCACTTAATATACCTTGGGTATTTTTACATGTTTGAATATACAGATACCCTTCTCTCTCTCTCTCTCTCTCTCTCTCTCTCTCTCTCTCTCTCTCTCTCTGTGTGTGTGTGTGTGTGTAAATTTTGTGGACAGGATCTCCTATAGTTCTAGGCTGCCCTCAATTTCATTGTATAGCTGAGATGAAATGATTCATTTGCCTTTATCTCCCAAGTGCGAGATTACAGGTGTGTCCCACAATGCCTGGCTATTTTATCATCATAAGAGACTGTGTGTTTCCTAAGAGTAAGGAATATGTCCAGTTTATAGCATTGTATACTAATTAGTTCCATTCACAGTACAAGGATCAATAGAGATTACCAAACAGGCAAGAGAAGTGGTAAAATGTAAACTCAATCTGGGAACAGTGTAAAAAACAGATGTGGGGCGAGGTCACAACCCTGTAGTGCTGGGTTGGGTGAGCGCTAAGACTGCTCGATGATGAGGCCATGGGAATGGAACAGATGGATAAACCTAGTAAACTCTGAGGATCATAACAGGCTCATGATAGGTTTGAGACACTAAGTGACAAGCGATCAGAATGCTCGACCTGTCACTGGGATAATGGCAGTACCTTAAGTAGAAAAAGAAAATGTGCCTACATTGTGGGGCCTCAGGGAGAAGATGGGTGAGGGGTCTCTGAGGACTGAAGTGTTAGTAATGAAGATGCTAATAATATTCAGGAAAGCCTAGCAGCTACCAACTACCTGGAAATGAAGGGAGCAAGGACAGATGACAGTGGACATGGCAAGAGCTCGCACTCTCTTCTAGAACAGTGCATAGTTAAGCTACGAGGTTGTCTCTCAGGCTAGAAAGTATTTGGCCAAAACCTGCATAGATTTCCTTGCGATCCTGACCTAAGGCTTCTTGGAGATTTTTATTTTAGTCAGTTAGCTTATCACCTAAGGTTATGCTATGAATAATGAAAGGAAAAACCCTCTCAGATATAATAAAATACATAGCTTCTAAATTGTTTATTCTTCAGAAACTACAAGCAAATCTGGCATTCTTGAACTTAACACTGTGCTATTTAAATAAGATAATGATTAAGACAATGATTAAGAAAATAGCCATTCAGCTCTCTGATTATTGTTACCTAGTTAATGAGAATTGGTAAAAGATTTTAAGTTATAAAATAGTATCCCAGCAAAATCCAGCTGAACTGAATTGAGGGTAAAAAAATTGAGAAATTCAATTTGTGATCTTCTCTTCCAGTAAGACTAAGTTAATATAAATAAAAGTTCTGTCTAAAGTAAATGTTGTAATTAAACCAGAGGTGGTAATGTGAGCAAGGACTATAAAGCTTGCAAAAGCAACTCATAGCAAACCATTAATAGCAAAAGTTAAATTAAAGCAATGATGTTAGGCTTTGAAATGCAATGGAAAATTAAGCTAGAAGAGGTGCAGCACTCTTGGAGTACGAGGCATTTGCAGAAGTTACAATCAGTGAAATTGCCAGACACTTTTGGCTCTGAATATTAGCAGTCGTCGGATTAAGAAGACAGTTACTTGCAGCAAGAGAAATAGCACCCTGTATTAAAGACAAGGTACTACTGTTAAGAAAGGAGGACGTAGAAGGCAAGCACAACCGGAGCTTACATTCTGTCTACCAGGCAGTACATAGTTACATGCATGTGGAAAACAGAGGCGTCACCTTGGTCAGCAAGTGGGAAGGTTTTCCTGCAATGTTTCTCAGAAGAAGGGAGGTCTCCCTGTCCAGATAGGAGTGCTTGTGCAGGAAGAGAGAGAAACAAAAAAGGCAGTAAGAGAAGTCAGTGGAGGCTTTATGTTTTAAAATAAAACAGAGTGAGAGTGACTCTATAATTAATTTCACATCTACTTTTGTAAACTGAGTAGAATATGTCCATCAAGAATAAAATATTTAAAAAAAAAAAACCAAACAAACACTAACAACTGAAAAGGAGGTGAGAGGTAAAGACCCCACCCCTGCCCACAGATATGTTCCAGGTGACTTGCTGACTGCTGGCTCTGAGTAATGCAGGGAAGGTCATGGAGCTAGTCTAGTCTGGCTTGCAAGCCAGTGGTCAAGAGTGCTGTGCAGAAAGTACAAATAAAACTGTGTCAAAGGCCAATGAATACATATAGTTCTTCTTATTAAGAATCTGTAAGATTTACAGAGATTTAAACAGTATATAGTCTGTTTAGAACAAACATTGTATATAAAAAAAAAGGCAACCATTTTTCATCAATTCAATGAAAGCCACATCAAGAGAAAAACACCCATATGTATTTTTCCTGATATTTTGTTCCCAGTAAAATTTTATTAATCCTTTCATTACAGGACAGTGTTACAAAGTAAAGGACTTTCACAGAAAATAAACAGTGAATATTTGCCCCTGAAGCGATTTAAATGTATTCAATTAATATCTCTCCGTAGCAACGATGCATATAATGTAGTCCTTAACTACCAATTATACCTTCTTAATAACTTAAAACACACCCATTTAATTTAGATGATATGAATGGGTGTGTCTGCGTGTGCATGTGGAGCTGCAGGCAGGTGTGAGCCACCTGGGGTGGGTACTGCAAACGGAACTCAAGTTCTTTGGAAGTAGTATATTCTCTTAACAACTTACCTACCTCTCAGGGCCCTCTTGATAACTTAAATAGCACACTGTAATGCAAGTGTACATAAGTGTATTATATTTAATCCTTAAACTACAACTATTTTGATATGTGTAACATCTGAACTTGCCTATCCCTTAACAAATTTGAATTAGTGTTTAATACCACATAATTACTTTCACCATTGAAAGCAATGAATGGTGAATGGAAGGTATTGTATCAGAAAGTATTCCTTAATGGTATACTTTATAAATCTAACTATATCACATTACTTTGACAAGGTTTTTGGAAATAAAGTCCAGTGAACAGGTACAAGATTGGTAGACGCTTTCAAAAATTCCGTATAGATGATACAGTGTATTAAAGACTGGAATTACTGTTGTAAAGACACTAACTTAAACTTAGCACAAACCCACACTGTTTTGAATCTGTTATATGATACTTCTTTGTATTGCTAAAGCTAGTTTTAAAGATATAACCAGTCCTTCATCCATTCTCTCCAAACAACTAAAAGAAACCTAATGGTGTGTATGGGGCGGGGGGATTCCTCATGATCTTGACTAAAAACGTCAAACATTAAGAACTGAGAAAATTATTCCTAAAGACCAGTTATCTTATCCATAAAACAGTAGGTAGGCAGAAGTTTCTGGAAACTCAAATTTAGTTTAAGGTTATTGCTTGGCCCTTACCAGAGAGCACACAGAAGTAGAAAGATTAGAAAACAAAATTTAAAAGTATTAGCTATTACTTTTGCTGATGTCACTCACTCATTATTTGTCATTATACGAGAGAAAAAATATTTTACATAAATATGTAAGACACAGCATGAATTTGAAAAAAGTAATCTGTATGTGGTATGTGCCTGTTCTCCACATGAGGGTATATGGGTGTGTGGTGATTACATGTATGTGCCTGTGCAGGCCAGAAGTTGATGTTGATGTCTTTCTCCATCATTCTCCTCCGTGTAGAAGGGGGTAGGGTCTCTTACTGACTTGGCTAGTCGGTTTAGCTAGCTTTTACTGCAATCCTGTCTCTGTCTGCAGTGGCTGGGACTGCAGGCAGCCTACCATGCCCACTTGGCATTTATCTGGGTCCTGGGGATCCAAACTCTAGTCCTCATATCTAACCAAGAAGTGTTTTTTATCCCCTGAACCATTTTTCCAGCCCAAGAATATAATTTCTTGAAAACATATCACAATTTATCTTTAGAGTTACTTTTCCAGAAAGGGCTCCAAATAATGGAATCTCAATATTCAATCTAACCACATATCAAGTTTAAAAAAAAAACTGGTGCCTCTATGGCTTGTGTGTATGTGTGTTGTTGGCACACACATTCTACAGTGTAGAAGTCAAAAGATAACTTGTAAAAGTCAGGTCTCTCTTTTCACCATGTAAGCACTGGGGTCGCACCCAGGTCACTGAGCTTGGTGACATGTGCCTTTAGCCACTGTGCTCTCTTGCTAACCTTGCAGTTCAAGTTTTAAAAAAATGAAATATACCCTGGGCCCTAGTAGCATACATCTTTAATCCCAACACTCAGGAGGCAGAGGCAGGTGCATCTCAGCGTTCAACACCAGCCTGGTCTAAAGAGTTAAGTTTAGGACAGCCAATAGTACACAGAAAAACCCTGTTTAGGAACCACCACCACCACCACCACCACCACCACCACCACCACCACCACCAACGACAACGACAACAACAACGACAACGACAACAAAAACAGACTGGAAAAAAAAGGGAAGAAAGTAAGAAAAAAAGAAAGAAAGAAAGGAAGAAAGAAAGAAATTTGCTTCACAACATCCAGGAAAGCTATGACTTGGCAAAATATAATTCCAGACATCAATTTTAACATAAGTTTTAAAAAAGCTTACAATATGTACTTAATGTAGTAGTCAGTTATCATCATCTTAGCACCTGGGTTCAGAAAATATTTTGGTGGTTGCTTAAGAGACAGATCCAGGGGACCAGATGGCTCAGCAGGTGAAAGTGCTTGCTGTCTACACGTGGACATGAGTTTAATCCCTGAAACCCTTGTACAAAGCTAGATGTGGTGGTGCCCATATGTAAGCCCAGCACTCCCATGGCAAGATTTCCATGGACAGGACGACAGACTGGAATATACCCACAGCATGGTAGAAACAGTAAGAGAGACCCTACCTCAAAACACCCTAGAAGGAGACAATCAGCTCCCCACAGTAGCTGTCCTTTGACTTCTTTACAACTGCAGTGGCACGGGCATGTTCTCCTTGCCCATTTAATGATGTTTTGTTTTTGTTTTATTTTGTTTTTAAAGACATAGGGATTAGAGAGATGGCTCAGTGTTTAAGAGCACTGGGCGCTCTTCCAGAGGACCCAGGTTTGATTTCCAGCATATATAGTGGCTCACAACTGTCCGTAACTCCAGTCCTAGGGGAACTGATGACTTCTTTCAGCCTACACAGGCACCAGGCATGCATGTGGTGCACAGACATACATGCAGAAAATATTCATACACATAAAATAATTAAAAAAAAAGACAGTTTGGATCTTGGGGGCAGGGAGACCTGATCCAGAAATACATTAAGCATCGTAATGAGTTTGTTATTTCTATAAATAATTAAAAAATGACTTATGAAAATACTACTGAACTGTACTTTGCTAATGGGGGCAATATTCTGAAAGTATTGATTACTTGGGTTGAAAGTTTTACAACAAAAAAATCTAGAAAAGCAGAATGTCAGGGCCTTTTAGGGGAGACAAATCCATGTTGCTTCTCTTTAAACTATAGGTATAACAGGAGGCGAGGCACCTAGAAACCAGAGCTGAAATAAACAAATACCTACATTATCTATTTCCCTATACACTGCTCCTTAACTCCCTTTCAGAAGGAAGAGGGATCAAGCCTCTCACGGGAGAAAGATGTAAAGGGAGAGATGAGGTGTGCCGTTAACAGCCAAGGTGTCTTGGCACATGTTGCTAGTTAACCATGCCCACACAAATGCATTACAGTAAAAATAAACAAAAACTCACGGCTTGTATGTTCTCATTTTCTCTTCCATCTATGCCTTTTCTCTCTCAGTTCAGCCATTCTTTAAGCCCGGAGCTACACCAGGCCCTCAAGCAGAAAAGGCAGTCACATATTGCTGCCGTGTCTAAGAATAAGAAACTTAGCCCTGGTTTCCTCTGAGCTGCCTGGCCTTTAACTCGCTAGTATCTTTCTGTATTGTCCACTGACAACTACAGTCAGCTGCGCTAGGTGGCATGGGAGGGAGGAAAAGGTGAGCACCTATGCCAAAATTAGGGGTTCAGTAAAGTATTCCTGAAAACGTGTACCGTCTTAGAGGATGAGTTGGAGGCTGAAAAGGGTGGGATGGGTAGAGGAAATGAAAAAAAAAAAAAAAAAAAGAGCAGGTATTTGAGATAAGTGATTCTCAGAGGTAGTGAGTTCTGCTTTTAACTTCGTATCTCAGAAAAATGGGGAGAGTATTTTGAGCATTCACAATAAAGGCAAGAGTTAACAGTATTTATTGAGAAGATAGTTGGATATGCCAGCTGTTTTAAAGCACAGTACAACATCACAAAGTACAGATCCATCCCACGGGACATTTATGTCCTCACATGGAAAATCATGGATGAAAAATCTTATATACTTTATATGAAAACACAAAATAATTTTGTATAATATAAATTTTCAATGGATTTTGGAACATTTTGTCTTATGAAATAGATTGAGAAAATTCTATACTTTTTATTTTATTGTTTCACAGTATCAAACATAACGGGCTTGATGACATTTGGGCATATAAACATATAAACACAGCACTTTGCTTATATTCACCCCTCCTGTGTTGCTCGTGTCAGTCCAACCCGGCCATTGGTTTTTTTTTGTGTGTGTGTGTGAAACTTATGAAGAACTGTTTATAATAATGGAAACTATTACTAATGGAACCGTAGCTTGAAGTAAGAGCCTCCAGTATCACAACTGGCGGTGTCAGATACACTGAGATCTGAAATTCTTTTGAACAAAATTAAGAACTAAGTGCTGTATTAGTTAAAATACAAAATTCAGGAATTCCATTGAACTTCATTAGTACAGACTGAGAAATGTATGTTTATAAAAATCAAATAATTTCTTACTACACCATCTCATTTAAAACTGCAAAAGACCATAACTACAGCTAGAAACTTATTTCAAGCCAGATGATGGGGAAGGTTTATAATCCGAGCACTCAGTATTGCTAAGGCAGGAAGAGCTCAAGGTCTTTTGTAGTTTCCATCGTCCGTCCTAGCACACCATCTCACTACTCCAGTTAAGGCTATCTCCTGTGTTTTCTTCCACCATACACAAACATGTCATGCCTGTTACCATCCTAGCACACTAGAATTCTGGAGGCCATTCATTTTCTACTTTCTTTCTTTTTTTTTGTATTTTTTAACAATCAAACTACCGATCACTGCGATGAGCACTCTAGCTTAAGAATAGATGGATTTTCACTACTATCTTACATTCTTTACACATTACATATTTTTATATAAATTATTTAGGTTTGCTTTTCTTTATCCTAAATGTTAAGACATTATATCCTTTTACACTGCAGGGATGGAGGAGATTATGGTAACTATGAATTTTGTTGGAAGTAGTAAAGATAGTGTTATAAAGTATTCCTTATTTTTAAAAGAGGATGAAAAGGATTAAGAGCTACTGCATGGTAAAAAGAATGACCATGCCGGGCAGTGGTGGCACACGCCTTTAATCCCAGCACTCGGGAGGCAGAGGCAGGTGGATTTCTGAGTTCGAGGCCAGCCTGGTCTACAGAATGAGTTCCAGGACAGCCAGGGCTACACAGAGAAACCCTGTCTCGAAAAACCAAAACCAAAACCAAACCAAAAAACAAAACAAACAAACAAAAAGAACAACAAAAAAAGACCACCTGGAAGAATAGCTAAATCTCTTAGTGCTTACAGAAGCTGATGAAGGCCCTTAGATTCAGAATTTTAAAGTAGTTCTTATTTAAAAAAAAAAACAAAACAAAACCCTTATATCAGGTAGTCTGCCTTGAGTGTTAACATTCAACAACACTGTATTATAAGGTGACTATCAGGATTTGATCTTTTTTTTTTTTAAAACCTGGTTTAACTTTTATTTGAAAAATTCAACAAACAGTGCTAGAAAAATTGGATTTCTACCTGCAGAATATTTTGTTTACATTTTTTACCTTGTAAAAAAAATCATCCAAAATGGATCAAAGAGCTTAATTTAAAGCCTGAAACACTGAAACTTTTAGAAGAAAACACAGGTGATATCCTTCAAAATATGGGGTAGGCAAGAACTTTTCAAAAGAACATCAACCATACAGGAACTAACTAACCCCAAGTATCAACAGATGAGACTGCTCAACAATAAAAGCTTCCTCCATAGCAAAGAACACAATTAGCAGTTAACAGACAGCCCACACAAGGGGGGGGGGAGGGAATCTTCCCCAGCTACACTTCAGACAAGGGGCTGACAGCCAGAACTTACAAAGAATTACAGATATTGAGCACCATGGGGGAAAACCCTGCCAGTCAACAAATGGGTAACTTAACTGGGAAAAAAACCCAAAACCCAATCAGGGAAATGCAAATCAAAACTACTGTGAAGCCAGGTGGTGGTCATGCATGCTTTTAATTCCAATGTTTAGGAGGCAGAGGCAGGCAGATCTGTGTGAGTTCAAGGTTAGCCTGGTCTGCAGAGTGAGTTCCTGAGCTACACAGAGAAATTCTCTCTCAAAAAACCAGATAGATAGATAGATAGATAGATAGATAGATAGATAGATAGATAGATAGATAGATAGATAGATAGATAGATAGATAGATGGATTATGTTTTGAGATACCACAACCAAAATGTCAACAAACCTGACAGCAGTGGTGGAGAGGACGTCAAGAGTTAAGGGAGTAGTGTAAATTAATACAGCCATGGTGGGAATCATGCAGTGCCTGCAGTAGTGCTTTAAAATCTTCCTTTGTGAAGATTACTTTCCTGTGTAATAATAATTTCCCTACAGACTGTCTTAGTATCTGTTATTCCTACTGAGGGGTAGCAATATGTATATTTGCTATCATAAATATTTTGCAGGAAAATGGATGGACTTAGAATGCATAATATTGAGGTCAAATAAGTCAGAAAGAAAAATAATCACATGTTCACTCTCAGATACAGATTTCAGCTATATATATATATATATATATATATATATATATATATATATATATATGAATGTGCACTAGTTACAGTACAACATGAAGAAAAGAAGACAAAATGCTAAATTTGACGGGCTAAGGAAAGACTGAATGCAGGTAGTGGACATCAATTATGAAGGAGGATTGTCTTTCTAGTTCTGGTTGTCATGGATTGTTCTGCTTTGTTTTTTGGTGGTGGGTAAGTACATAAAACTATTCAATAATGAAAGTGTAGAATCTAATGTGAAGCTCCACAGCTTCCATTCCAAATGTCCACTCTCACTGTACGGACAGTCGTTGAGTTGTGTAGACTTTGGGTCTGGTTAATTTTGATGTAGGATTTCTTTTTTTTTAAATTTACAAGTCTTTTTAAATAATTAAAATTTTTAAACAAAAGAAAAGTTGATGTAATTATATGATCAACATCAACATTTGGAATTCTAATGAATCTATTTTTCTTTGTTGATTTAAACAGCCCCATGATATGCTTACAGAACTTACAGGTGTCAGCTCAGCCTGCTCTTCTGTGAAGTCAGAGTGCTGCTTGGCTTGCTTACTGGGACAGCTCAGAGAGATAGCATGCTGTGAAAACGGAGGAAGGAAAAAAAAACGATAGATAATGGAGGTGAAAAGAGCAGGTCTCCTACTCATGCACAAAGAGAAATGGATCACTCAAATGACAGAAACAGCAATGAAAAAATAGAAAAATTTTTACCGTTTATTCTTTTACACAAAAATTAGAAAGAAAATTAAGAGCCAGATGATCTGCCTAATCCTTAACAATTTAAGAATAGCCTTATTTCACTTAACCCAGCTGTCAGAAGACCTTTGCAGCCGTGTTGTCCAGAAGCAGTGTATGCTAACGAGCCTTTACTTGCCCTGGACCACACTGGCCATAGTCTACATCTGCCTCCTACCAATATGTTAACTATCCCTCAAAACCAGTGCTACGTCTCCAGCACCTCAAGCTTCTGCCTTTCTCTTTTCCCTCTTCCCTTACCAAGGATCTCAACCAGCAAAGTGTATTCTGTACTAAATTCACATTTTCCTACCCACCCTCTCATGTTTATAAGCTTAGCATGTCTCATTCCTCCTTCAGTATGTCTGACATGGAAACAGGCCAACCCACCAGGGTAAGGAATGGGGCAAAAAATGTTCAACTTGTCTGGCTAACCTGCCTCTTGCCTCATTTCTCTGTACTGCCAAAGTTCCCCAATCCATACTTGGCAGGTGGACCACTTCCTAGCCACCCATTAATTTCTCACTTCTCTGTAACTCTTTCCCCTCAAAGATGTCAGCTTTTGAGTTGTAAAACGTTCTGTATTTAATCTTCAATGTGATTAATGACCTTGTGTGTGTGACGTGTTTTTGTATGCCTATATAGTCACAGGCTGATGTCTGACATCTTCCTCAATAATGCTCCACCATATTTGCTGAGACCGGGACTAAACTTGGAGCTCATTGATTTGGCAATGGTGGCTGGCTACCAAACCTCCAGTCACTGCCCCTCTGCACTGGGGTACAGACCTGTATCATCGTGTATCAAGCCCAGTTTTTACATGGATGCTATTTGATCTGAACTCAGGTTCTCATGCTTTCATATCAAGCACTTAATCACTGAGCTCTCTCTCCAGTTCCTGTTGACGAAAGTTTATTCTTTGCAATCAAGTGTGGTGCTTAGGCACTGAGAATCCATATGATATTAAGTAGGTACTTATGGAATGCATTAACTACTTCTGTTTTGTCTTCATGCCATATGCTTTGACAGATTAAGACTTTCTTCACTTTTCTGTGTACTATCCATTAAACATGTTCTATAGCACTATTTAAGTTACTAGATCAAAGAAGTCTATAAATTCTATATGGTTAATGTTGTTCTCAGGAACTAGAAATGGTAGTAGGCATGACAAACAGGAAAAGGTCATGACAAATTCAGCCAACTCCCAATGGCTTAGAAAACACACACACACACACACACACACACACACACACACACACACAAAATGAGTAATAAGATTAACACTCCAGACATAACAGGATGGATGCACATCTGAACTCATAGAGACAGCATACACAAGGTCTACAAGGGTTTAAGCTAAATGGGCTCCCAGCACTAAGAGGGGGAAGTGGAAAGAAACTATCTGCAATTGATACCCTCTGGCAAAGGAAAAATCAGTTTTCTCCACTTAAGTCTCACAGAGTATATTAACCACACCTCAAGGCAGGTCCTGTGCCCAGCAGTAGTTGGTCAAAACAAACTCAGTGGTATTTTTGTAGACTTTCTGTCCCATTCGGCTTTGTTTGGACATTTTTGTTATTAGTCTTTAGCCTATTTTGGTTTTTGTTTCTGTGAGGTTTTTTGGGGTGTGTGTGTGTGTGAGAGTATTTCTTGTTTTGTATTGTTATTTTTGTTTAAGGCAGAGAGGATGGGTAAGGAGAATTTGGAAGAAATTGGGGAAAGAGAAATATGAACAAAATATATTCTATGAAAAAATTTTTAGAATATTTTTAAAAATTGGATTTGTCAGTGTAAAGGAATATGATTAAAACATAGTCTGTGGACTCTACTGTGGGGTACTCCAAAAGTCAAGAGGCTGTAGTAATACTAACAAGGTATTTCTACTTTCTTTCCAAATCTCACTAAAACAAAAATAAAGAGTTTAAAAAGATATGAAACTGACAAGCAGACAAGGATAGTTTCTGGAAGACACAGACTGTCTATCTGTGTAGTAAGNACAAAGGCCAAATGACAGCTGACTGCTGCTCTGACTCGGAGAGGGCAGAGCAGCACCTGGCTTTGTCCATGTGTGCGCTAGTGCTCAGAGGCAGTGTAGTCACAAGTGGGACTACACAGATAGGAACCGGGCTTGAGAAAGCACTCCCTCCCTAGAGCTCCTTCTGCATCTGCCTGTCAGCAATGTAGTCATGTTCAGGCTGACATCCATTCACAGGCCCCAACGGGCCAGCCCACGGCTTAAGGTGAGGCACACTCAGTTCTGAAACCACAGGCATATCATCTTCAGAGGCCATGTTGTTCACAAGGGACCTTTCTGGAGACCATTAAATGACAGGTGGTTGTGTGGAAAAGAGACCACATTGCTAAGAACAGAAATGACCAAGGCTTGTGAAAATGTCACACTGCACAGGAAGCAGTAGTATCTTACAGTAATGAAGTAAGTCTAAGGCCCCTCTGAGACATGTTCTTATTCATTTACAATATAGTAGGAAGTTAGGGCCTAGGTCTTACAATGTGCTTCATAGTACTCTTCTTGTTCTGTACGCACTTAATAATCTGGGGGTGATTTTAAAATCACCTGTACCTGGTGACTTTTCTGAACAATCATTTTCCTTTTGGTGCTAGAGACTGAATATATAGCCTTGTTGATGCTAAGTAAGCAATGTACCACTGGGCTACAGTATCTCTGGCCCCACCTAGAAATACTCTATAACCAATCTTTTATTGTTTTGTTTGAAACCGTGTTTTACCCTGCAGCTAGGCTGAAGAACTCATACTTATTCTCCTGCACTAGCCATCTATAATTAATCTTAATTCAGTATGTTCCCAAGGAAAAGATGTTAGGAAAAGGAAAAGCCAAGGTTATTTTTCCTGAAAAAAGGGCTCCAATTTGCTATTAAAACTTTCTACCTAAAGATAACATTCTCAAATGGGGGTGATTTTATCTTTCACTGGTGTGTAATCTACAATTGGAAGGGAACTACTGGTACCTGCTGAGTACAGGTTGGGGTGCTGCCAAACATCCTACAATCCCAGGGTACCATCTCACAACTCATCTGCCTAGCCCAAAGTGTCAGCTGTGTTTGTGCTGAGAAATCTAAGGATCAGATGAAGTTCACACTGAGAAACAAGTTTAATAGGAAAGAAATTAATAGAACATTACTTCACTTCTGGCTAAACAAGATTGAATCAACAGTTGTAAATTAAAAGTTGAAATGATAAACATAGTAAAAAAGGAAGGGTTGTGTTTGCCTGGCCTTTTTTTTGTTTTGTTTTTAAAAAGCAAAATGCTATCTCTTAAAAGAAAGTATATTCTTTATAGTGCTTTGCAGCGAACTTCAAGTGTAGTCACTGTAATAAAAGCACTGAGTGTTCTAGGAGGGCTGGGGGGTTAGCTCAGTGGTGGAGTGTGTAAGTGCTTGCCTGGGCTTGCTTGATTTCTAAGACCCCCCCCCCCAACTCCCCACACACACAAAAAGAAGAAAAAAGGAAGAAGGAAGGAAATAAAGAACAATGACTAAGTGTGAGACAGTAGAGAACTATAAAGCATGGAACATAAGTAGACAAGTAAGGGAGGTGTCTAAAGACAAATTATAGTCCTACCTTTCAACATCAGTACCTAATATACACAGCAAAGTTTAATGATATGGGGATAAATGTTATAAGAACCAGCTCCACTGGAGAGAGGGCTCAGAGATTAAGAGCACTGGCTGCTTTTCCAGAGGTCCTGAGTTCAATTCCCAGCAACCATATGGCTCTTAACAATATCTAATAAGATCTGGTGCCCTCTTCTGGCCTGCAGACATACATGCAGGCAGAAAGCCATATACATAATAAATAAATAAATCTTAAAAAAAAACAACAAAAAAACCAAGAACCAGCTCCAAGATTAGACAATGCTTATGATATGTGTATGGTAGAAAATATTTAATAAGTCTGAAAGAACTATTTAATTCTACGTATGAAAAACTAATTATAATTTTCAAAGTTGTATTTGATTTGATTTGAAGACTATTTGATATATGGGCTTTGGATCTAATGAGCTCATCTCTGTTTTTCCTATTTGAATCACAACATAGTATATCAATAAAAAAGAATATTGAAGCAAGTTATTAAACCATTTTTTAAAATCACTCTGGAAAAGGTAAGAGGGGGCCAGATAAGATTTTAAACCATTCCTATCAAAATTTACCTATCAGACTTCGTATTTAAAATATTAAACACTACACCACCAAATATTTTTATCTTTGCCCATGGGTATTTCATGTGTTTCCTGAGAGCTGGAACTTTCACTTTATATCCTCTTACACTGTTTGAACTTAATGATCAGTTTTTTACAGACAGAAAAACAGAGGGACAGGATAGGCAGTCTAGTAATTAGTTCAGATCTGTTCTCATGCATTTTGACCTAACTCAAAATAATAGGACAGAAAGGAAGTAATAAACCAGACAAAGAAGAGAACACCACACCTCTAATAAACACTGCTCACTTAAATCTCAGGTAAATCTGACAGGCATGAAATGAAAACACGGAGGAGCTGGTGTAGACAAGGCTTGTAGGCCATAAAGTAAATAGATACTGGGTTTCTTCATAAAGGAGAAACTGGTTTTCAAATTCTTTATAGAATACAGAATGTAGACAAGATTCATTTTTAATAAATGAGGCTTATTCTTTAGGCTTATATAATATGTGTGCTTTCTTTGTAACCGCTCATTTGTCTCTAAACCACAATGATCATCAATGCTTCTTTTGTGCTTAGTACCTAAACAAAGCTAAGCATTTGGGTAAATATTCAGAGTTAATGAATAATTTAAGTTAATCTAAAGAATTAAATTAATTAGGCAGGGGAGAGTCTAATGATGGCGGATAGTACATATTTCAAGTGTCTCTGTAACTCAACAGTGTTTCACAGTGTCTTGCACTAGTGGTAATAATGTACACACTCTATTACTTTGTACTAGAGCTGTAAATACAAGCTCACTGGAAAGGCTGGCGTTTTGCTCCATTCATTTGCTTTCTTGTTCCTACCATATAACAAAATTGCTATCTTCTCAATGTAAAGAAATCAAGAAAGAAACCTCTTTCTTTTGTTAAATATATTATCACAAATCCATGCCCCACTCTTATCTCAAGGCACTCAGGAAAAGGTCATCCTCCATCACCTGTATTTTGAGTCTCAGAATCATCTCTGAGGAAGAGAGGAAGGCACACCAAGTAATAGAAATTGCATTTTTTTTTTTTTTTTTTTTAACTAGCAACTGATGTCTGGAGAGACTGAATAACTCACCTGAGTTCCATGGATACCAAATGACAAAGACACATGTTCTGGAAGTCCAGTGTCTCTTTCTGCTATATCATACTAACTAACCCTTTAATAATAGAATGGAGCAAACTTAGAAGACTACAATGAAGATTTACATGCCCTTATGACCTCTTACTTTAATCATGTTAAAAACAATTATCAGCTGTTTAGCTATTTATGGCTTTTCAAATCATAATTCATTTTTTTAATCACATGGAATAACTGGCATTAATTCAAGGGATTCTAACAAATCAAAAGACAAAAGAAAAATGTAAGCCTCTTCTAGTTCATCTTTGTGGCACTGCTATGTCTGGTGGTATACTCCTGTGGTCTATTTAGCTGAGAAGTACTTTTGATAAATTTTAAATGTTAAAGAAGTAAAAAAGTATATTAAAACAAAACTGAACACAGCCATTTCTCTGCATTTTAAGGCCAAAATAACAGAGAAAAATTTTCTCTATTTACCTCAGTAATTGGTTGCCCCTGGTGTGTTGTCAAATCAAGTTCTTGAGGGCGTGTTACTTTATCAATATCCAAAGAATCCATGCTAGAGGCTGCAGAAGTGATGCTTGACCGGGAGGAGTTACTGATGGAGCGCGCTTCAGCATCACTCACAGTGCCTGCTGATGCAGTCCTCCTGTGCTGATTTGTCACTAAAGGCTTAGGATCTTCTACTACAGATTGCTGAGCAGCCTCATCCATGCTCAAGGAAGCCTGTTCTAACTGTGCAGTGATGTCATCCAGGGAGTAGTTAGCATGGGAAGGTTTAGTTGTTCTATCAGAGGAAGATGATAGTCCTCTCAGGGTGCCATGTTTTGACGTATGTCGGCCAGCAGGTAGCTTCTGAGTAACTTTTGGTTCTGTGACTTGACGCTTACTATTTCCTGAGCCAATGCTGCTGAGCTCCTGCTCTATAGAGCAGAGATCGGCCATCAGGGCATCCAGGTCCACAGTCTCACCCTGATTCAGAGCTTCTACAGAGAAGACAAAAGTTTCAGAACATAATCAAAATCTATACATTCTATTATAAATTAGCCATAGGCAGTGGGGAAAAAAGCAAAACAATACATTTCATTGGACCTAAATCAAATCAAGTATTTAACAGGTTTTGTTTTAAGTCTTGAGAGAATTTTTAGAAGCAAATAGCCTATCCTTTAAGATCTCTGGTAAAGAAAATAAAGTTGTAAGTTTAAAGTCAAAATACTGAAAACACCTTGCACTATTCCATGGCTTTATCCCAATCTCTCAAGTAACTCTGTACTCTGTGCTGGCTTGACACAAGTGAGAGGTATCCAAAAGGGGGAACCTTGACTGAGAAAACGCCTTCCTAAGACTGGCGGTAGGCAGTTTCTTCATTAGTGGAGTCCAGCTGGATGGTGCCATCCTGGGGAAGGTGGTCCTGGCTCTCATTAGAAAGCAGGTTGAACAAGCCAGGGGAAGCAAGCCAGTAAGCAACACTCTTCCATGCCTGTTTCAGCTCCTGCCTCCAGGTTCCTGCTGTCTAAGTTCCTGTCCTGACTTCCTTCAATGAAAGAAGTATAAGCCAAATAAATCTTTGCTTCCCAATTTGCTTTAGGTTATGGTGTTTCTTCACAGCTATAGAAACCCTAAGACAACTATTAATATGGTCAATATCCATGTAGATATAGTTATTACCAAGAGAGAGAAGGGTATAAAGAGGAAAGTCTAAAAAACTCAGAACATGTATTGCAAACACTAAGAAGTGGCTAGGTACATTAAATACAGGTCACATGGACTGACTTTTAAATTATTAAGAAAAATTTTCTTTAGACTTTAATCCAGTCAGAAAACAATACAATCAGATTGCTGTGGACACAGTATCAAGTATAAATACATGACAAGACATATATACATGTTATGTTCTAGTTTCTTTTTGTGTGATTGAATATGCATAAGTTAACTCAGAATGAAGAGATGGCTCAGTAGCTAAAAGCAGAGAACCTGAGCTCCATTCCTAGTACCCACCCATATTAGATGGTTCACAACCACCTGTAACTCTAACTTCAAGATTATCTGACACTTCTGGTCTACTGGGACCTGCACTCATGTGTCTATCTACACATACACACACACACACACACACACACACACACACACACACACACACACACACACAGAATTTTTAAAAGAATAACAAACAGTAAAGTTACATATATAATTTAGTATTGCATTTCTATTATTCCTATATTATAGAACTTGACATTAGCAAATCTTACCATTCAAGTTGTATATGGAGAAACGGTAAGAAAAGTTGGCCATATTTGTTTCCTGGCGAAGAGGAGATCTTTTTACTGGTTCTTTGGGCTTGTCAGAATCCAAACTCTTTAAAAGAAGAAAGTTTAACAAGTTGTATTAATGTGGGTTTTCATTACACGAAAAGATGAGTGACCTGCCATACTGTCTTGAAGTTTCTCTTGATGTGATGAAAACACCATGACCAAAAAGCAAGTTAGAGAGGAGAGGCTTTATTCAGCTTACACTTCCATATCATGTTTGTCATCTAAAAGAACAGGACAGGAACTCAGACAGGACGGGTACTAGGAGGCAGAAGCTGATGCACAGGCCATGGTCGGGTGATGCTTATTGGCTTGCTCTCCATGGCTTGCTCCGCCTGCTTTCTTAGTGAACCCAGGACCATCTGCCCAGGGGTGGCCCCACCCACAATGGGCTGGGCCTTCCCCATCAATCACTAATTAGTAAAGTGCCCTACAGGCTTCCTTACAACCCATTTTATGAAATTACTTTCTTGAGCTTCCCTCCTCTCAGATGACTTTATCGTGTGTCAAGTTGACATAAAACTATCCAGCACACATATTTAAAAAGCTGGTTTCTTCTAAATGATAGCCACAAAGAAAAACATAATTGGTTTTCATCACTTATCTCTAATTTCTAAATATATACTTAATTTTAGCACACCATGGACTCAAAACTGTCACAGTTCAGGGAAATATCTTTTCAAATATATCATTTAGTCAATGGCTTCATTCTAAATAAGTTCACTATGAAGTATACGAATATGGACATGGTAAAGAGCCATGAAGAGAGTTTGGTCGTCTCTTAACTCAAAGGGTTATGTTTTTTGATCTAACATAGCCTCATTTATGTCCTATTATAAAGGACAATCATGAACTACATCCTTCCCTCCCTCCCTCCCCCCCCCCCTGTGGTGTTGGGGACTTTACCCAAGGCCTTGTGCATAGCAGACACACAAACCTACCACCAGGTCACACTCCCATCCCTTACCACCTTCTTACAATGACACTCTTTTCACCTGTAACTTTTCTACAGTAAGGAAAAACAGGTATCTGAACAGAAAATCAACAATGACAGAGGAGGGGGAGGAAAAGAAATCCAACTGTTTAAAGCTAGAGTAGTCTTTAAAAAAAGAACTTTGGTGCTGGGCATGGCAGCACATTTGTCCTGTAGACCAGGCTGGCCTCAAACTCCCAGAGATCTGCCTGCCTCTGCCTCCAGTGTGCTGCCATGCCCAGCTAGTTGTAAAAGACTACTCTAGCTTTAAACAAGATCTCTATGAGTTTGAAATCACCCTGGTCTATAGAACAAGTCTCAGGACTACACAGAGAAACCCTGTCTTGAAAAAACAAAAACGGAACCGCGGGTATTCTATTTGTAGAATTATAAAGTTACATTAGGATGCTATCTCGAGATTTTATAGCTCCAACAAATAATGCCCAGCTTGTTTTTAGATATGTTCTCCTTGTAGCCCAAGCTAAGTTAAAACTCACTGTAGACAGCAGAAAACGGCCTTAGATGAAGATGACCTCTAGAGTGCTGGGTTACAGTTAGGTGCTGCCCCAGCTGCCATCAGTGGCACTGGGACTGTGGCTGGGGAAACATACACTCCCCGTTTCCAGTGTGTTTCTAAAGATTCATTTTCATGTGTATGAGTATTTTGTCTGAATGTTATCTAAGTGTACTGTGGTGGTTTGAATATGCCTGGCTCAGGGAGTGGCACTATTAGGAAGTATAGCCTTGTTGGAGTAGGTGGGGCCTTGTTGGAGGAAGTGTGTCATCATTGTGTGCCTGGGCTTTAAGACCCTCATCCTAGCAGTCTGGAAGTCAATCTTCTAGCAGCCTTCAGATGAAGATGTAGAACTCTCAGCTCCTTCTACACTATGCCTGCCTGACACTGCCACACTCCCACATTGATAATGGATTGAACCTCTGAACCTGTAAGCCAGCTCCAACTAAATGTTGTCCTCTTAAGAGTTGCCTTGGTCATGGTGTCGAGTCAGTAAAACCCTGACTAAGACATGTGCCATGTGTGCATGTAGTGCCTGCAGAGGCTAGAAGAGGTAGCTGGATCCCCTAAAACTGGAGTTACGGTTATGAGCTGCTACTCAGGTGCTGAGAATCAAACCTCTGTCCTCTGGAAGAACAGCCAGTGTTCTTAACCACTAAGCTATTTCTCCAGTCCTTCATCCTGATTTTAATGCTATCAAATTAATGTGATCCTCAACCTACTCAGTGTTTTATTTCAAAATTTCAAAAAAGAGCTGAGAAATTCTCCTTTAACCTTAAACATAATTTTTCAGAAGCAATTTATGAAAAGTCAACTTTCCAGTTCAAATAAATGAACATGTATTTTTTAATTACCTGTCCATGGTGCTGAGACAACAAAGGAGATGCTGAGAAACACTCTCCTAAGGTCAAGAAATTAGAAATATAGTATGGTTATTTTTAACCTTTGGGGAGGTTGCTAAGAATTTGCAAAAATCCTACAGATCTTCTTCCAGGAAAATGCCCAACATACAATCTTTTTTTCAGCTGTTTTTGAGGAATCATTAACTATTTGAAACTTAAGGTTGATTAACACCAAATGTGCACAGGTAGTGAGCTAAAATAATGAAGTAAATCTGAATCTTAGTAAGTCATAATATGCATTGGTTTTAATGTTTCTTTTTAAGATTCATTTATTTTATGTATATGAGTACACACTGTAGCTGTAAGATAGTTGTGAGCCTTCATGTGGTTGTTGGGACCTCTGCTCGCTCCGGTAGACCCCACTCACCCTGGTCCAAAGATTTATTTATTATTATAAATAAGTACACTGTACCTGTCTTCACACGCACCAGAAGAGGGCATCAGATCTCATTACGGGTGGTTGTGAATCACCATATGGTTGCTGAGATTTGAACTTAGAACCTTCAGAAGAGCAGTCGGTGCTCTTAATCGCTGAGCCATCTCACCAGCCCTAATGTTTTTCTTTAATGACAGAGTTCTATGATGAAAAGTTAGGCAACTTGAAATATATGTGAGACTATAGTACTGAGTGTGGAGAACTACCATCTGAGTGGAGCTCCTACCTCAGCCAAGGTAGCCTGACTCCTTCCTACCTGCTTTCTCTTGTTGGCCTCCTCCTCAAATACACAAGCACTTGGTCACAGACACAACTTACTAGCTGGCCCGTGGATAATTTCCTTTATACACTATTATTTCTATTTATTTCTTCTCTTCCCAGCTGTATTAACTACTTACTGTTGCTGTGAAGAAAAAAATCATGACAGAGACAACTTATAGAGCAAAAAGTTTATTTGGGTTTAGCGTCCAGAGGGGTAAGAGTCAGTACATCATGGCAGAAAAGCCTGGCAGAGTGGGTAGGTAGAAGCAGGAAGCTGAGAGATCACTTCTTTACCACAGACACAAGCAGAGAGAGCAAACCGGAAGAGGTGTGAAGTTCTAAACTCTTAAATATGTCCCTGTGCCATACTTCCTCCAGCAAGGTCACAACACCCCTAATAACCACTCCAACAGAGCTACTGACTTGGGACCAAGTATTTAAATACCTAATTTTATAAGGAACACTTCTTTTTTTTCCTTTTTTTGGTTTTTCGAGACAGGGTTCCTCAGTGTAGCCCTGGCTGTCCTGGAACTCACTCTGTAGACCAGGCTGGGCTCGAACTCAGAAATCCGCCTGCCTCTGCCTCCTGAGTGCTAGGATCAAAGGCGTGCGCCACCATATCCGGCTAGGGAACACTTCTTATTCAAACCAACACACCAGCATATAACTGGACACTTAATCATTATCTTTATGATAACACTGCTTCTGTAAAAAAAAGCTAAGAATTAAGAAGTGGCTCAGTTAAGTGCTTATAACACCTGCCTGAGGACCTGAGTTTAGATCTGCAGGGCCCATGTAAAAAAAAAAAAAAAAAAAAAAAAAGGGCATGTCTGCCTAGGTGGTGCCTGTCAACCTGGCACTGGGGTGGCAGAGACCTGAAGATCCGTGGGGCTTCTGCTCAGCCAGTCTAGACAACTGGTGAGTCTCAAGTTCAACAAGAGACTGTGGCAAAAAATTAAGAGTGAGGGCTAGAGAGATAACTTAGATGGTTAATGTAGTGAGAATTTTGGTTTCTTAAAACGAAACAAATCAGAGAAATAGGAATGTGCATTCATTTTTTTTCCCCAATTTTTATTAGGTATTTACTTCATTTACTAAATGCTATCCCCAAAGTCCCTATACCCTCCTCCCCCAACCCCGCTCCCCTACCCACCCACTCCCACTTCTTGGCCCTGGCATTCCCTTGTACTGGGGCATATAAAGTTTGCAAGACCAAGGGGCCTCTCTTCCCAAAGATGGCTGACAAGGCCACCCTCTGCTACATATGCAGCTAGAGACACGAGCTCTGGGGGTGCTGGTTAGTTCTAATTGTTGTTCCACCTATAGGGTTGCAGACCCATTCACCTCCTTGGGTACGTTCTCTAGCTCCTCCATTGGGGGCCCTGTGTTCCCTCCAATAGATGACTGTGAGCATCCACTTCTGTGTTTGCCAGGCACTGGCATAGCCTCACATGAGACAGTTATATCAGGGTCCTTTCAGCGAAATCTTGCTGGCATGTGCAATAGTGTCTGGGTTTGGTGGCTGATTATAGGATGGATCCCTGGGTGGGGTAGTCCCTGGATGGTCCATCCTTTTGTCTTAGCTCCAAACTTTGTCTCTCTAACTCCTTCCATAGATGTTTTGTTCCCTATTCTAAGGAGGAATGAAGTGTCCACACTTTGGTCTTCCTTTTTCTTGATTTTCTTGTGTTTTGCAAATTGAATTTTGGGTATTCTAAATTTCTGGGCTAATATCCACTTATCAGTAAATGTATATCAAGTGACTTCTTTTGTGATTGGGTTACCTCACTCAGGATGATATCCTCCACATATATCCATTTGCCCAAGAATTTCATGAATTCATTGTATTTAATAGCTGAGTAGTATTCCATTGTGTAAATGTACCACATTTTCTGTATCCATTCCTCTGTTGAGGGACATCATGGTTCTTTCCAGCTTCTGGCTATTATAAATAAGGCGGCTACGAACATAGTGGAGCATGTGTTCTTATTACCAGTTGGAACATCTTCTGGATATTCCCAGGAGAGGAATTGCTGGATCCTCCTGTAGTAGTATGTGCAATTTTCTGAGGAACCACCAGACTGATTCCGAGTGGTTGTACAAGCTTGCAGTCCCACCAGCAATGGAGGAGTGNTCCTCTTTCTCCACATCCTCGCCAGTATCTGCTGTCACCTGAATTTTTGATCTTAGCCATTCTGACTGGTGTGAGATGGAATCTCAGGGTTGTTTTGATTTGCATTTCCCTGATGA
>NC_034594.1:39749346-39773471 GCF_900095145.1 Mus pahari
AGTGTGACCCAGCTCCTGTTATCCTGGGATCCTGCTGTCCTAAGATCCTGTGCGTGTTACAGTTCGTGGAAGTGGTGTCTCCTTTGAGGACCGTGGAGTTGTCTGGTCTGTTTGAAACAAAGGTAAACCTCAACTGATTAAAAGGAACCTGAGCCTCTGGTCAGGAAAGGTTCTGGTGTCCTTGTTCCTGCTGTCACAGACCCGTCACTATTGGACTGGAGCAGCTGTTGTGTTCCAGTCACCAGTGATCCTAAGATCGCTTGGGCAGTCCGTTAGGGACCTTGGGCGCTGAATCTGCGCCCTAGGTGACCCTGTGCTGGTGCAGACCAGAAGCTGTGCATTCATTTTAATCTCAGGTGTGGGGACGAGGGGCTGCTTCAGAGCTTCTGTAGCAGCTGCCTATAATCTGCCTCTTGCTCTAGCACAGGTGTGATTTGCAGGTGTCAGCTGCACATAGTTTCTGTGATTGTGTGACATTTGGAATTCTGGGCCCAGAGAGGTAGGGGGCTGGGGAGGGGGGTTGAGAGGTGAAGGGTGAAGGTGTCTATTGGTATCAGTTTGTTAAGTAGTCATGCTCAAAGAGGGAATAAGAAAAAAATTAGATATCTTGCTGGCGAAGATCAAACCTGCCCCAAGGAACTCGATGCTCCAATCAGCAGGAAGTAGTCTAAGGATAGTTAATGTTGTCCCCTTTCCTTTCTATGCTTTTGTCTATTTTGTCTAGAGTTAGGGGTTGAAAGGGTGGAAAGGATGGAAGAAAGAAGAATCCACAAAGTAGCAAAGACAGTTATAGGTTAAGGCCCTTTTGGTCAAGCCTTAAATTCAATCCCTGCGATCGACATGGTAGCAAGAACAAACTCCACCAGTTCTCCTCTGACCTCCATATACTCCGCAGCATGCAACCCCCACCTCCATACAATAGAAATATGCCATAAGAATAGAGGTAGATACTGGATATAATGGCTAATCTCTGGTATCAAGTTGGCTACATCTGTAATCAAATAAAATTCAAGCAGCTGTGCACAGCTGTGAGGGATTTTCTTGACTGGATTGTCTGAGATGGGAAGGGCCACACATTCTGGTGGCAGCTCACTTAAAAGGATATGAAAGAAGGAAGCCTTTGCTTCTTTGCCTGCTTGCCTACCCTCTCAGTGGCAGGCTCATCTGTCCAGTGGCTAAGTCACTCCTTTGCTGGTATTAGAATCTACTTCTTTAGGCTCCAACACAGACTGAACACCAGAAGCTCTCTAGGAGTACCCCCGGCCTCCAGCAGCAGAAGGGGAATGCTGAGACCTGTGCCTCTGGACTGAACAATTACTGAATTCTTACCCTTACCATCCAGAGCAGCCATTGCTGGCTGGATCGCAGTCTGTAAAAACTCTAATAACTACCCTCCTTTAATATATATTCATTCATTCTACCAGTTCTACCAGTTCTGTTCCTTAAAGAGAATGCTGACTAATCCACCAGATGTTAACCTCTGGACTCTCTATACATGTGTCCACACTCACATGTCTGTCACTGAGAACTGTAGAGAAGGAAACTAAACAGAAATGGTTTGGTACTTATAGACATCAGAAGACAGTTTGATAAAAATGTTGCCTTTTCTTATTACAGCTTGTAGTAGTTAGGATGAAAATTGCTCCCATAGGCCCATACATTTGAGTATTTGGTTCCCGGGTATAGCCTTGTAGGAGGAGGTGTGTCATTGGTGGTAGGCTTCAAGGTTTCAAAAGCCCAGCTAGGTCTAGTTTCTCACTCTGACTCCTGCTGATGGAACTCGGCAGCTCAAGTCATCCTTAAACTCAATCAAGTAAACCAACCTGTGTTATATGAAGCTCCATCTCAAAAGCTAAGCAACCATACGTCACTGCGCCAGTGACAAGAAATCCACAGTCCAATAAAACAAAGAAAACAACAACAACTACAACAACAAAACCCAAAGACAGGTTTAGAACTATTTTAAATGTAGCCTGAATAAGCCTTTATCAGTATTTTGAAAATATGAGCTAGAAAATACAAATGTCATAAAATGTATTTAAATTGGTTATAGAACAAAATATGTCAATAGATATTTAAACTTTAGACTTTAAAACTTAGTTTACAATCTCAAATTTGTAAGAGAGCTATTAAGTCTCCTCTCAGATTAAGAGAAACTCTGTTAAAGAACTAATTTTTTAAACCCTAGAATGACTATAGAAAAGGAGCTAGGGAGACAGCTCAGTTGGCAAACCACCTGCAAGACCAAGGACATGTATTTGACTCCTAAACCCAAATCTAAATGGTGGACACTTGTAATGCTAGCCCTGGGGAGGCAGACATAACAAGATCCCTCGGGGTCTAGCCTAACTGGTAAGCATTTAGCCAATGAAAGACTTATCATACCTGGAGATTTCCTCTTAGGGAGCTCACTCTGACATTTTTCTACTTTCTTCTGAGCATCTTTCCCCCACTCTAGTTCTGGTGCTTAAACTTATATTAAACTTATCCTTAATAAAAATCTTCTAATTCTGCTTCATTAAAAGGGGGAGGGGCTAGGGGAAAAGAAGAGGGGAGAGAGAAAAAAAAGAGAGAGGACCCTATGTTTCAAAGAAGTGGTGTTTTCAAAGAAAGAAACCTTGAAGATATATTCTGTCTTTACCTGCATGTACATGTACACACAGATGAACATGCATATCACGTATACATGTTCACATAAGCATACACAAATAATAATCATAAAAGATATTATCTTGCATTGTAAAGTTTCTATTCATCTATCCGTTAATGCTTTTTTATTTTAGCAATAGTTTAAAACTTAGCCTGCATCCACATCTTGTCTGTACATGAAATGTTAATGAAGTGATGGCTTCCATTCTTCAACCAATTTTCAACACTTCTAACCTGAGTAAGTCTGTCCAGTTCCCCAAGCCAGGCCCCAAACATTTTATCCAGGTCCTGATCTTCCTTGTCACTGTCTTCTTCGGCACCATGGTCAATCTCTTCATCGGATAGTTGCTCCATCTGAAATACAGATATTTGTGTTGAACAAGCAGTTGCAAATCTAACTTAAAAAGCATCCAGTATGAGGTCTGTTGTATGATACGACTCTCTGAAATTAAAGCTTCAAAATTAAATCATATAATAAGAAAACAAATGATTAAAAATGAAGACAATGTTGACAAGCAGAAACAAGGAAGGAAGCTTCAGTTCTTTAAGGAATAGGGGAGGCTGGGAAGTTAGTTACTTCAAAAAAGGGAAATTATCAAATTATGACTAGATTCACAAACAACAATTTCTAAAATAATACAGAGTATTGCTTTCAATTAGCAGAGTGTAACTGTAGCATCCATCTCCCTGCGGACAGACTCTGTAATACTCCAAATATACTTCCAGAGACTTCAACAGAATTCCATAAATATTAGGCTATTTTGTAGGCTATGTTAAAATTTCACTTAAATTTCCTGATCCAGTATATGAAGAAAACTATGTTCTGAAACAGAGAAGACTCTGCACTTCAAGTCATGCAGAGCTACTGAAGATACAATAAAATTCAAGTCACTGGCAGGTGAAGCTCTGCAAATCCCTAGCCTTCAGAGATCTCTCCTCACCGTTTCTTTCTCTTTCTTTTAGTTTTGAGACAGCATTTCTTTGTGTAGCCCTGGCTGTCCTGGAACTCGCTCTGTAGACCAGGTTGGCCTCAAACTCAGAGATCTGCCTGCTTCTGCCTCCCAAGTGCTGGGATTAAAGACATACGCAGCCTGGCTCCCCTCCCCATTTTTTGTTTCCTCATCCTTCCAGCTTTCTAGACACCGTCTTGCTTGTTGGAAAATATAGACATGCTCCAACCTCTAGTCTTTTCAGTGTCAGATCTCTGACCTGGAGTGTGCCCTTGCTTCACTCCGGTTTCTGCCTAAATAAACATCCCATTACAATAGCACTCCGCTTTTGTTACATCCCAGCCCTTGTATGGTTTTAGTTTTCTTCATATTAGTTTTTTTTGGGGGGATTGGGGGTGGGGTGGAGAAGAGACATAGTTTCTTTATGTAGAGCTAGTTTTCCTAGAACTCCATGTAGACCAGGCTAACCTTGAACTCAGAGATCTGCCTATCTCTGCTTCCCAAGTACTGGGGACTAAACGTGTGTGTCACCACACCTGGTTTCTTTTAATAGTCACACTTACTGTTTTTCTTCTTCACTGGAAGGAAAGATTCTTAACTTCTGTATCTGTACACTGTGGCTGGCACTTGGGCCACAGTCATGTCATTAAGTTTCTGTTTAATAAATGAGTATTTAAACACCCACCACCACCACCAACACCACCATCACCACCACACTTTTTAAAAGGTCCCTAAGAGTATAATTTAAGAACAAAGCCTATAAGAGAAATACTATTATATAAATAATAAAAGACTGACATAAACACTGAGTAGTAGTCATTTAGGACAGGCAGGTGCGTCATAAAGTACTCTTTTGAAGACCCAGGCTCCATATCCAAGCCCACAGTTGCTTGTAACTGCAGTTCCAAGGGATCTGCCCTCTTCTGACTTACACACACACTGCATATTATACACAGTCCACAAGCATATGCTCAGATACATACACATAAGTTGTTTAAAAAAAAAAAAAGCAAAAACAGAACTTTTAATTTAATCTTACACACTGGTTTCGAGACTGGGTATCATACAGTCGAGACTGACTTCACACTTCTCAAACTCTAAGTAGCCAAGGATTACCATAAACTTCTGATCCTCTTGCTTCCACTTCCTGAGTGTTGTGATCTACAGGTGTGCACATTAGAATGTTTGGGGTGCTGGGCATGGGGTAACCAAGGACTTCTTGCATGCTAGGCAAGCACTATATCAAGTGAACCATGTTCCCAGCATTAGCTTAACTTAGCATAACTTAAAAAGTTACACCAATTATTTAAGACTTTATTCAACTTCAAATGAAGGAAACTGGGCTGAGAAAATTAAGTAACTTTTCCCAAGCTTTAGTAAATAATAGTGTGAAAATTCCTATGACTTATTTACTATATTAGTGGGTTTGGAACTGACTGTTCTAGAGTCATTTTTGCTGGCTATCATGTATATAGATAAGTTTGAGAAGTATACACTTTTTTTTTTTTTTAAATATCTCATTTTCTTTCAATAACATTCACTGAATAGCTCTCATACGACAGAACTCTGCTAAGAACAGAACACGGCAACTAGGACAGCTAAAACCTATTTCCTAGTGGAACCTTATTCTACTGGCATGAGGAATGTGCACTCAGGAGGACAACTTGTAGAATTGGTTCTCTCCAACATGGGTGTCCCAGAGGTGAAACTCAGGTTGTCCAGCTTAGTGGCAAGCACCCATATCTGCTGAATCATCGTGCCAGTCCCATTAAGGCAGGGGAAAAAAAAAAAAAAAAAAAACAAACCCAAAAACCCTAGTAATCTACCATTGTTATATGTTAGGCAGTAAATAATTATGCTCAATTATTAAGAATCAGAAATGATAGTATATATGGTAAACTCAACTGCACACAATGTAACTATCCCTTAAGTATAGCTTAGTATGGAGCAATATTATGCTTGCTAAATTTTCCACGAAACTAATTATTCATGCCCATTTCCCCTATTCACCTTCTGCGTTTAGGGGTCTGATTTATTATTCAATTTCTTCTTTGAGAGTGGAGGGAATGGTGATTATCCAGAAGGGTGGGCTTCTTAGGGCTTAGGGCTCTGGATAAGTATATTCTAGGCAGAGTGCACTATAAGGAAGTGAGGCAAGAGTGAGCGAGGATGGATGTGAGGCAGGGAAAACCGACAAGAGAAGACTGAGGTAAGCTCAGCTCCAGTCTTCCAGGCCCCGGGAAACAGATGCATGTCACTCCTCCCGACATGGTACAAAGGGGAAAGTTACATACTGGTTTCTATTCAGAGAACAGAGTGACTGTATCAAGAAGGGGAAGACCACTGGAAAGGAATTCTAAATACTAGGTAGAGATAATTATACATCTAGGAGGAAACACAATTTACACAAGTCATAGCTTATGAAGTCATGAGAAAAACTCATGATGCACAGTCATGGTGCCTTACTCATTAGTTTCTTGTCCCTTTAATTTAAAAAATGCTTTAAAAAAAAACAAAATTATATATTCTATATTTAAAACCACATTAAAAAAATCTCAGAAAACTTTTGGGTTTTGGCTCAGAGGAGGCTGCAGTGACTTCTGTCAGTTCGTATGTCACCAGCCTCCCAAGTTTGACCCCAGTGGGATCAAAGTCCTGTACCTGAGGTACACCTGCACTGGCCCCCAAATTCAGTCTGATGGGTTTGTCTCCAGAAAAGTTGATGGTGACAATGTGGCGGCCACCAGTGATTAGAAAGTTCTCAGGATTTTAATGAAACTGACCATTTAGAACTGACAGACGGAGCTGTAGCTCCTGCATGATCATCAAAGCCCTCAAGGAGCCACAGAGACAGAGGGTAGCAGAAAAACATTAGCACAGTGGGAGTATCACCTTTGATGAAACTGGCAGCACTGCCTGAAACCAGTCTTTATCTAGAAAATGTTCTGGAACTGTTAATATCCTGTGCTCTGCACACACAGTGAGTGAGCTGCCACCTTCATGACATCCTAGATGGAAGCAGCAGTCATGCAGTGGAATCCTCACTTGGTCAAGATGCAACAAAAGAAAAATGTTTCAATAAAAACAGCTGGCTAAATAAAACAAACAACAAACAAGAAAACAAAAACCCTAACCTCAGAAAACAGTAGAGTAGGGTTACTCTTGGGTTTAATATGTTCAATGTGCCAAAATCACATGAGAAGCTTCTACTTCATTTAATATTTATGCTATATTTTCTATGTGTCAGACACTGGAGTATCACCTTTGGACAACAAATGGACACAATGCAGGTTAATCTCAAGTATATATACCTAGTAGGAGGACAAAGAAACCAGCAAAGTAAAACACTGGTGAGTGCTTATATAAGGCTACGTATGTGAGTATAGTTTAACTCAATTTGAGAAGAAAAAAGGAAGGGATGATACTTCAGTGAGACAGGACAATGTATAAGAGAGAGTTGGTTAAGAATGTTTTAGGCAGAGGAATCACTATGTGTAAGAGCATAAAGGTATCAGAAAGGAAGGATGCTGGGAATTCTAAGTGGCTTAGTGTTCTTGAGGTGAAGTATAAACTCATGGAAGAAGAGGAGGCTGGAGACAAGGGAAGTGCAGAACTACATACCATTCCAAAGAGTTAGACCAGTACCTCTCAACCTTCCTAATGCTGGGGCTCTTTAATACAGTTCCTCACGTTATGGTGACCCCCAACCACAGAATTATTTCTTTGCTACTTCATACCTTTAATTTTGCTATCATTATGAATCCTAAAGTAAATATCTGATATGCAGGATATCTGATATGCAACCCAGACGGGGGTTGTGACCCACAGGTTAAGAACTATTGAGTTGGACATTTATCCTATAAGACAATGTTCTTTTAGCTGTGATATATATCAAAAGTACCTGGGGGGTATATGTTGTTTATTTGTTTGAAGATTTGTTTTATTTTCATTTACATGTATATCTGTATCTGCATAAGTTTATGTCATATGTGTGGGTGACTTGGAGGCTAAGAGAGGTAGTCAAATTTCCCTGGAGCTGAAGTTATGGATGGTTGTTAGCTGCTTAATGTGGGTGCTAGGACCTGAACTCAGGTCCCCTGGAAGAGGATTAAGTGTTCAAAACTATGAAGCCATTTCTCCAGTCACCTAAAAGTCAGTATATATAAGCTCCTCAAAGCTTGAACCCCCTGCCAACCCCCACCACAACTACCACAGAAAACAAAACAAAGCAATCCCCTCTAAGATCAGGCCACAACATCTTTCCAATCGAAGATCCCCTGCTAAGCTCTACCCTCAAGAAGCCCTATATAAAGCCTGCCTCCTGTTCAGTTCTCTGCTGCTTCTCACCTAGGCAGAGGCAGCTATCTTCTTGTGTCTTTCCCAATAAATCTCTTGTGTGAGGTTTGTTGTGCGGTGTGACTTTGTGGTATTCCTTAGCTCCTGACTGCTAAGATAACTTTTCCCATAACACACTTACAGTATATAAATGACTTGCCTATGACCTACTAAAAACTGATGTCAAGGAGGTAAGAAATTTTAAAAAAGTCCCTCCAGGTATTATGTCCTCTAAAGTTTGACAATTAAAATATAAATGACTGTTGGCTATAGATACTTTTAAGAAATCAAGTGATACAGTTTTATGGAGCTGTGATTAGGTTAAAGGCAGAACAAACTAGAGTAATATTGTAGTATTCTATAAAGAAATTAGGCATCATTGGGTTAAAAAAATAACATACCAATTATTTTCTTCTGTTACAACGTAACTGTTTATTCCTTCAGACAATTTTAGTTCATTTCGTTATTTTCCATTAGCTTTCTTACAAAAAATGACTTGTGGAAACACCTCCTATACTGCTGTAATATAAGTAATTCGAAAGCAAACTTTAGTAAATAGAGTATGAAGACTTCCATGTTCAAGGAGTGCCTCCAACTATGTAAGATACAAAAACGCAGGCACATACACACCCATGCACACCCATGCCAGAGAGAGAGAATATTACATTTAGCAAAGCACAAAAAGATGAAAGGCCCCAAAATGAAGGAAATAGGAAACCACACAGTATAAAGTGGATAGAGAATGAGAGGACAAGAGGCTGTTGACTCATAGAACAGGCTAGTGTCTGCTATGTTTATGTGGTTTCTCTCCCAAGCTACATTGTATACTTTTAATACCTGGCATTTAGTTTCACTGTGATCTAAATGCTGAAACTTGTAAACTGCTTAAATGAACAATGGGAATTTAATAGCCTTAGAAATGTAAAGATTGTTTTAATTTTTTTCTATCCCTTAGACGGTTTCTTTTAAATGTTCTTCGCTAGAGATATATCTCAATAGTTAAAAGCACTTGTTGCTCTTGCAGAGTACCCAAGTTTAATTCTTAGCACCCATTTTGGAGACTACAACTATTAGTAATGCTCCAGTTCCAGGGGACCCAACACCCTCTTGTGACTTCCAACAGGCACCAAGTACAATCACTGCACAAACATACATATAGGCAAAACACTAATACACATAAAATTTAAAAGTAAATAATAAAAAATTTTGAAATTTATGTTCCATGCATTCACTAAGTTTTGTGAGAGCAATTCTATGCATCTGTTCTTAGTTTTTATTACATTCTTACTTTACTATTTATTTATTGTATGTAAGTGGGTGTGCAATGGTGCATATGTGGAGGATGAGAGGACCATACTGATATAAACACTCTTTCTTATCACAGAATGCCAAGTAGTTAATAAGGCTGAAATGACAGAAAAAGAAATCATGATTTTCTGATTCTCATAATAAGCAAACACTGAGGTTTTTTTGTTTTGTTTTGTTTTTGTTGTTTATTTGAGGCAGGGTTTCTCTGTGAAGGCTTGGCTATCCTGGAATTTGCTTTGACCAGGCTATCCTCGAATTTATAGAGATTGGCCTGCCTCTGCCTCTCAAGCACTGCCATTAAAGGTGTGTGCCACCACCGCCCAGCAGCACTGAGTTCTTAAAGTAAGAAAATAACTTATTTTTTTTAATCAAGGAAGGGAATCATCAATGCACTAGAGCTAGAGAACGGAAATTTAATGAGACTACATATTTTCAGAGTATTTCTCCACAAATTACTGGGAAGACACTGCCTTAACCAAGTGATCACAGTATCACAATGTTGAAGCAAGCCAACATTACATGAGTCAGAAGTCACTATTCTATAGTATTCCTGTCAAAAAGTAGCCAAACCATTGAAACCTTTAAAAAACGAATTGGCATATAACTTTCAAAATCATAAAGGCTGAGAGGAAACTTAAGAGGAACACAACAGCTAAATGCGATGTTGGATTTTAAGTAGGAACCTAGATCTACATAAAATAGACAAAGGTTAAATATAAAGGACAACATTAGGATGAGAGATAAAATTTACCATCTATTGTGAACAAAATCACAGTAATGAATCCATGTCATATTTTCTGATCTTGATTATAGGAGTGCTTACACAAAGAACAATGTACTAAAGAATCCTATCATAAAGCGAAAGGGAACTCATGAAGTCAGTAAGTCTCGGCACAGTAAAGAAAGAGATTGCCTACAAAACTGGGAAGAAATCTTTGCTAGTTATACAACTAACAGGATATCTAGAGTATATGGATAACTAAAGGAAGACAAAAACAAAAACCAAACATGAAATCAACGTAATCTACAGTGGGTTAAATTAAATGAAAGGATAGTTCTCAAAAATGAAATAAAAATGACCAATAAATGTATGAAAGAATGTCCATCTTCTATCACAGAAATGTGAATTAAAACACTCAGATTCTATTTCACTCTAGTCAGAATGACAGCCATTAAGAAAACAAACAACAAGCAGGTGATGGGGGCAAAAGAGAACCCTTCAACAGTGTCGATAAGAATATCAACCACTTCAGCCACTAAGGAAATCACCAGGGAAGTGTCTAAGATAACTAAAAATAGACCCAGCAATATCACCACTAGGTATTTACCCAAAGGATGTCAAATCAACATCATGTAGACACTTGCAGGCCAATTGTTTATTGCAGCTCTATTTAGAATAGTTAAATATGGAACTAACCAAGCTGCCTAACAACAGAGGAACTGATAAAGAAAATGTGACATATAAACACAACCAAATTCCTTCATCTGTAAAGAACAATGAAGTTATGTGATTTGCATGAAAATGGATGTAACTGGAGATACTCAGATTAAGCAAATTAAACCAGTCTTTCAGGAAGACAAATATCATTTGTTTTCTCATATGTGGTTCTGGATTTTAATTTACACTAAATATATAAAATCATTAAGTATATAAAATCACGGAAGTAGAAACTTAACTGTTCAAGGGAATACAGAGATGAAAGGGGAAGAAAAAGGTAAGAAAGGGAAGAGGGAGGTCTCAGAGGCAATATACTCAATGTAGAATATACACTATACCACATATGTCCTTATATAAAATAGTGTAGGAAGTATATAGGGAGAAAAATTTGAAAGATTTTTGTGAAAAGGAACAAATGTCTGCAATGTTGTTTTCAGGAGACAGAAGGAGAAAAGTGCGTACATGTGTACATGTAGTAAGTGGGGAGTGTGTGGGTGGAGATGGAATACGAGAAATGATAATCAGGCAAAATGTAACAACAGGTGGATCTGAATAAAGAAAGTATGGGAAATGTCTGCACTGTCAAAACTTTTCTATAAGTTTGAAATTATATTAGAATAGTGAAGGGGAAAAAAGAAAAGAAAGACAAAAAGAAAGAAAAAAGAAAAGAGGGTCAAGAAGGAAGTTATAATTTAGTTAAGAAACAAAATCAATACGTAGATTATTTAAAATCCAGAATAATTTTAAAACATAGGCTACTAAACATATTTTACTAAATATACAACTTAGTCAAAGGATAATGAAAAATTATTGTATAAATCTTTAGCATGTGGTTTTAAAATTATATGTGCATATATATATTTCTCTTCCTAAATTATTCAATTACCTTTTTAGACATAATCTGATGATGATTAAAAATTAGTTTTATCTAATGCAAAGAGAAAAATAATTACTCCACAGATAATTCAAAGAGACGTTCACGCAACAATATGAACTAACCAGTACCCCCAGAGCTCCCTGGGACTAAAGAAAACACATGGTGGGAGTCATGGCTCTAGCTGCATATGTAGCAGAGGATGGCCTAGTCAGTCATCAATGGGAGAAGAGGCACTTAGTCCTGTGAAAGTTCTATGCCCCAGTATAGGGGAAAGCCTGAGCAAGGAAGTGGGAGTGGGTGGGCTGGAGAGAAGGGGGAGGGGGGAGAGGATAGGGGATTTTTTGGAGGGGAAACTAGGAAAGGGGATAACATTTGAAATGTAAATAAAGAAAATATCTAATTAAGAGAGAGAGAGACAGACAGACAGACAGACAGAGAAACATGTTCAAGGGCTTTCTAAACTCACATCAAAAGACAAATAAACAAAGAAACCCTAAACAATTAGTCAGGTATAGTGGCTTCTGCCTACAACCACTACCTTCAGGAGGAGGCTGAAGCTAATGGGCTGTTGCAAGTGTGAGGCCAGCCTGGACTCCAGAGGGAAGCTATGTCTCAAGTCACTTTAGCCTCTACCTCTAAGGGCCATCTAATTTACTACAAGTTTGGAAAACATCAGAATTTAGTTCCAAATCAAATACTACTACTACTCATCAAATAAGCTAAAATATGGGCTTTAGGGTTTTTTCAGTGGGGCCTTCCCTTAGTGGTTAGAGCATGCGCTGTTCCCAGCACCTATGTCAGTCAGGTGGCCCCAAACAGCCTGAAACTCAAGCTCCCAAGAGGCCAAAGAGCATCTATACCTAGCCCCTCACAACACACATACACAAGAAGTTAAACATAAAAATAAATTTTAGTCGGGCGGTGGTGGCGCATGCCTTTAATCCCAGCACTCGGGAGGCAGAGGCAGGCGGATTTCTGAGTTCGAGGCCAGCCTGGTCTACAAAGTGAGTTCCAGGACAGCCAGAGCTACACAGAGAAACCCTGTCTTGAAAAACCAAAATAAATAAATAAATAAATAAACCTAGATGTTTTGATTTTTAAAAACGTTACCAACCACAAGAACAAAAGGAATAAAAGGGCATCGTGGAGCTTCTTATTATTCATTAACTTTAGTGTGTCCTGACCTCTCGCTGACACTCAGACCCTACAGCTGATCAGATAGCCTGACCTGATAAAGCTTTCAGATGTTTGTTTCATTTATTTAATAAACTTAAGATTTCTAGGAAACACATCTTATAAATTCCGATAGAAGATGAATTCAATACTGCTTCCCATGCAACCAACCCACCTACCCATCAAAACAGACATCACTAAACAAATACTCAGCAGTATAGCCAAGAGGCCGCATTCTTGTTTTTAAAAAGCAGACATCATATATAGTCTCCAACCTTTGAACGTGTACAATTCAGTGAATCTTAATTATATTCACGGTGCCACACAGCCTTCCACTGTCAAATTCCAATGTAAGCTTAGGGGGAAAAACTTAAGCTAAGCTATGCCTTCAAAAGCTAAGCTTCATGACTCAGGGCTCAGACCTCCTGAAGATGTGCTTAGGCTGCCTGAGTTCAGCCCAAGCCTGAGGCTGTTTTTCTCAGGACCTGCAGGAAGCTCCAGAGGCCATGCTTTTTTTTTTTTGCATTTCTATACCTTTCACACTTCTTGGTTCAGTTCTTCTTTAAAAACAAACAAAGTGTGTCAAAATGCTATGTAAGAAACAAAAAAATTAGACACTACTTTCTCTTCCAATGACCACAAACTTTGTACCTGCCTACAGCATTTAAAGCTAACCAGCCTTTTACCATGGCTATCTGTGCACATGCCTCTACAGTCCCTATACCCAGGTAGGCTGCAAGCTCTGGAAAAATAGAACATAATAGTTCTTATTTATCATTCTAGAGAATCATTCTTTATTGACCTACTTTGGGGGGCCAAATTTAAAGCAAGCTTTATTAAATATTAAACACTAACCAAGAGACCTAGGTCAGGGCCACTCTCTGGAATTTCCCAGCTGAAATTTATTGATCTAAATTTTAAAACTTTTTTTCCCCAAATATTCCCAATTTAGGATGTTTAAAAATTAAAATGATGTTAATTTAAGATGACTCAAAGCTAAAGATACACTTCTTAAAAAAAAAATGGACTCATCTGGTTAGAAGTAAATAAATACTGAAAGGAACTACCACATTTTAAAATTTATTTCTCTACCAACAGCAGAATTAAGAAAAACCAGGAAAATATGACTACACACAATTTCAGTGGAATGTTTCCTAAGGATATTTTAAGACATAATTTAGCTATGCTAACAATAATAAATGCATATTATAAGGACAAAGCCTAATCTCAAATTAGTTTTTAAAAATAATCCATTCAAATTTTTAGTATTAAGAAACCTTACATGGTAGGTTAAAAAAAAAAGTGCTTGCCTCAAAGCACTTAGCGTGATGTTCAGGATTCAGTGGTAGGAAGAGAAAAACAGCTCCCACAAGTTGTTCTCTGACCTCCAAACGTGCCATGGCACATTGTGTATGTGAGGGTGTGCACATGAACATGCATACTCATTAAAATGTGGGTTTTTTTCCTAAGTGAAAGAAATTACATTTGTCATGATGTAGCTTTCCTTCTAACTGCTATCTCTGTTCTAACACGTTTCTTTAAAAGTTCTGCTTCTACCTGGCAATGTTCAGGGTCATCCTCATTTACATAGCAAGTTTGAGGCAAGCCTGAACTGCATGGAACCTGGGTGTGGTAGCATAGAGCACTTGGGAGTTCAGGCCAGCCTGCTCCATATAGTGAATTGTGAATTCCAGTCCAGCCAGTGTTACACAATGATACCTAACCCTAAAAATAAGTTTTAAAATTTGCTGAGTATTCAAATAATATATGCTAATCATCTCCTTTCTGTTTAAAGACTTCATTTTTTTTTAAACTTATGTGTCTCTCTCAATCTCTGTGTCTCCTAACATTTTAAAACAAATTCTTGTTAAATCTGAAATTTCAAATAAATAATTCACCTATTTGTACATCCGGAATCTGAGAATGGTCATTTTAGGGCACTAAAAAGATCAGCTTAAGGAAACAAGTCTGTTAAAAATCCTCTAGTTTGAGCCACCTAGAACTAAACAAGGGGTCTGAAAACCACAAATGATTTCTCTTCTAATGTTACCATTAATTACACAGAACTCTAATTAAGCATTGGCATGGTTTTCTTAATCTTCAGAGAAGGGGAAAGTCTGAGACAGATACATTGATACCAGAGGAATCCCCTTCACCTACTTTAAGTTGTTCTTCTGTGAAGGTTCATTATTTACATATCAAATTCACTCTACCTTCCTATCAATTTGTCACTCTATCTCCCTCAATCCTCATGTGTACATGGAGGCAGGGATTCAGTATTCTAATTTGAAAAGAAAGAAAAAAAGATTTATTAATTAAATATTAACTTCACTCTACCTTCCTATCAATTTGTCAGTCTTCTCTGATCTTTGTTCCAGAAGAGGTACCAGTTGCTCTTCACCCTGTAGGCTTTAGGGTCTGGCTCTCTCACTTTCCAAAGATCAAACTCCTCCATAGCGATTCATAAAATCTCTGCAGGAGTCTAGAATTTGTACAAAGTGCTCAGACCTCTAATTAACTTATTGCATTTAAAATTTTTCATCTTACTTTTATTTGTGCTTTCAGAATCACTCTCTGAATAGAACAAATGGTCATAAGTATGAAAAAAAATCAAATATGACTTCCTATGCAACAAATTTTGGAATCTAGGAAGCACAAAGGGGTAACTACCAAAGACAGACTAAACCATGGTCTAGAGCAGTCTTGATTCATACCTAAATTTTTAAGCCAATTATATTAAAAACTGATATCAATTTTATATTTTGCCCCATAAAATAAATTAGGATAGAAAAATGTTTAAAGCTGTCTACAATCAAATCAATAAAATTAAAGGTTCAAGATAGTGTTGTCATAGCTATCCTATGGCTTTGCATTCTTAGTGGCTCTCCTGCCCCAATCCTTTATGTACATGGAGGTAGAGATTACAGTATTAATTTGAAAAAAAAAAAAAAAAAGAAAAAAATGGTAGTATCATCTCTATTGTATTACCATAAAGAAACAAATTAAAAGAGAATCTCAAAAAGAAGACTGGAAAAATTTTACAGGCTTTCCTAATCTTTCCTAATAACCTTTTAATGAAATGTGAGCAAAACTTAGAAAATCTATTAAATTCACTAAAAAGGCCCTGCAATACCAGGCTAACCATTATATACTTTGACCAGACAGTACACTGAGTAAAAAGAGAATCAAAATTTCAAAATGTCAGTTCTTCTCATCTTGACACCTGGGTAGAAATAAGAACAGCCAGGAGGAGTGAATTTGATGGCCTGTTTCTTTTCATGCTCAAAACACCCATTTCCCTTTTCTCAACAAATATTTTGACTGAATGGATTCTAAGACGTTAGAATCATCTAACATGCACATCTGGTCTCATAGCCAACACACACACACACACACACACACACACACACACACACACCTAGTTACAGCAGTTTCTCCCCTAATCCTCCTTCTCTTTGAGATTAAGAAAACGAATACTCAACAGGCACACTGCTTAGCCAGTGTCCTTTATTCCATTGTATACACTATTCCAATGTACTACATATTGACAAAATGAACTTTTTGTCATGGAGTCTCACTATTATAGCTCTGGCTAGGCAGGCACTTGCAAAGTAGACCAGGTTGGCCAAACTTACTGTAAACCACCTGTTGGGATTAAAGGCATGTATCACCACATCTATCCTTTAATACTTAAAGAGTTGGTTTCCAGTTTTTATACTCAGTAGAGTTGGAATCCCAAGTCAAACACTTCAAACATTCTGTTAATTTACCTAAAGAAACAAAACTTCCACCTAACATCTTAGAATTCATTCAAGATTAAAGTGAACTATGTAATATTTCTGAGAGAAAAAATAGTGATCCACATAGACTTCTGTACCATGAAAAGTTATCCTTCACAAGTGAAGAAAAGCTGGGCAGGGTGGCACATGTCTGCAATTCCAACACTTGGAAGACTGAGGCAGGATTGCTGTGAGTCTCCCAAGAGTCTAGGCTACAGAGACCCTATTTAAAAAAAATTTAAAAGTGATTCTCTTGGGACTCCACTGGACACTTCATTTCATTCCCCTTACCCCCATCACAATGATGTATTAGATTTCCCATGCCAAGAATGAGGAGTGTAGTGAGCTTTTATGCAAAAGGCTTAGATCTCAGAATTTCTAGTGAAAGCAAGAACCTGAAAGTAACCTCTGTACAGTTTCTAGAGAAAGAGAAGTTGAATATATTACATGCATTTCTTTATATAAATGAAAAATTCTTAATAGTAAGCTTCAATACTCTTACAAATCATAAACAATACACAGTAAAATAATTTCTCCAAAGTATTTATTACATCCTAAGTTGCCTGTTGTCATACCAGTTTTTATTTTAATCTAATTTTAAGAAAATTTCCTGTCTCTGCTATCAGTCCTGTTTCAAATAAACTCAATGCAAATGAAAAAGTGAAGGAAAATGATATGTTTCTAAGACAAACAATAATTGAAGGGATTTGCTATCATTAGAAATGCTTCATAAGAAACATTAATGGAATCTGATATAGTTAGTCATTCAGTTAGATTAGTGAAGGTATAAATTAAAACTTCAACTTTTTTATTATTTGAGATACCTTAATACACAACTGAACTGCCCTAAAAACTTATGATCTTAAACCTCCTGAGAGCTGGTATCGCAGACAGGAGATACCAAGCTCAGAATCAACTTTTCTTATTCTCCCCCCCCCCCAAGACAGAGTTTCTCTGTGTAGCCCCTGCCTCTGCCTCTCGAGTGCTGGGATTAAAGGCGTGTACCACCAACACCCAGCAACTTTTTTTATTCTTAACTGAAAAGAGATAACCATTTTCAAAATAATAGTAGCAACAATATATTTGATTGTGTATGCTAATGCATATATTGCATGCAAACATGAGTGTTTACATGTAAGTGAAATGAATGACAACAATAATATAAGGGACAAGCAGGGAAGAATCAGAATAATTTTGCCATTATAAGGTATACATTAGCTATAATGTATAGGATAAACTCCAAGGCAACCACTAAAAAGTAGGAAAGGAAGTGTAGATGCTCTACAAAGAAGAGGAGAAAATGTACTCAGGTAAAATATTCTATTAAGCCAAAAAGGGTAGAAAGGGAGAACAAGATAAAAACAGGAACAAAGAATGAGCAACAGTAACAAATCCAGTAAATATTTATCAACTATATTAATAATCACTGCAAAAGAATGTTATGCACAAACTCAGCAAAAGATAAGAAAGCATCCTCTGGGAAAGAACACCCAGGTTCAATCCCTAGTAATTTTACAAGAAATATATGTTAAATGTAAAGTCATATAGATATTGAGAAAAGTGAATTTAAAATACTATCTTAAAGTAACTGAATCAAGGGCTGAAAAAATAGGAGCTCAGCACTGGCTGCTCCCGCAGGACCTTGGTTCAATTCCCAGCATGCACATGGTGACTCACAAGGGTCTATAAGTTCAGTTCCAGGGGATCTGATCCCTCTACTGGCCTCTGGCCTCAATGAGCACCAGGCATGCAGACATAGATGCAGGCAAAACAGTCATACACATAAATTAAAATTTAAGAGAAACTAATTCAACAATTAAAAACTGTCTAAAATAGAAAACACAATATTCAGGTTAAGTTTGCTGATGAATTCTAATTAAACATTTAGGAAAGAAATTGATTATATTCTCTCACATCTCTTCTAAATTATGTAAGTAAAGAATACTTTCTAACTCATTCTATGAGACTAATATAATCCTAATGCCAAAATCAGACATGAGAAAATAGCAAACTAATATTAACTATGAAAATAAATGGAAATATCTTCAACAAAAGTTAACTAAAAGAATTATATACTATGACCAAGTGGGATTTATCACAAGTATGCAATGCTGACTCAATCTCTGAAAATCAATTAGTGTAATCCGTTACATCATGGGCCTCCAAGAAACACTGCAGGATCAACAATGTACAGAGATGGCAAATCCAAGGCTCATTCATGATAAAAAAACAAAAACCAAAAAAAACCAAATAAAATAAAATAAATCTTTCTTTGTAGGCTAGAAAGAGGAACTCAAACTGGTAAATATCTAAAACAAAAACAACAACAACAAAACCCCCTAATAAATATCACCCTCCATGGATGTCAACTCTTGGCTTCACTTATGGAGTCAACAGAATCCCCATGGAAAGTCTACCAAGTTATGATAATCAAGTGTACTCAACTCAGAGGGCTGCACTGTATACCATAGGATAGCTATGAGTGTGGGCTAACAAGTTATGATAGTCAAGTGTACTCAATTCACAGGGCTGCACTGTACCACAGGATAGCTATGAGTGTGGGCTAACACAAGACTCTATATTTACTTAAAACTCTATGAGAACTTCTTGCATTTTTTGTAAATCAACTACACAGTTTTCAAGAGTCAACTTTGTAAATGACAACACCATGTCTATGTCAAAAGGTTGGATGTTCCCGAGTGAACGGCAAAAGATCTATAATAGTTAACATAATTCTGAAACAACTGAATAAAAAAACCTCAAGACTTCTATATAATACTACAATAATCAAAACAGTAGGGTACGGGCAAAGAAGAGTCAATTGGACCAGTGAAAACAGAACAGAGGATCCAGAAATAGATTCACAAATAGAGACAGCTCATCTCTGAGACAATTCAATGGAGGAAAAACATTTTCAACAAATTTTTCTGAAATTTGAAATCTTTTAAAACATACACAAGGAAGAAAATGGAAGGTTTGGGGCTGGATTGTCGAATCAGGAATAAAGAGCACTTGTTCTTGCAGTGGACCAGGCTTGATTTCCTATACCTACATATTGGCTCACAAGGATCTGTAACTCCTTGTGACTCCAGTCCTAAGGGATCTGATACCCTCTTCTGACTTCCACGGGAACCAAACAAGTATGTAGTACATACACATACATGCACATAGGCAGCAAAACACTCACACACATAGATCAAACAAGCAAAAACACTGGGCAGTTTTGCAGGAAACTGGTCTGCTGGGTGTGGTGATGTTCACCTCTAATCCCAGCACTCAGGTAGAAGTAGGCAAATCACTGTGAGGTGGAATAGTTCCAGGGCAGCCAAAGGCACATAGTGAGGCATTGTTTTTTGTTTTTTTTTTTAAGTGTAAGAACATACATTTAGCATTTTAAGAATAAGTAATGTCTACTCTAACATCATAAGCACTCAATAATAATTACTGAAACATAAAACGAACCAGACAAAACTAAAACAAAATAACTTTAATGTTTTAAAATAAACAAGTATAGCCCGATGCTGTGTTGTTATATTTTACCAATAATTAAATATGTCTCCCCCCCCCCAAATTTACAGAAAATAAAAGCAGGCATGAGTTGTTAGCCAAATAATCATCTCAATTATATACAGATTTCACAACCCAGGCGTTAATATAATTTCGGAAATTCTTCTACCAGTTGTACTGCCAGAACAGCTAACATTTCTTTACAATATACCCCTTTACTCCACTGTTAATAAACATAAACAAAGAGTTTATTCAAAACTCTTCTTACAGTTTCCTTTTTCAGCTATTGAGATGGCTCAATGCAATTAAAGATACTTGCTGCCAAGCCTCACTGTTTGGATTGAAACTGCTTCTTGATAAACATTTACAATATAATTTTTCTAAACAAAAATATTATAGAACTCTAAAAACTATATACTTATCTAGTTAACAAGACTGTGATAAAGCAGGGGTTGGAAGTATATGGATCACTGAGTACATTCTAGGAGGTAGATTTCTCATCATTTGGGAAGCTATTGGAGATTATATCAGTGGTTCTCAGCCATCCTAAGGCTGTGATCCTTTAATACACTCATGTTGTGATAATTCCCACCATAAACTATTTTCATTGTTACTTCATAACTATAATTTTGCTACTATTATGAATGTAAATACCTGATATGCAAGATATCTGACCTCTCTGGGGGTCATGACCCAAAGGCAAGAACCACTAATCTGTATGATGATCCAGAGAAACCACTTTTAAATGTCCAACTTAGAGATAAGCACCAAAAGAAACATTACATGATACCCTAAGTCTCCCAAATCAGACAAGATGTTATTTTATTTTATTTTATTTTTTTTAAAAGCTCAGTACTAGTTCACACCTTTGATCCAGATATGTTAGAGGCTGAAGTGGGAAGATTTTAAGTTCAAATTAGACTGAGCAAAGTAAGACATTGTCTAAAGCAAACTAATCCACACTTAAAACATAAGTATATTCAATAAAAAAGTAACCTAATTAAAAAAAATTATCTGTACTCTGCCTGAACATATGTCTGTGCACCACATGCCTGCAGTCCACAGCCATCAGATCTCGTAGAACTGGAGTTCTGGATGGTTGTAAGCCACTATGTAAGTGCTAGGAATCAAACCTGGGTCCTCTGCAAAAACAAGTGCTCCTACCCACTGAACTATCTCTCTTTCCCCAGGAACCTAAAAGTTTATGAACATGTAGTTATATTAAAACATGCATGGGAATACAAATTATCTGGGAGAGGGGTTTCATCATCTATCTCTTTAATTATTCAAAACAAAATATAAACAACTGATTATTAGGTAGTCTGTATGTTTTATACTTTATATCATGTTTTATACTTAAAAATAAAAATAATTTTAGGGAAAAATCCAAAATATAGAAAACCTAATATATAAATATGTTCAGGAAGCCAAAACAGTTTCAATAAGAGAAGCAGAACTAAGCTGTGGGCCCAGTGAACTGTGCAAACACGAACACACATATGAGAAAATAAATAGAAAATGTGTAAGTGTAGTCATTTCTGAATAAGATTGTTTTGTTTACTTCTTTGTACATTGTTGTGGATAGGCCTGGGGCTAATTGTATTTGATGTTAATTCTGTTCTCTTGGGAGGGGTTGTGAACAAGGAAAGAGTCAGCACTCAGGTGATTTCCTGTAAACCTGCTTCCCACCTTAATTCATAAATAAAGGCTAGAGCCAGTGATTGGGCAGAGGAGGAGGGGGAAGGTGGAGCTGAAGGTTTTGGGAGGAAGGGAGGAGGGAGGGTGAGTGGAAAGGAGAAGGAAGGGGAGGGGAGAGGAGGGGAGGGGAGAGGAGGGGAGGGGGAGAGGGAGAAGGAGGGGGAGAGGGAGAGAGGGAGAGAGAGAGAGAGAGAGAGAGAGAGAAAGAGAGAAAGAGAGAAGGTGAGGGAGCTTGGCGGAGGACAAAGGAGGAGGAGGAGGAGGAGGAGGAGGAAAGCTGAGCACATGGCCTGGAGAAACCAACCGTGAGTTCTAAGGGGTTTCATAGATGGGGAAGATGGTAGTGTAGCCGTAGATCTGCCCAATCTAGGCACACAGCATGTATTGATATTAATTGAGTTGTGTTTTCATTGCCGGGGCATATTTGGGTTGGAGATTTACTACGACAGTACATTACTCTGTGTTAATATTAGTATAAGAAAAAAGCAAACCATAAAATGTAAATTAATTGGTGAAAATATACACCAATTAATTAAAATTGTAAGACTGTTTTTCTTTAGATTCTGAAAAGCTAGCAAAATGGCTTAGTGTGTAAAGGCATTTGCCACCAAGCCCAAAGATTTGAGTTAGCTCCCCCAAATCCATATGGTAGAAAGGAAACCTGACTCCCAAAAGTTGTTCTGATACACTGCTCCCATACACACACAAATAAATAATTAATTTAAATTTTCTTAAAAAGATCAGACCATGTTAGTTGTCCTAATTAGGATTCTAGTGCTGTGATAAATACTACAACTAAAAGCATCTTGGGGGAGGGCTTATTTCTCCTTACAGAAAAGTCAAGCCGAGAACTTAAGGAAGGAACAGGGAGGGAGGAAGGAACTGCAGCAGAAGCCCGGAAGCTGCTCGCTACCTTGTCTGCTCTAGCTTGTTCAGTTTGCTTTCTCACATACTCCAGGACCACACACCCCGGGATGGCAATCCCCTGCCAGCTGACCAGGCCTACCATATCAATTATTCATCAAGAAAAAGTCCCATTGACTTGTGTACAAGCAATGTGATGGAAATGTTTTTCCCACTTTTTCCTTTTCCTAGATAACATTGGCTTGTATTAAGTTGACCAAAAGGAAAAAAAAAAAAAAAGAAAAAAGAAAAAACTAAAGAAAGAAACATAGCCCACTTAAATTAGTAATCAAATTTCAAAGCCACACAAACCACAAGATTTAACACAGCTTTAAACTTCTAATTTTAAATATTTAGGAGCTAATTCCCAGCCCTGGAAGTATCTTTAGTTTTACATTTCTGAAGACAGTTTAAGTTTCTATTTCTAGTACTGTAACATCAGGATAGGTAATAGTCCTGTTCTCCAATGCATCAGATAAAGTTATCACTTGGGAAATCTTCATACCAAATCTTAATTTATACTGCAAAGAGAAACTTTGTATAAGGGTGACTTCCAATGTAGGAAATGGTAGAAACAGGGCAGCACACAATGCTTATTAACATTGTAATAAAATGCTACATATGAAAACATATAGAAACAGTGTTGAGAAATTAAAGACTTATACAGACAGATGTACAATGTCACTGTATTAGAAAATACAGTATTTTCTAAGTTCTTCCCAAACTAAACTAGGAAGTTGATATATTTATAAATCAACATTAAAAGAAAAATGCATTCTAAAAAACAGAAATTAACAAGATGAAACTAGAAATGTAGCTCAGTGGTTCAACTTCCAGAATCACATAAAAATAAATAAATCAAAGAAGGGGATTCTAAAATATATATGATCAAAAAATAGTCAAAACAATCATGAAAAGATTGAAGGGCTTACTCTACTTGACTTCAAAATAATTATATTTAAAATAATACTGGCCAAAAAGGGTAGGGAATTATTATAACTATTGTAATAGAGCTCATGAATTAATCCACACTTACTCAATCAGATGATTTCAAAACAAGTCAAGGTAGGTCAAGAAAAAAGTATCTTTTGAAAAATGTTGAAATAATTGGACATATAGGAGAGAGGAGAGCTTCAATTTTCACATTGCACCATAATAAAAAATTAATTCGAAATGGATTGTAGCATGAGTGCAAGAAATAAAGTTATAAAAGCTCATACAAGAAAAAAATGTAGAAATATATTTTCAACTTTGATATAGGAATTTATTAGGACACAGAAAATGCCTATAGTCATAAAAAGAAAAATTAACAATCTTGTTGAAGTCCATTATTAAAACTATTTAAAAGGTAAGCAGGCACAAGGTGACACCCATTTTTTTTCCATTTTTTAAATTTATTATAATTTTCTTTATTTACATTTCAAATGCTATCCCAAAAGTTTCCTATACCCCACCCCCACCCCTGCTCCCCTACCCACCCACTCCCACTACTTGGCCCTGGTCTTCCC
>NC_034594.1:39774236-39789458 GCF_900095145.1 Mus pahari
TTGCTGGGAATTGAACTCAGGACCTCTGGAAGAGCAGTCAGTGCTCTCAATCGCTGAGCCATCCCTCCAGTCCTCAGTGTCCAATTCTTGTAGAGGACCCAAGTTTAGTTCCCAGTACCCGCATGATGGTTCACAACTACTTTTAATTCTAGTTCTAGGGGATCTAATGCTCTCTTATGACCTCTGTAGGCACCAAGCACAAACATGGCGCATAAAAATTGTGTGTTTACTCATACACATAAAAAATATACAGAAATATAAAAAATGTTTTAAGTGCCTCTTAGGGATAGAGCTCTAACTCAGTGGTAGAGTGCTTGCCTGGCAATGACCCTGAATTCTATCCCTAGCACAGCTACTCATTAAGTATTTAATGCAGCAGTTCAGTGTTGTTTAATAGACTTGAATTTTTTTGCAAGCCCACAGTGATATAGACAGCATTTTCTTCAGCACTCCTAAGAGGACATAAAACATTTCCTAAATATACATGCCTTACATTTCTAGTCATAGTTGCTTCACCACAAGTAACATCCTTGTAACTTCTGTCTATATTAATTGTATCTGATCTATGTAGGGTTTTATGCCCAACTTTTTTTTTCTTTTCTTTTTTTTAGTGAGGATGCTATTTTAAAGGTTCATTCATGTTATTGCATGTATTGATAGTTGCGTTTTATTGCTAAGTAGTATTCTATTGTACAAGTGACCTGCAATAGATTGTTTAATATAGCTTCCCAGTAATGAGCAATTGTGCTGCTTCCAGTTTGAGACTGTGAACATTTCTGCAGAAGTCTTTTTTTTTTTTTTTTATAAGCTCAGGCAAGACCTCAACAAACAAATGAAAACTCAGCCTATTACTAAATTTACATGCCCAAATTTTCATCAGGTATCTCCATTTTTTGACCCAGGGGCTTACACAATAAGACATCAATCAAGAAGGATCTACGAAATCTTAGTATTTTGTTTTGTTTTTTCTTACCAAATAATTGTCCTCCTTTCCAAATCCAATCTCCTTACTTCTTTTCCACCTTAGTTCTATCAGTCTCTTTGAAGACAGTTACATTCTCTATTGATTCTTCTTGTAACTTGGTATTCTATTTTTGAGAAAAGAATGCCCATCTCTGATTTCTCTATATGCCTAGCTCTGCCTAAAGCAGAGAAATTATGCATTGTATTACCAGTAAAAAGTAAGTACTTTAAAAAGCTAAACAGTGATGTGCTTTAGGTGTGGTATCATATTAAAATAGCAATCAGAACACAGGACGATGCTTTAAAGATCACAAAACCTGAATTTTCTGATATCTCACAAGCTTTGCCAGATGAAATCTTACAATACCTCAGACAGTGACTCAACTGGCTTAATTATGCTAGTGGCTATTTTATGTTCAAATAATTGATACTAATTTATTATCAATTTAAGAGACATTGTAAGTTAGAAATATTAGTTACGGGACTGGTGAGATGGCTCAGCGGGTAAGAGCACCTGACTGCTCTTCCAAAGGTGCAGAGTTCAAATCCCAGCAACCACACGGTGGCTCAAAACCATCCTTAACGAGATCTGACTCTCTACTTCTGGAGTGTCTGAAGTCAGCTACAGTGCACTTATATATAATAAATAAATAAAATCTTTAAAAAAAAAAAAAAGAGAGAAATATTAGTTACAATCTTGCAACCACCTAAGTAACATACTTAATTTTATAAAAATTTAATTTAATTTTACCCAGATAAAGTTGCAAGGAGGCAGATGCCTGGTTTTGTTTGTTTGTTTGTTTTCGAGACAGGGTTTCTCTGTGTAGCTCTGACTGTCCTGGAACTCACTTTGTAGACCAGGCTGGTCTTGAACTCAGAAATCCGCCTGCCTCTGCCTCCCGAGTGCTGGGATTAAATGCATGCACCACCACGCCCTGCTCGATGCCTGGTTTTGTTAGCAGCTAATTGTTTTGGTTTTGCTATGGTTTTGAAACTTACATAGCCCATGCTGGTGTTAAACTTGTGATCCTCCAAGAGTCCTGGGATCATAGATGTGTACTACCATGGCTGACCTGGTAACAGCTGCTCACTCTTCAGTCTCAGGGTACTCCTCAAGTACTCTAAACCCATGTCCAAAAAAGTTAATTTTCTCTTTCAAAATTGTCTTAATAGCAATACTTAATAACAGCTAACACAGTGTAATGATCTGAAAAGAATGGCCTCTATAGGCTCATATATTTGAATGCTTAGGAGGTGGGGTCTTGCTGGAGAAGATGTAGTCTTGTTGGACACATGTGTCATTGGGGGTGGGCTTTGAGGTTTCAAAAGCCTATGGCAGGTTCAGACTTGCAATTAGGATGCTGTTCTCATTTACTTCTCCAGTACCATGCCTGCCTGCTACCATGCTCCCTTTTATAAGAGTTGTCTTGGGTCATGGTGTCTCTTCATAGCACTAGAACTAAGACAAAGTTGTTACTGGGGTACTTCTGTGACAGGCCTGAGCATGCTGTTTGTTGAAGAAATATGGGAGACTTTGGAACTCTGAACTAGAAAAGTGGTTGGATACTTTAAGTGGAGCTTAATGTGCTATCCTAGTAGAAACATGGACAGTATATGGGGTGATCTGAACTGTGGAGGTCCAGCTCAAGATGTTTCAGAGGGAAAGCAATGGTAGTAAGTGGCCTAGGAAGTATTCTACTGACATTCTGGCAGACTTGTTACTGTTTTTCCCCCGTCCTAAAAAAAAAAAATCTGCCTAAAGCTACACTGAAGAGCTTGGGATTGGCAAAGATTTAAAAACAGCCTAATATTGACTGTGTCATATGGTTGTTAGTAATCACTCTTGTGCAGATCTATAACAAGCTGGACAAAGAGAAATAAAAAAAAAAAAAAGTACAGTTTGAGGAGGATGCCAGTGCCAGTAAGTATAACAGAGCTAAGGAGAAAAAGCTGAAAGAAAAACCTGATAAATGGAATAAAGGGAATGGAGACCCACCAGCTAAGCTTCCAACTTGTGAGAAAGAATTAAAGGAACACTTAAGCAATGAATGAAACCATCACCAACAAAAACCTGATGCATTATCTATTGAAGAGGGAGTAGAGTTCCAATCACATTAAGCAGCAGAATCTAGCAGCTTCACCATGTGATTCTGGCTTTAGAGGAAAGGATACAAGAAAGGGGTTGGCTGTACAATCTCCTTCCAGGGAAAGTTGCTGAGGCCAGACATGTGTCAGGTATGACCTTACATGAAGGCTCAGAGAGGCTACTGCATGAAGCTGTGAAGAGATACCTGCCAAGAAAAGCTACACACCAGTATGGAGTCAGCCCAACAGACAGAAGAGTACTGCAGTCATCAAAGGAGTTAGAGATCCAGAGAACCCTTTGATAACAGACAAGATGCAGAATTTAGAGTTTGCCCTGCTGGTTTCTGGTGTTGCTTTGGTCCAGTATTTCCTTATTGTGTTCCCTTTCCTCCCTTTTAGAATGGAAATAGTTATTCTGTGTCACTGTTAGAAGTATGTGATCTTCATTTTGATTTTGTTTTACAAAGGGTTAAAGACTGCCATGAGTCTCAAAAGACTTTAATCTTTGGGTTTTACACAGTATTAAGGAGCCTGTGATAGACTTTTTTAAGTTGGACTGAATACATCTTTTAAAAAAAAAAAAAAAAAAAAAAAAAAAAACCATGGTATGGCTATAAGCCTATGGAGGCCAAGGAGTGGAATATAATGGTTTGAATAAGAATGCATTCCCATAGGCTCGTATTTTTTAATGTTTATTCACTAGTAGTGACACTGTTTGGAAGGGGTAGGCTAGAAGGTGTGGCCTTGTTGGAGGAAATGCATCACTGTTGGGCTGTGGGATGGTTTGAGGTTTCAAAAGCCCTTCCGAGGCCCAGCATCTCTCTGCCTGCTGCCTGTGGATCAGGATGTAGCTCTCTGTTACTTATTCAGGGCTACAAAGAGAAACCCTGTCTCAGAACACAAGCCAACAAACAAAAAGGAAGAGTAGAAATAAAAGAAGCACAATGAACTACAAAAACATTTATAATAAGATATCAGAATTTATTGTTGAATGTTCATTGTTGTTTTTAACAATGACTTAAACAGGATGAGTACAACCTCCATTGAAATGTTTGGTTTTGATTATTTAATTGAATACTATGGCACTAGCCATAGTAATCAACTACTGGGACAATTAAATAAATAGTACACAAGACTAAAGTTTTAAAAAATCTTCAGTCTATGAAGTTTCCTATCAAGTGTTTAAAATTCACAAGCATTAGTCTGTAGGTCATTCAGTTTTTAGTGTGTTAAAAAGAACTTAAATAAGCATGCTAAAGTGATTAGCTAAAGTCAACCTGATCTATACAGTGAGTACAGCCTGGGCTACAAGGTAAGATTCTAGATAAAAAAAAGAAAAGCCCAAGAACAGCAACAATAAAACAATGACTACACTATCAGAAAGCACCCATAGTGTTAAAGGCACAGAGACAAAGTAAAAAAGTTGCTACTAGAAGTTGCAGTGGTAGATGAGAAGTTACTGTTTAACAGGTTGAACTTCAGTTTGGGATTGTGAAAAAGTTCTGGAAATGGACAGTGTAACAGTTACACAATAACACAAACATTTAACGCCATTGAAAGTTAACAACTTAATGCTTTAAATGGCTACGGTTGTATAAAAACTTTAACATACTTTAAAACCGGAGGGTGGGGGAGAAGGTGTTGGTATAGGAAGGTGGTAAGAATACAAGAATTAGGCTGCCTAGTTTTAAACCTCTGCTTACTATAGAGCTGTGCAGTCTTTAAGACAGTAATTTACTGCCTCTGCTTATTTTCTCGATTAACAAAACCTTCTTCTTAGAGGCATGGTAAGGAATAAATAATTCAATATATAGGAAGCAGTCAAAGTAGTATACAGTATTTAGTAGCAGTTTTTTATTATTATAATTTTAAAACATTTTTGTGAGTCAGGACCTCAATATGTAACCTAAGATAGCCTTAATCCTTCTTTCTGCCTTAGCTTTCATATGCTTGGATTTCAATGTAATGCTCCCAACTTCAAGCATACGAGTCAGACTTTGGTTTTGTGCTAGGTATCAAACCCAGGCCCTTATGTGTTTGGTAACTGCTCTCCCACTGAGTTGTATTCCAAACTTTTTTATGAAGTTTAGGTCAAATGTCTGTAGAACCTTAAAAGCCCTTCATCAAAATTAAGTTATTCCTTTTGTTTTGTTCTGAGGCAAAACCTCATTATGTAGGCCACCCTCAAACTCAGTATCCTCCCATCTCAGCCTCCCTCTCAAATTCAGGCTCCTGTTAATACACTAAGCTCCTCAAAATCCTTAAGGTCAGTAAGAATTAACAAATGAAAACCAGTAATTCCAAACTCCCTATTTAATAGGTAATGGAACTAAGAATTCAAAATAATTAGCCTGAGGTTACATATCTTACTCCATTAATATTACTTTTCCTAAAGAAATAAGAGTTTGGGATTATCAATATTGACATTCAATGATTTCCAAACCAAAGCCAATACAGCAAATGTGTATCGCAGAATCTATTATTCTTGTTTCTAGTCCACTAACATACATTTATTTATTTATTTGGAGAGCCAAAACGCAACAAAAAAAACCAAAACAAAAAAAAAAAAAACAACACAATTATCCTCAAAGATAACAGTTAAAAACATCTAGCCAGAAAACAAAGTGTTAAAAATTGTGAAGCCATTATCTAAAGATGCTTACCACTCCACTACTGTCAGCCAGACACTAAGTGAATAATCTCAGTGAGAGAGACCTGAGTCAAGAGTCTGTGTGGAATACTAAATAGAGCTAATATTCATCACAAAGAAACAGCTACACATTGCTCTTTACTAAAATCAAACACAAGTGAGCAGCAATCGGCTACCACAAAATGTCTGGTGAAAAACCAATCACTTACTTCAGCTGGGCTATCTGTAACTGGTGTCTGGAACAAACTCAACAAAGGGTTTTTAAAGAGTGTCCTAATTTTGCCACCTCTCTAGGGCTCTACTTAGAGAATTCGGATTTTACTTTATTTTTTATGTGGTTTGATTTGTATTTTATTTTTTACGTGGTTTGATGTTTTTTCAGATTGGTTCTCATTGTGTAATACAGGTTGACCTGGACTTCACTTCAATCTTCCTGCCTCAGCCTCCCCAGTGCAGACTACAGGAAAGATCCACCCACCATGTCTGGCTTGTCCAAGGGATAATTACCACCTACACGTGATATGTCTTCTTCTCCCAGTCTATACTGTTAAAATCTTGCCTGTCCTGTTGAAATTCAAATATATGATGCACATGTATGAAAAGATCATGATGAGACCCAGTATTATGTATAATTAATACATGACAATAAAACGTAAAAAAGAAGTATTATTCAACCTTTTAAAAGGCTTCACTTTATATTGGCAGCTTACAGATTTTTCCCCCACTGACCTCTCAATGTAGAATCAACCTTTTCTTTGCTTCCTTAAGCTACACATGCCTCAACAACTCACTGTTGCCAACATTCACTTCTGACCCTCCTTCTCCCAACACCCGACACTCCGCCCTCAGCCATAGGAAAAGGAATTTAATTTAACACGTATTGAGCATCTCACAGACAGGCAAGGGGCTACTAATTTTGCATACATTTTCTTATTCAATCTTCTTGACAACAGGCTAGAAAGGTAAACAGGTGGCGGACTGCTGCTTACCGGTAGGGAACTACTGCATAGTTAATGGCTTGCTTGTCCACTATCACGTTGCTAGCCTATTCTAGCGCATGGAATGTGACTTTACTCTGTTCTAACGCAGTTTCCACCACTCAAGTGTTGTAGAAGTGTCTCCCACTATACCTGAGTAGGTTTCCGTGACTGTGTGCTCACTTCAATATTCTTACGAACACAATACCACCATTTAATAATCGAATCATGCCTCAGCCCTAGCCCGCTACCTTTACAGTTCCTTTAGGGAGGACTTTACCTACTTGGGCGGCTCTCCACTTCTCCATGAGAAATGCTGCAGGCAGCGTCCACCCAAATTGTTCTTCCCACAAAATGTATGAAATGCAACACACAGGAAACATGCAACTCATACCATTTCCCAAAGCTCCTATTTCACTCTGATACATAAGGATCAAGTAGTTTCCAGCTCACATAGTGGGGCCATCCTAAGACAACGTCTGAATAAGAAAAGGGTATTTTTCAGGTATCTTAAAATGAAGGCAACCTAACCAACACTATTATGCAGCCTTCCCTCTTTCTGCCGTCCTCCACTGAATTGCAGTTTGGATTTCCGGCGGGAATGTACGCGGAAAGATGAGATGGAGCTAAAAAGCACTAGAGCAATTACTTTGCCGGCTTAATTAGAAGACACAGAAGGCGCCCCGCCTTTCTAAATCTCTGCAGTGAACTCATCTATGAAAGCGGGCAGGGCACGGAAGCTGGAACAATCCCGCATCCAGCCACCGGTTTCTGCGGCTACCGGGAGCCAGTCCCTTTCCACCCGCGGTCCCCCGCCACCAGCGCCCTAGTGCGGAGTATCAGCCCCGCCGCACCTCCCCAGGCGGCTCCAGATCTCATTGTCTGCACGGTGCAGCCCCGAGGGGCGCGGGGTGCAGCCCAGGCCCTGCCGACCCCTACCCACCGCAGGCCGCCTGGCGGGACTCAGCCCAATGCCGGGAGCCTGACCGGCAAGGACCCCGCCCCGGGCTGCAGCCGTCCGCGCTCGCCCGCAGGGCCACGCCGGGCGCCGGGAAAATGGAGACGGCAGCGCTTCCCGGGCACCCAGATCTCTCCTTTCCCCGACCTCGAGGGCCAGGCGGCGGAGCACTCACCGTGGCAGCCCCTCGGCCCTCCCGGAGCTCTGCGCTAGGCAGCAGCTGCTCGCGCTCTCCAGCCGCCGTCGCCGCCGCCTCTCCAGGCGCGACGCTCCTCTCCCGAACGCTGAGAGCGCCCGCAGCTCCCGCGGCGCGCGCTCGGCGACTGACCGACCGACCCACAGAGCGGGCGTCGGCGGGGATTGGGCGGGGCGGCCGCAGAGCCCCGCGGCGCGGATCACAGAGCCCGCGCGTCCGGCCCCGGCACAGGGCGGGGCTGAGGGCCGCGCGGCCCAAGGGCGGACCGACTCGCGCCTGGCCGCGCGCTCCCCGCCGCGGCCACCGCTCACTTCCGGCGCAGGCGGCCGCGCGCCTCTCCTGCCCGCCTGCACACGCGCACGCGCGCGCCCCTCGCGGCCTGGACAGCCGCACCCCCGCCACCCCCACCCCGCCACCGGCCGCCCCTCAGGCGCCGGGCCGCACCCAGCCGCGGCTGTCCTCCGCGCCCTGCCTTTCCAGCGCGCGCGGCCGTGTGCGAGCCGCCTCCAGGAACCAATGAATCAGAGAATGAATGGGCGGTGAGGAAAATCCCGCTGCCGTCCCGCCCGCCGCGGCCCTTCCCGGGAAGCCTGCCCAATCGCTCGGGTCCCAGGGTCTTGGGAGACTGAGGGCGGACTAGCAGACCTGTCCCGGCTGGGTGCCTTTGCCTGCCGTCTGCGTCCTTCGTCTCCAGAACCAACCCTGGGCTTCCTCAGACACTCGCCGACTATTGTTGAAATCGGGGAGCACTGCCTCAGGAAATCCCATTTTAGCCTAAACTCTGCAGTTTCGTGCAGTGTAAGGAAAGCTTTCAGGAATCAGACATTATTCCATTCATCTTTACCTTTTCACTTCAGAGCCTGTTCGTCCGTGTCCCTGGTTTCTGTTCTCCCTTACTGAATTTGTTCTCAGCAAGGGTGTAGGCGATCTTTACTGAGCCCTGAGCTGTATTCCCTGAGTACTACATTTAAAATACCGAGTTTGAGTCCAAGCTCCAAATCACTCAAATGTTGCTTATTTTAATGCAGTTTTGACTTAGGCAGACTTAGATTTCTTTCGATTTATGTCCTTATTATGACCTTCATGTAAAGTTGATCAAAGGAAAGGAAAAGTAGTATTAAATTACCTTTGCTTGGTTATGTACTTTGTTAGCATTGAAGAAATTGAGCTATGGTCTGGAATTGGCTGCATTGAACGTCTTTTTTTTCCATGTCTTCTTGTCTGCTCTTTAACCGTTTCTGTATCTTGAATTTTCACCAAAAAAAATAAATAACGTATTTCTGAAATTCTGGCGATCTTTCTAAGAATGAGTATTCATTCCTCTAGTCTAGGATCAAATCCCAGGTTGACTAATTGCATTCTACTTCCCGATATTCTTGAAGATTTCCGAGTAGCTTCAGTCTTCTAGTAGTCTTTTCCAAACTGCTGCACAATCTGTTTCAAACTGGTATTTAGAACTGTCCAAATACAGTTATTGTCTGTTTCACACTTGAGATACTTGTATTTTAGGAAATAAATGCATTTTGCATTTTTGTATTTTAAATTTAGTAGATTCAATAATCTCATGTAAAATAACATCATCTCATAAACTAAAGATGGTGGAAATGGCCAGTACCTGTGACCTCTCTTCCCTGTTGAACTCAGTCATCATTTGTTACCTGTAATTATTTCAGCACACTATAGTCTTTTAATGAATATATCATATTCAGTTCACACCCCATGCATTATCTATTGTAGACCTTTGTATAAATGACAAATACTTTGAAATTTTTAATCAGCAAATGTTATTTGGAGCCTCTTCATTTCCCTTGTGACTAAGTTTATTGAGATTAAACATACCTAGCTGCCCACACCTAATCAATAACCTATTGTCAAATGTTATTACTAGGCTGAACACATCACAAGAAGAGTCTCACTTTTAGAGGAACCTCCTTACAAAATAGGCTCCTGAGTACTCTTTAGATAGCTCTCAGCCAGCTCTTCCCAACAAGTGCTTAGGTTGTTAAGAGGAATCTTAGAAAGAAAACAGTCACTTTCCACCATTGAGAAAAATAAGCAGGTTCTCATCAGTTTCATTAAACCATGAAATAATCTATTCACCTAATTAGAGTCTATTGGGCTCCAACTAAGAGATAATAATGTAAAGACAAGAAAGACTTGATGCCTCCAGCCCCCAGAAATCACAGACTGCTAGATAAAGGAGATAGGGGAGACACTATTAGAAAATTATTCTATTCCCAGATCGGGAAAGCCTACCCAGTGGAGATAAACTACATGTTTAATGACTGACAGGCAGGAGCTCGCCGAATAAGGAGGGAACAGGCATTCTAGAGATAGGCAGCAATGTCTGTGCAGGTGTGTGAACATTAGTAGTATTACCATGCCCAAGAGGCCTACTCCCAAGTAAATACATCTCTTCTGGACAGATGCAGAGAAGGTTCAAAAAGGTGGGGAATGGTAGAAAGAACTGTATTAATCAAGAGCTCACGTGCTACACTAAGGAGTTTGAACTTTATAATAAAGAATAAACTCTTTGAAGTGTGTCTCAGGGTTTCCATTGCTGTGAAGAGACACACGACCGAGGCAACTCCTATAAAGGACAAAATTTAATTGGGGCTGGCTTATAGGTTCAGAGGTTCAGTCCATTATCATCATGGCAGGAAGCATAGCAGCATCCAGGCAGACATGGTGCTGAAGAAGGAGCTAAGAGTTCTCCATCTTCATAGGAAGGCAGCCAGGAAAAGTATGTCTTCAGACAGCTAGGAGGAGGGTCTCAAAGCCCACCCCCACAATGACACACTTCCTCCGACAAGGCCACACCCACTCCAAACAAGGCCACGCCTCCTAATAGTGCTACTACCTGGGCTAAGCATATTCAAACCACAAGCCATTTTAAGTCTCTGGGACAACTGAGTGGATGTTTGGAGACAGGAGAAAATTAAAGCATAGAAACAAAAGAGGGGTGAGAATCACCCAGGTCTCCACGGAAGCAAGGCAGAGGAAATACGGTGGGAAGGGTGCCTGGGAGACAAGATATTTAGAAGGTGGAATCTACAGAATCTCACGGAAAATTGGCTGGAGAACTGAATGAGAGAGAAATCTCTACAAAAAGCAAGCAAGCTCCTGTCTGGGGAGGCTGAGTAGATGATGTTAACCACCCTCCCTGAAATAAGAATGTAGAAGGAAGATCCCAGCTAAACAGTTATACAGGAAAGTATTACCATAGGCGGCTGGGAGCTCAATCTACAAAGGGCTTACTGAGCAAAGAAGATTTTAACTCAAATTAGCGCCCAGTGGTATGTACCCCTAATCCCAATGCTCAGAGATGGGAATGTCCCCAAAACTTACTGGCCAGATAGTCTTGAGAAATGGATAAATCCCAGGTACAGTTAGAGAGCTTACGGAGTGCCTGCATACACACACACACACACACACACACACACACACACACACACACACACCATAAACACCATAAATCTAGGCACCTCAAAGGATTCTTAGTCCATTACTATGGAAAGTGTGTTCTTAAGGACAGTGGTTTGACAGGATTTTGGTAGATGTGATGGCTATTCTTGATTGTCAACTTGACTAAATCTGAGTTAACTAAAACCCAATTACTGGGCACACTTATGAAGGACATTTTCTCAACTAAATCATTTGTTCTGGGGAGACACTTCCAATCCAGATATTTGTGGTGGGAAGATACACCATATATATATATAATTTACTTTAAATTTTTCTTTCTTTCTTTCTTTCTTTCTTTCTTTCTTTCTTTCTTTCTTTCTTTCTTTCTTTTTTCTTCTTCTTTTTTTTTTTTGCAATAAATCTGTATTCTTTAGTTGGCAATTAAAATGAATGAACTAGCCAGCTATAATGGCCCTTGCCTGTGAAAAGGTGAGAAAGAAGGATCCTGACTTGAGGGCCAGCCTGGGCTACACAAGCATTCTGGGCCATAGGAGTGAACCTACTACTACTATTTTGCTAAATGAACATAGAATCAAACATCCCTCTAAATTCCTATCTCTCTACTCACAGATAACTGCAGTTCTCTGACCTCGTCAGAAAACGTCTTTATGCAGCGGCTGGCAGTTAAGGCAGAAACTCACAACTGGTTAAAGTGCAGAGAATAATCGTTAGTGGTTAGTGGAGTATTCACCCCCGCCTGCTACCCAAGACTTAGGGACCATTGTCTAAAAGGGAGTGTTGTAAGAGCTCAGTGTTCATCCCCACCTGCTACCCAAGACTTAGGGACCATGGTCAAAAAGGAAGTGCTGTAAGAGCTCAGGCTGGGGAGGACCAATGTCTTTTGGCCAGAGCAAGATTGCTGTGCTCATGAACCCAGGGCAGCAATGGTCACTCACATAAGACCTCACATAAGCTCAAGCCAGTTGATACTGCTGCTGAGGTGCTGTAGACAGTTGATGCTTTCTGGGCAACAGAGGTTCAGTTTTCTTTAAAGATGTAGCCCTGTGAAGGTATTCCAATCTGCACTGGATGGCCTCATACCACGAGTGTACGGGCAGCACAAATTGGAATTAGTGGGCTTAAAAAAAAAAAAAAAAAAAAAGAGGACACAATTGGGAGGGGTTGGGGTGGATCTGAAATAAGTGAATGTAATCAAAATACCTTATATGTGTCTGTCTGTGTGTATGCAATTACCCCCAAATTATTAAAATAATATGTTTTGAAAGAAAACAAAAGACATCAAGGCCAGTTTGTATACTCTGAGACCTTATGTTAGAAAAAGAACTAAGTCAACAGTTATGGACAAATCTTTAAAACAACACACAAAGTACACAAAGTCAATTTTAAATTTGAAAGATCACTGTATTCAAGAAATTGAGTTTATGAGACAAAAGCCTTTCAAAATAACCAGAGAATAACAAAGTGCAAAGCTCTATTACAAACTATAGGTACAATAGGGTTTAGAAGATGGGAAGGGAAGGAATTAAGATTGTAAAAGACTCAGCTGGCACTATATCTGAATGCCAGGGGAAACAAAGTTGGGGTAGTGATGGTGGTTAAGTTGAAGGCCCCAGGATTCCCTTCTGGACACTCCTCACCCCTCTCAGACTAACAGTTGCAGGACCTATGACCTTTGCTGGCAACCATATCTCTGCTTTTTTTATACAGATGGGATTTGTATGCCCTGCATAATATAAACGTATAAATATTTCAAGTATCCTTTGTAATATTAAAGTTATTTACAAGTAGCCCTGAGAGGTACTTTATCAACAAAATCTGCAGAACTGGGAATTTCCAGATATTTATTTGGAACGAATGCAAACTATTACACAATAGCAGTTATCGTAACAACCTGAACCCTTATGAATGTTCTGACTCCATGTCAGTCAGGCTGTGGGTGCAAGGAGCCAATCAGAACCCAGTAATTCTCTGATGACACACAGATACTGAGTGCTGTTTTAAAGCTAGCTTTTCAACATGATAACTAAACTGCTTTTGTGAAATCCGCCATTCACATCAGTTGAAAGAGTGAATGACTTGTGTCTGATGCCTGAAATTGAACTTAAAATGTTATGCTCAGCTTTAGAAAGTCCATAAAGGGAAAGACCAGGCAGAAAGCATACTTCCACCAAAGTCCCCTTTTAAAATGGGGTATGGTCAGACCTGGAATCAACTCTGCAGAAGGAAAAGCATTTTGGTTGGGAGGATGATGTAACAAATATACTGTAGTAAAGTGACTTTTAGTAGATAACAGGAATGTTTGTTTTATTAGTTGGAGAGGTCCATTTAGGGATATAGGATTGAAGGATGGTTTATGGAAGCGCTAAGACTAATCAGAAGGCTTGGGAAACAATGCAGTAGAGTAAATGACCAGGTCCGTGCTTGAATCTGATAAGTATTTCCCTAAGTCTGCGTCTGCAATGTGATTCCCTCAGGAATGTCCCCCCTCCCTTCTCCACAGTGTTCTTGTTTGTGACAGATCAGTCACGTCTCCTCCTTTATCTCCAATTTCTCTAGACAAAGCTACTGCTGTGTAGCATGTTTTCAAGGCTCTCTATGCAGTGCTGGTGCAAGTCTCTTAAAAGGCTATGAGTTCCTCAAAAGGAGGCGGCCATGAGTTCTTCATGCTGATCTTCCTCCAGCATCTTGCACGGGAGACTGCACATAGTAAAGTCCAGCAATATTTATAAAACAAAATGATGATAAGAGGCTTGACAAGAGAAGTTTGGCAGATCTTAGAGAATAGGTAGGAGTAAGGGGGAAAATGGAAATCACTTAGACTCATCCAGACACGAGTGCTGAACAATGAGAAAAGGCAGAAAACTGAATGTCATTTGCAAAGACTGGCAGGCACAGGTGACGAGTTGGATAAGCATAAGAGTCCATGAAGCATAAGCATGAAGATGCCTTCAGGGTTCCCAGGGTGGAAGAATGGCTACGAGCAAAGGATCAGTATCACTGCCAAGTCAACAGATAAAGGCTGCCTGTCAAATCCAGAGCTCTGCGCTGGGTGACAGGTCACAGGGAAGAGCCACAGCCCTTTCCGCATCTATTACAGTTTGCTCACCAGAAGGGATGCTGAGAGGCACAAGCTCAACTCTGGACAAGTTACATTTGAAATAATGGTGGGATATTTAAATGAATCAGCGCCTTTAGTTTCTGGAAATCAGAAACTAGATCATCCTTGAGGCTGAGAAATGTGCTTTTATACCACTGAAGGTCCTGTTCTTACCCACTATCACTGTGCTTGAGAGAAAAGAGGTTGCTGTAGTGGTTTCCTAGGTCATAAAAATACCACACGGTGGGTGACTTAAACAACAGGAATTTATTATCTCATAGTTGTGGAAGGTAAAAGTCTGAGATCAGATGTGTGGGGGCTTGGTTTCTCCCGAAGCCTCTCTCCTTGGCTTGGGGTGGCTACATTCTCCCCGAGTCTTCACAAGATCACCTCCTAAGTGTCTGTGGCTTCGATTCTTCAATAAAGGCCACCATGATACTGGAATGGAGCACATCCCACTAACCCATGTAACTGACTTTCACCTGATCTGCAAATATACTGGCAACCCGAGTTGAGGCTCCTGTGTATGAATTTTAAGAGGGACACAATCAGCTCATTATAGTTTCCTCAAATATTTCTTGAACAGAAGGGATTATAGTCACAGTGTTAAATCAGGGCTGAAGAGGTGCGGCCACGCAGATGGTATCCAGAAAGATTGGAAACATACAGCCGGACAGTGGTGGCGCACGCCTTTAATCCCAGCACTTGGGAGGCAGAGGCAGGCAGATCTCTGATTTTGAGGCCAGCCTGGTCTACAGAGTGAGTTCCAGGATAGCCAGGGTTACACAGAGAAACAAAAATACCGTCTCAAAAAAAAACAAAGAGAGAGAGAGAGAGAGAGAGAGAGAGAGAGAGAGAGAGAGAGAGAGA
>NC_034594.1:39789478-39813138 GCF_900095145.1 Mus pahari
GAAGAAGAAGAAGAAGAAGAAGAAGAAGAAGAAGAAGAAGAAGAAGAAGAAGAAGAGAGAAACACACATGTATATATATATGAACATTATATGTAACAAAATTTTTGTTGACATAACATGCTCAATGATGTTTAATGTATTACTCCTTAACAGTATATAATCCAGTACATTGCAGTGAACATGATAAAGTGATACTATCTTTCTATCATCTCAGCACATCCATCTGTGTCTCAGATTTCCATTGAATAAATATGCATCTGTAGTATGCCAAAGAAGATGTAAACAAGGAACTCAATATGTAGAAATTAAATTATTTATCTAAGTTTCTCATACTGCATAGCATACATATGCATATATGAGCAATTTATAGTCAAGCTATATTTTGGGAAAAATTTATTAATCTATTATTTTACCAAAAGCAATTTTTGGCTTTTCTATTGTTGTCTACATATCATTTACCACTTTTTGGGTGGGATAGGATTCAATTCATCAAGAGAAGTAAATTGTGAGTTAAAGAATTAATTCTCTGCCTTGTTGCCTTGCAGTCTTATTTATTTAATTTCTCAAACAGTTTGAGAAAAGTCAACTGAAAAATGTGTTAGGGAAAAACAAATAATAAACAGGTGAACAGCTGATGTTTAGAATTTTGTTCAGTCAAATGCTTTGAGACAAGCTCTGCCACAGTGTATGGATTCACCTTGTTGGTCTCCTTGTCTTCATGGGTCACTGGCCACCCCGATGAGGGCGAAGAGAGCAGAAGCGGTGGGTGAGCAGGGTTAGGAAGGGCATGAATGTGATGAAAAGAACCTGTGGGAGTCAGATTCAGAGAGACAAGTTCTTATTTATTTTGTTTTGTTCCGGGGATAAGGTATATAAGGGTTCTTATGATTATGGATGGGGAGGGCTGATTGGTCATAACACAGCACCTAATTATCATGTGGACCGGAAGAAAGAGCAACGCTTGCAGGAAGCTTTTGTGGAGGGTCACCTTCAAAGTAAGGTCAGGTATGTGTGCTTAGAGACTCTCTAATTGATGGTAGGTGGAGAAGAGGAAGCCCGGCTGAGAAAGGGAGTCCTCCATTTTAAGCTCTCCAACACTGCCTAAGTGCTGGCCAGGGAGGGAGTTCCTTCAGTCAGGCTCCTCAAAGGTCTCACCCTGTTGCGCTCCACCGGTCCCTCTGCTACCATCCCTCTCCAAACTTTGCGCCCTCACAGGCTCTCTCTTTTTTATTTGAAACAACTTTGCACAATAGCCTCACCAACCTTTGCTACCACCAGAACTACTTTCAAAGTAAGTTTTTTTTCCCCATACAAGTCATCCAAAAGATATGAAAATTTTTACTTTGAAAATGCAACCTCACAAAACATCGTGATTTTGATATATATATATATATATATATATATATATATATATATATTACAAATTTAGAACTCTAATTCACAATTGTGTGCGTGAATTATTACATTAATTACTTATCGTCATAACAGATGCCCTTTAACTCAGCTGGCAAAAGTAGTATACATCGTTATCTTACAGTTCTGAAGATCAGAAGTTCCCCATTAGTGTTGGTAGGCTGAAGTAGATATTGAAAGAGCTGAATTCCTCCCGGAGGCTCACTGGGTAAGCCCATTGTCCTTGCTAGCCTCTAGAAGCAGGTTTCTTACCTTCCTTGGCTTTTGGCCCCATCCTACATCTTCAAAGCCAGTAATTCTTGCCTTTCCCTGGGTCTGCTTCAGACCCAGGTAAATAACTTAGAATCATTGTTGCAGTTTGACTTCATCTGCAACAGGGGTTGGGAGGGAGAGACCAATGGGAAGTGTTAGCTCCTGAGGACTTTTGGAGCGTATTTTAATGACACAACAGAAAGAGCTGATGCAGGCCAGAGTGGGCTCACTCTGTTGTTTTCTTTGTCCTTTGGCCATCTCCACAGTAAGAAGGCCCCTACCAAAGCTAATTACTTCATATGGGGCTCCCCAACTTCCAGACAGTGATCCAGTAGATTTCTCTTCACTATAAGTCATACAACCTCTGCTGTTCTGTTATAGTAGCATAGTACATAGGAAGGAAAATTATGCCCTTCATCCAACATCCCAGCATTCCAAGGCACTAACATGGAGAGACCCTGTCTCAAAAAAAAAAATCAAAATGATATTGCTTTTATTTTTCCCACCCATCAAAAACATCAACAGCAAAAAGGAATAAATATCTCCTGACAAAGGTATCTATTGCTTGGTTTGTCCTTCCTTTTATCTGGAGCCCATTGATTTTTTTTTTTTTAACTGTTCCTTTCTTCCCAGATAACAACTCAGCTTGCTACGGAGCAGAGCACCTTTTTCATTCAGCTCATAGGAAACCCTGTGTCATCCGAAAAGGTACTTCAAACAATACCATGGACTTTCTCTCCGTCTCTGTCTTCTGTCTCTGTCTCTCCGTCTCTCTGTCTCCGTCTTAGGCGTCTCCAGCAGACCCTGGAGGTTAAAACTCTAGATATTGTAGAAAACAGGACGGCAAAGCAGAGCCGAGGCAAGGACCCTTCTAGCATTGCTCGCATCCTTGGATCAGCGTGTCTGAGGAACAGTCACATTTTTGTCTCGTCTAGATTATATATATGAACCTATACCTTCTCCTTGCTACCCAAAACGGCGGCTTCTGTTCTTTGCAGAAAAAATATCACAGATGGAAATAGGAATGTTTTTTTAAGGCTGCACCAGTTCCCCATTGCCTGTAGCGGCCTCAAGTTAGCTCTTCTGGCGGGCTTCAAAGCCTTAGGCTTTCCTCAGCCCACCTCACGTCACTCTTTCCTGGTTCTTGGGCTCTCTCTGTGGGTCTGCTCTTGGTTCCTCTTACTCCCTCCCTGAACTGTCTCTTGCTCTTTCCCTGCTCACCTGCCTCCTGTCAATCTTGCAAGCCACCTCCACCAAGTCTCCCAAATCAGCCAGGAAGGGCTTCCTTCTCCAAATGGTTATGCTGTGTAAGGCCCGTGCCAGGCATCTCATTCCGAGGACCCCATGTTTTACAGTTTGAGGTTACTCTAGGTAGATTATCAGTCTATGATGATAAGAACATAGTAGGTCTTTAAGGTTGCATTCAAAACTGGGTGTAGTGGTGCACACCTGGCAGGACCAACCTAAACTGTATAGTAAGCTTAAAAACAGGCTGGGCTACATGAGACCCTGTCTTTAAAAAATGCATACAAAACTTCAGTTATAGCCGGGCGTGGTGGTGCACGCCTTTAATCCCAGCACTTGGGAGGCAGAGGCAGGCAGATTTCTGAGTTCGAGGCCAGCCTGGTCTACAGAGTGAGTTCCAGGACAGCCAGGGCCATACAGAGAAACCCTGTCTCGAAAAACAAAAACAAAAACAAAAAAAAAAAAGAAAAAAACTTATAGCATGTTAAATAATAGCTCAAGTGACAGTCTTCAGTAGAAGTAAGCATCGTGGCCTACTGTGTTGGAGGACAGTTTGGTGACATGAAGTTGCCATCTCTAGGTTGCATGCTTTCTCATCATCTCCACAGAAATAAATTAAAAATGGGAAGGAAAAATGATGAAGAAAAAAGCCAGAATTGTTACGTTGCAAGAACATAAAATGCTCAAGAGAGACAAAGAGTCTTCCATTTGAGATGACTGGCCAACCAGAGCTAGGCTTCTCTGAAGGAACTGGAATGGAAGTAGAGGCAAGTGTCTAACCACGTAATGAAAATTGTCTTCCCTGTGAGAGAGTCAAACAATGGAATGAATTCTGAGCTTTGAATAGTGTATTTCTATGGTACTTCTAAAAACAAACAAACAAACAAACAAACACTTTGAAACTAGAGTAAGGGTGAGTCTGCCTAATGGTATTAAGAAGGAAGAAAATAATTTTAATTTAAAACATTAAAGTATTTTAATTCATTAAAATACTATATTCAACATACAGATTTTTTTATTGTTTCTGCCACTAAAGGGAAGGATTATTTCAAACACATACAGGGATAAGTTAGAAAACCTTTGATTTATTAATATGCTTTCCTCCAAGGTGTGTGTGTGGGGGAAACGATGTGCTCAAATATAACCCCTTTCTGTCTTCGATATCACACCTGCCTCTTTTCTATCAAGAGGGAGTGTGAATGTTCAGCCCATAGCAGATATCGAAAGCTAAACAACAAAAATGATATAGAACCAAAACAAATAACTCCCTAGATGTAACAATATTCTGTGCCTAGACATTGATGCTTCTTCTCAGAAGTTCTAATTCAGACATCATCATAGCTTATGCACTTCAAGCCAATACTGGGGAGAACACCGAACTGTGCTCTGGAAGTAACGGCAAATGCTTGTGGAAATTTCTCCTCTTCCTTTTCTGCCTCTCTTTCTGCAGTAACTTCTCAGTATCTGTTTGGGCTTTAATTTGGAGGAGAGAATCTGTGTTGGCAATAATACTGGATCATGCTGGATCAGGGTTAATATTTCCATTCACTGTTCTTGTCTTTGTACTATCTTGTAGGACTCAAACAGTGGGTTTACTAAGGCACCAGGAAGAATAAATCCTTTCAAAGCTTTTTATCTTACGGACTTTACAACCTACAGCGGAAGTTGGAAACTGGATATTATTAAAGCCAAGGGGAAGCACTGTACATGAGCCCATGATAGGAAAGGCACACAGGCAATGGTGGTGGTGTCTGTGAGCCTGGGAACGAATGAGTGAGAATTGAAATGACCACTCGTGTGAATGGGGAGTCCAGAGGAACGGACGGTATAGGATTGCATAGTTAAATGTACAGTGGTGTACTGAGAGCATCGTATGTGTTCCAAAGTCACATTCTCAAATATCCTAATGTATGCTTCACCACAGAGGAAATTAAAAACAAAACAAAACAAAAATCCCAAATAAACAACAACCAGATTTAAAAAAAAAAAAAAAAGAAAATACTTTCAGTTGTCAGTGAAAAGAAGCCTTTTCTCATCTAGGAAAGAAGTCTTCTCTCCCTGTGATTTCAAACACCTGCATTCACTTGTTCTGGCTATGTATCTTAATCCTCCAATTCTCCTGTGTGGAATAAATCAAACGATCAAACAAAAAACAAAAAAAACAAAACAAAGTACAACCCAAAACTCCTTTTGTTTGGGTTTTTGGATTAAATTGGGTTAAATTTAATTTTAACCGAGTCCCCCATTCTTTGGGGGCAGAGCTATCCAACTTTAGTCACCATTGGAGTCTTCCTCCCTTGTCCCTTATCTCCCCTGCTAAGCAAGCTCACAACCAGACACAGCCACATGCCCTTCCACCATCAGCCCCTGAGGGGTTCCCAGGAAGTACTCACTGCCTGACTCCTCTCAATCTGTGGGTCATGACAGTTTTAAAGTGAGAGGCTCTTTCACAGGGGTTGCCTAAGACTGTCAGAAAACTCAGATATTTACATTATAATTCATAACAGTAGCAACATTACAGTTATGAAGTAGCAATGAAAATAACTTTATGGTTGGGGGGTCACCACAACAGGAGAAACTGTATAAAGGGTGACAGCATTAGAACATTGATGCTTTTACAGCAGCCTATGGACAGGCATCTCAGTGAGCTAGAATTGCTTAGATGTCTCTGGGGAGGCAGTAGAGAGAAATGGAGGCCGCAGAAGGGCAGTGCTCTGCAGCCTCTTAATTTCCCAGGGACCCACCATCCTCCCTGGAAGCAAACCCAGTTCCCCTTTCCCTCCACCAAGTCCAGCATTGGCTTTTCTGTGGGTTTAGGAGGTTGAAAATACAAACCAGAAGAGAAGTATCTTGCAGGAAACTTCTGCTTTCTTCCTTGTGACACACTCCCAGAGGCAAAGAAGCCCAAAGGGGCTTTAGCCTCTGGTTATGGACCAGGAAGAGGAAGGCATAAATACCAGCAGCCTTCACAACTTAGCTGAGTTAACAGGAAATATGCTTTGCCTGACGGCTTAAGGGCAAAGAGTTGATCAGCAAATTGCTCAGTATCCACCCTTCCTTATGAAACTCTAAAAAGTTAGCTTTGAGCACCTACAATCTGGGTCAGTTGACAGAGTTAGACATATTCAATAGTTGCCAGTTGTGGCTCACTTCTATGATATCAATACTGGAAAATCTGAGGCAGGAGGATTGCTGTTAGTTTGAAGCCAGTCTGAGCTGTGTAGTGAGGTCCAGGACAGCCTGGGCTACAGTGTGAGACTCTATTTCAGATCTATTTCAGAGAGAGAGAGAGAGAGAGAGAGAGAGAGAGAGAGAGACAGACAGACAGACAGACAGACAGACAGACAGACAGACAGAGGGAGACAGAGATAGAATTATAGGCAGACAGAGACACCAAGAAAGACACACAGAGACAGACACACCAAGAGATAGAAACAGACAGACAGACAGCACACACACACACACACACACACACACACACACACACACACACACGGAGAAGGTGGGGATAAATTCCATTCGTGATTGTTGGTGGAAAAGCTAAACTGTTTATTCCAAAATGTGATGCAGCCAAGTTACAACCAGTTTTATTGCAAGAAGGATATAAGACAGTTTGTAGCAAATCTACTCACATACATTTGTCTAACTCACACTTTCTGATTGTCTATATTCCTAAAATAATTCAGCAAGGAGCAAGGGAAGTCACTACCGCAAGCTTCACCAGTGCCCATTTATTTACAGCTGCCACAATAACCTTTGCTTCACAATGACTGTTTCCCATGTCCTAGACGCTGTGCGCCTACAAAGGGAGATGGAGGAGCTTCCATTTTTCCCAGGAGACTTTCTCGGTCTCTGCCCCTCTGCTCCAGTTTTGGCTGTGTAGTAGAAGTTGTAATCAGGCTAGCATGGAAGCGTAGGGCCGTATGTGTGCAAGCTTCTTGACAGTCGCCATGACAACTGAGAAGCTGTAGAAGCTCTGCATGTATCTTCAGGCATCTTCATTTGAACAGCCATCACATAGAGTGTTTGCAAAACTTTTTTACTAAGCAAAAGGGTTTTTTTTTCCTTAAAAAGTTTTGGCACTTTAATGCTATTTATTTATGTAACAAAATGGGTTTCCTTTAGCTATTGTTCAAAGAGATGATGACCTTTAGCTAAATATCAGTGTGCATTTAAACTATCATGGCTCTTTAGTTAGGTGACAGTTCCTTAAGGTTACTCTCAAGAAGACAGGTGCATTTGCTGTCATCATCCATGTCTGTCTATAGATCATGGCTCGCAGAATCAGGGACACTGGGACTACGTGAGAGGACGGCTAACTAAAGATTATTACTCTCTGTGTGACGTGAGTAAGTGTGCTTGATTCTTCTCCAAAGCTCCAAGGGAGAAGAGAAGGATTTTATCCTCCAGTCTTCTCTAAGCAGCATAGCAATAGAAGACAACTGAAGAACATATCATTAGTGAGAACTTTTATCACATAGAGATGTGTGTTCCTAGTACCACATAGAACAAAGAGTTATAGATTGATCCCTCTGAATTTTTGGTTTTGTACAATCTTCTCATTTAAAGCCACGTCTACCAGGTAGACATTTTCATTCATTCATTCATTCATTCATTCATTCATTCATTCATTCATAAAAACATTTATTGAAGTCTTACCATGCATTGATATACTCCAAGGAACATAAGAATAAATTCACTTAAGGGACAGAACATTGAGTTGCACCCCCGAAGCTGTCATGGGAGTCCAGCTTTTCAGCGTAGAGGACTTGGGACCTCAGTGCTTCAGGCTCTGTATCTGACATAAGCCAGGTGCTTTGAAGAGGACTTCAGTTAAATCAAGGGAAAGCTGTTCGTATAGGGAAACTCCTGAGTATAACAGCCATGCCATCACGGAATAGCCATGATCAGCCTGGGTAGGTGGTGGGTAGAAGGGAGAACAAGGTGGGTAACATGGCTCTGGAATGAGTCTAGAGTTCCTGGTACTGTTCTGTTTCCCAAGAGGACAGAAAAAAATATGGATTCCAGGTCTACAGTAACTGGAATGGAAATTTCAAAAAATTCCATTGTTGGCTGCCAATTTCACTCCCTCATTATGGATGGTTGTGAGCCACCATATGGATGCTGGGAATTGAACTCAGGACCTCTGGAAGAGCAGTCAGTGCTCTTAACTGCTGAGCCATCTCTCCAGCCCCTCTCTTCAGATTTCTTATTGAATGATTAAGATTAATACTTTTATGACTAAATGATCATTGGGGTTTCTGCCGTTTATAGTGAAAGAAAAAAAGAAAAAAAGAAAGAAAGAAAGAAAGAAACAGAGAGGGAGAGAGAGAGAGAGAGAGAGAGGAAATCAAGCTAAAATCTCCATGGAAAATACGAGACTGGGAGTAAGGGCTGCTGGTGACTGGGATGAAGGAACAAAATACCAGAGAGAAGAAAACCCACAGAATGGTGATTTTTCAGTTCTCCCGAATCCCCTGTAGCCAGGAACAGGACACAGTTGAAGGCGTGGAGAGTTTTGAAGGCTGAGAAGCTGTCTTCAGTTGCCAACTATCTCTTAAAATTTCATCCCACTGTTTGAAAGCACTGAAGATAGTGTCTTCCACTACATAAACCGAGAAAGAAATCACTGTTACTCTCAGAAAACTGCAAGGTTTATACCCTCATTCAAAGGTTGATTAAAATGTCTATTAAAATGATGGATCTAAATTGTAAAATTGGAGTGAGGAGACTCTAGGGCGCTAATAACTGTGAGCTCTGTGATTCAGCCCACGGTAGGGTAGCAACTAGCGGAGAAAATGACTTTAGGTAAGAACGATGCAACAGGTAGAAGATGTCTAGAACATAAAACATCATCTGAACATACAATTTAAAGCAGCACATGCTGACTGGGCGTGCCTCTGGGGTTCCTGAGTGCACACTTTAAATTATAAGTGAAGTTAAAGAAAGCACTCTGCGCACATGGGTAGGGATGGACCATTATAATAAATATCTGTGCATCTCGGAGGAAAGAGAGGTAAATTTAGGATTGGGATGTGAGCACAGAACCTGTGCTGGGCCAATATGAAGAACTTAGGAGACAGAGGGGCTCTGAGGATCGCCTGGGTTTTGTCTGGGACTTTGAACGTTCCTGATGCGAAAGTTCTGTGTTCACCCAAAAGAAGCGCTTACAAAGCTCCATCAAGAAAGAGCTCACTGGGGGCTGGAGAGAAGGTTTAGTGGTTAAAAGCATTTGTTGATCTTGCAGAGGACCAGGGTTCAATACCCAGTAGCTACATGATGGCTCACAAATGTCTGTACCCCTGGTTCTGGGGAGATTGACACTTTCTTCTGACTTCTTTGGACACCAGGTACACATGGTGCACAGACATACATGCAAGCAAAATACTCATACATATAAAACAAAACAGATACATCTAAAGGGAAAAAAAGTTTTAAAAAGAGCTCATCTGCTTTGTAGAGCCAGGGGTATGAATTATCTCCAACCAAACTAAAGTCCTGAAGTTTTGTTCCTAAAAAGGCTTTGTACCTGTGCAGAGCAGAGCGGTTTGTTTGAGACAAGGTCTCACTCTGTAGACCACGTTGGCCTCCAATTCACAGAGATCCACCTGCCCTTGCCTCCTCTTCTAACCTTCCCGTATGTGGATTTATGAGGGAATGAATGCATGTAGAGCCCAGGAAAAGCGGACCATGTCTACACAAAGGAGGAAAGAGCCTTTAAGGGACTGGAGTAGTAGAAAGGTAGTGTTGAGGTTTTGTTTTTTCTCTCTATTGGAATGCTAAGTGTGGGGGTGGGGGGGCAAGACTTAGAGTTTGTACACAGCCCCTGGGACCCTGCCCCCAAGTTGATTCTGATTGGTGAATAATGATGCCAACAGCCAATAGCTGGGCAGAAGAGACATGGGTGGGGTTGAGGTTTCGAGGGCTTAAAGACAGAAGGAGAAAAGAGAGAGGCAGCCATGGAAGAAGAAGAAGAACACGCAGGAGGGAGAAGCAGAGTCTCTGTGGGCTAAGGGACAGGAGAACGTGGCCCAGATGGAACATAGTAAATAGTAACTGATAACTTGGGCTTATCGATAGGAAAGCGGATTTTTACAGCATAGAGGGTAGGCAGTTACCCAGCTTTTATGCTGCCTAAGGCATATTAAAATATAAAGGCTGTGTGTGCCTTTCATCCGGGAACATAAATGGTCTAAGGTGGGGAAGAAACCCTGCCCTGGGATTTTTAATATTTATTACTACTGGGTGGTTAAAAAGCATGTGGTGCAAAAGTGGAAGGGAGAATACTGTGATGTCAGAGAGGGCCAATCAAAACTAAGGATTTATGAAAAAAAGCCATAAGGAAGTCTGATATTTGGTAAGCTAATCAAAATATAAAATGAAAACTTGAATGGAGGTAATCTGTATATTTAAATAAGGCTGTTCTCAGAAGTAATAGGTTATTTAAAAAAACAGTGTCAGCAGTAAAATAACAAAAAGTTTGTGATTCTGGAATGATTTTAAATTATATTTGAAACATTGCTTTATGGAAATTAAAGAGACAACAAAATTAAAATGAATAGCAACAGAATTCTGAAACAATTTTTTCCTTGCCATTAAAATACATTTATTGAGTGCTGTAGAAAGTGATTATTCTGTGAGCTGTCCGAAATTAAGGTTAAACATGATCATAGACATTATATTCAAATGCTGTAGCAGAGATGTGTAAGAGTTGCTTCGAATAGAAGCAATGGCCTGATGTAATTGTCATCTCCCAAGTTTTCCTGCCTCCATCTGCTAACCTAGGCCTAGCCCTGGAAACTTCTAGCCTCTGTACAATCTTATCTAGGCCTAGAATGTTTTTAGCCTTTGAGACTTAACTGCTGAATAAACTCACCTTTTCTAGTTCTTTCTGAACTCTGGCTGGCTGGTCAACTCAGCTGTTCTGGCTCAAGCTGACTGATTCAAACTGGCTTCTCTCTCAGCCTCTGACTGAATCGTCTTCCTTAGCCGCAAACCAACTCTGGCAATTTGCTATAATCTTCTGACTCCTTCTTATTCTCTGGCTCTTTCCATCTTCACCTGTGTCTAGCTTGTTCTCTCTTCAACCCGGCTCTGTAAAACTCTCCTGGTAAAGCTGCCTCTGTCTCCCTCTCTGTAAGGCTCTCTTAAGTTGCGTCTCTCCTCTCTGTTCTCTTGAGAGTTGGGCGTATCCTATACTGTTAAATCTGTCTCTGATTTGTCACTTTGTCTGCCTCTCAATTAGACATCACTTTCCAACACGGGTGCTTCCTTCTACAAACCAACTTTCCCTTTGTTGTTTGGGATTAACAGTGTGTACTAAGGGCGTGCCTGTGTTCCAGCCATAGTCAGCGCGTTGCTGAATCTAATCTCCTCTATAGGGATGGCCAGGAATTTAACAATTTTTACTTCCTCACATGGCTAGAACTGTTGTCAGAACATGACTACTGAGTTGGGACCTAGATTTCCCAAACTTTCTTGCGTATAGATGTGAGCACATGATAATTCTGGCCAGCAGAATATGAGACCTTCTGGGCCAAGACTTTTTAAAAGGCAGGTGTGTTTTTAAGTAGCTTCATCTTTCCCTCAACCCTTCTTCTTCCTCAGTCTAGCTGGAGAAACATGAAAATGGGCCTTAGGGAAGCTAGAGCCACACATGCAGGGAACCTGGGTCCGCAAGTCCCCACTGGAAAGAAAACTGCCTGACCACCATAACAATCAAATCTTATTTGCTACAGCAACACAACTACTCTAGCAGTACAAGTATCCTCAGACTGTCATTTAATGGAATGTGTGGAGTTTTTGTCTGTATGTGTGTCCACAGACTATGTGTGTGCCAGGTACCCTGAGAGTTCAGAAGAGGGTGTTGGATCCTCTGAGAGTGGAGTTACAGATGGTTGTGAGCCCTGACATGGGTGCTGGAAATTGAACCCAAGTCCTTTGGAAAATCAGTGAGCCATTTCACCATCCCCAATCTACTTTTAAATGAAAGTACTATTTGAACTCAGATTTTTTTTTTTTAAAAAAAATTGTGGTAAAAGATGCATGCCGGGCGTTGGTGGCACACGCCTTTAATCCCAGCAATAGGGAGGCAGAGGCAGGCAGATTTCTGAGTTCGAGGCTAGCTTGGTCTACAGAGTGAGTTCCAGGACAGCCAGGGCTACATAGAGAAACCCTGTCTTGAAACAAACAAACAAACAAACAAAAAGATGCATAATATTAATATATCCTGGCCAGATATAGTAACTCACACCTGTAATAGCAAATTTGATAGCTTGGTCTATGTAACAGGTGTGAGACAGGGTCTCAGAATTAAATAGCAAAATGGCCCTCTTAATAAATTTAAGTGTCATTAAAGTATTGTTAACTCTTTGTATATTCTTGTTTTCTTGCATCTTACATATTTGAATATATATATATATATATATATATATAAAATCAACAACTGCACATAGACTTTTAAAGTTATAAATACAAATGCATGTTCTTTTTGGTTTTTTGAGACAGGGTTTCTTGTTTGCGTAGCCCTGGCCGTCCTGGAACTCACTCTGTAGACCAGGCTGGCCTCGAACTCAGAAATCTGCTTGCCTCTGCCTCCCGAGTGCTGGGATTAAAGGCATGTGCCACCATGCCTGGCTCAAATGTATGTTCTTAAGGAAATAAAATATCTTCCTTCTTTCCTTCCTTCCTCTTTTTTTTTTTCTTTTTGGAAACAAGGCCTCATTATGTAGCTTTAGGGTATCCTGGAGCTTACTATGTACCACAGGCTAGTCTTGAATTCTCTTTTTTCCTGCTTCTACCTCCTGATTTGTGGGATTGCAGCCATGATGTGTCAAACATACTAAGCTAAAAATGTTTTTCTGAAAGTTTAGACTCAGTGTCAGCATAGCAAAACACTTACTATTTATGACTCATTTACTATTCATTTATAAGTCAAATGGTCTTCTAAGAATGCAAAACAGAAATGTGGTACTGGGAACTGAGCCTGGGTCATAGCTTGGCATAGGTCTGTCTACCCCTGAGCCCTATCCCAGCCCCCTTTCTTCTATTTGAGCCAGGCTCTCCTTTACCCATGTTGGCTTTGAATTTACTCTCTTGGCCTTGAATTTGTGAGCCTCCTGCCTTAGTCTCCCGGGGAGTTGGAATTATATGTCTTTCCCACCAGGCTCAACTTAACAACGACAAAATGTCAAAATGGTCAAAATTTCTGTGGGGTTGGGGAGAAAAAACTCGTTGTTTGTTTATCTATCTATCTATCTATCTATCTATCTATCTATCTATCTATCTATCTACCTATCTATCTATCTATCTATTTATTTTTCTAAGACAGAGCCTTACTCTCTGGAACTTCTTATATAGACTAGACTAGCCTTGAATTTTCAGTGACCTCTCTACTTCAGTTTCCCAAGTCTTAGGATTACTGGTGTAAGATATCAAGCTTGATTATGCAACTATTTTGAGAGGCAGATTTCCTTATGTATATCAAACCTTTTACTGCTTATTTCATATTCCTCATTAATAAACCTGAAATAGCAATATTTTTCAAATTAATGATTTTACACAAACTATTTAAAATAATTATAATAATTTCTGTTTTGAGACTGGGTCTCATGTCCCCCTAGACGGCCTCAAACTTGCTATATAATAAAGGATGGCTTTGAACTCTGCTCGGTTGTGGGGAGCAGCATGTGTGCAGCTTATGTGCTTCATGAAGACTCTTGGATGTCAGAAGAGGGAGTCAGGCTCACAGGAACTGGAGTGACAGGCAGTTGTGAGCTGCCTGGTGCAGGTGCTGAGAACTGAACCCAGGCCCTCTGGACTCCTGAGCCACCTTTCCAGTTCCTGAAATGAATTTCCTAGTGAAATGGTTTCTTTGGTCTGTACTATCTGCCCTAGACTCATGGAGTTATCAAAAAGATTTGGTGAATGTGCTGATTGTAACTTAAGACTACTTTTCATGCAGAAAGCCTACCAAAGGGTTGCTATTGGACCTTCAAGCAGAACATAAGTTTTATCTTTTGCTCTGTTGACTCCAGTACTACCCATCTCTATATAGTGATAAAGAAACATGGCTCTACAAGAATTGAATGGTTATAAGCTACCAGATAGAGCCACTCTGACTTCACTGTGACTGCTCCCTGACTTGGCTGCATTTCCCAAATTAGTAGTGTGGGGTAAAGAACCTCGAGCTCTGGAGTTTAAATTTAGATCAAACTCTCATATCAAATTCCTGTCCTCTGTTCTTGATTTTAACCTTCCAGAATAACGCTCTCTTTAATCCCTACTCGTCTACTTTTATGTCCCTCTTAAACCCTAAGCCCCTGTAAAAGATCTGTCTGGTCTCCTCTCAGGGCTGAAGTCTTGGTCTCCTCCTGACTTCCTGCCTTCTCCTCTGTTTAGTTCTAACAGCTGGGATCCCGAGAGCTTCACACACAGGCTCAGTGGCGCTTTTGTGTTTGGGAACTGGCCTTTGTCATGTCTGGAGATTTAAAAGAGCTTTAAGGCAGTTCCTGGACAAATCAGCCTGCCTGTAGATGGTTTTTTTTTTTTTTTTTTTTTTTTTTTTTACATTGCCTTGTAGTTATTCAGAGACCTTGATGCCCCATTGTCTCCTTGCCATGTGCCATGTGCTGTGAGAAGCACTGGGCACATACTGCACAAGACACTTTGTGTGTTCCCTTCAGTTTAGAAGGGGAGGTAGAAGTTACCCAGCCTCATAGGGTAGGGAGCCCCTAGGTGAAATACCAACCTTGAGATGGAAGTGAAGTCTGAGAATGCTTCCCCAAAGAATATCTTTCTGTATAAAGATGTGAATAGGAAGAACCAGAGAGAGAGAGAGAGAGAGAGAGAGAGAGAGAGAGAGAGAGAGAGAGAGAGATTGGAAAAAAAGGAGAACCTAGAACATTCTAGAATCCCCGGGTAGCTATGTGATAAGAGTTGATAGAGAAACCCAGGAGAAGGGTGATTGCTACCAGGAGAGATGGAAGCAAAGTCTGTAAGTTGAAGTAAAGAAGGGGTTGGAGAGGAGCGAACCTTGGGTAGGAGGAAGGATGTTATGACACTGGAAGAAAGGGAAGAAACAGGGGTGGGTAGGAATGCAAGGCATCAGAAAACCGCAAAGCTAGGGGATTTCCTTTCTGATGGTCATGGTTGTTTTAGGAAGTCAGAGTTTAAGTCTTTGGTTTAGACAGAAGATGGAGTGGAGCAGGAGGGAACATCATTGATATCCCAGTTTTGTTTGTTTTGCATGTGTGTGTGTGTGTGTGTGTGTGTGTTTGGAGTCCATACACATTTCTTCCCTCACAGAAGCTAGTTGAAAGTTTATTTTATACATATTTAACATAGCTACAGGAGCAAGGCAGTGGAGCTATGTGCATGCAATATGAACAGCTATGTCTTTAATTTCTTTAGCACTCTCTAGTAGCTTGAAAACGAGAGCCATCGAGTTGCAATGATGTGCCGTGGGTGAGACAAACAGCAACTGAGCAAGAGATGGGAGGGGACGGACGGATGTGGTGATCTGTGGACAAAACATGGACACACATCTCATGATGTCAGTGATTTTAACAGCTGAGGAATAGGCCATCAGGAAAATGAACCACGTTTTCTTTATCCATTCTTCAGCTGAGGGACACTTAGGTTGTTTCTACTTTCTGGCTATTATGATTAAAGGTGCTATAAACATAGTTGAAGAGGGGAAGGAAGGATTATAGGAGCCAGATGGGTTCGAGGACACCAATGAAAACACAGCCACAGAATCAACTAAGCAGGGCTCATAGGGGTTCACAGAGACTGAAGTGACCATCGCTGAGCCTGCCTGGCCTGAGCTAGGTCCTCTGCAAATTGTGTAGCTTGGTGTTCTTGTGGAACTCCTAACAATGGGAGTGAGGTTGTCTCTGACTCTTTTGCCTGCTCTTGGAACCCTTTTCCTCCCTCCTACTGGGCTGCCTTGTCCAGCCTTGATGTGAGGGTTTGAGCCTAGTCTTATTGTAACCTGTTATGTCATGTTCTGTTGATATCCCTGGGAGGCCTGCTCTTTCCTGAAGGGGAATGGAGGAGGAGCGGATCTAGGGAAGAGGGGAAGTGGGTGGGTGGGGACTGGGAGCAGTGGAGGAAGGGGAAACTGTGGTTGAGATACAAGGTTTGAGAGAAGAATAAAAAAGAAAATAAACATAGAAGAAAAGTGCATGTAAGAGTGCTTCTCACGTGAGGCAGGAAGGGAAATGTGACCAAATAAAGATGCCATCTTCTTTTTTTTTTTTTTTTTTTAAAAGATTTATTTTATTTATTATATGTAAGTAGCTGTCTTCAGACACTCCAGAAGAGGGAGTCAGATCTTGTTACGGATGGTTATGAGCCACCATGTGGTTGCTGGGATTTGAACTCCGGACCTTCGGAAGAGCAGTCGGGTGCTCTTACCCACTGAGCCATCTCACCAGCCCAAGATGCCATCTTCTAATAGTGCCTCTGCAGTACTGCACTGTCTAGCTGGCTTTTTGTGGCATCTCTAGGGTATAAATATACTATTTTCCTTTTTAAGGAAGGGAATGAAGATGGCCTAGTTTCATGATCTGCAGAAGGGACTCCAGCACAAACAATATGGATACTTAGTTCTCTGGACCCACCTTATGTAGAAACTGTAGCACTTCCGAACACCCTAGATGCTATGGGTGGGCATGAGGTAAAGGTGGGAACTCCCGAGTCTGGTTCTAGCATCAGGCTCAGCCCCTTGCTAACTGTACTGTGTGAAAAATGCAATATAGTTTATATTAAAATGTACTACTGTGTTGTATAGGGACATGAGTGTTATAGGTTTCTCTCCTCGTTTCTTTTTTGCTAGCCTCCTTAGCTCTCTCTGAGGCAAGAGTTTCTGTTTTACTCACTTATGCTCCTAGGATGGAACCCGTGGCCCTCAGTCCCAGCCCCCAGTACAGATGGTACTTCCTAACCTTGCTCTCAGCTTGCTATCTCTTTTCTCTGGCGCTTGACACCTTCTCTTTCTTAGAATCTTTTGGACCTTTATGACTTTCTTGCCTAGTGAAACCCGGAGCAATCTTGGAGCTCTCTTTCCCAGACACACACCTGGTGAGACATTACAGCCTAGATTCTCTGGCCCTTTGGGATTAATCCATCAAATAGCCCACAATTGGCCAGCATTTGTTTTGTTTTGTTTTGTTTTTCTACTCTAGTCTGTTAATATTTTCAAAATATTGTTCCTTTTCTAGAATTTTGTTTTCCTTTCTTCTGATGTTATTCTGCCATTTTTAAAATTTGTTTGTTTTTGAGACAGGGTTTCTCTGTGTAGCCCTGGCTGTCCTGGAACTCACTTTGTAGACCAGGCTGACCTTGAACTCACAGAGATCCACCTGCCTCTGCCTCCCAAGTGTTGGGGTTAAAGGTGTGCGCCACCATCTAACTGTATTCTGCCACTCTTTTGATTTTTAGTTTAAAGGTCTTGTTTGGAGACAAAGTCTCCATATGTAGCACAGCTGGTTTTGAATTTGTGGTTGTCATGACTCTTTGCCTCCTAAGTGTTGGGTTTATGTATGTGTACCATCGAGTCCAGTTTAATGGGAACTTTTTTTTTAAAAACTGCAGTTCATACAACATGGCCATATAGAGAAATGTTAAAGTAATTCTACAAAGGAAAGGTTGATTTCTTTGGGCAAATAGTTTAATGAAATTAAACAAGATTCTTTATCATAAGAGATCTTGGAACCTTTTATCAAGCTAATATGGATTGTAAATTCTCTTTAAAAGCCTTTAGTAAATAATATTTCTCAAATTCACCACTAGAACCCATTCTTATGATATAGCTATTAACATCTCTGATAGTTTTCTGAATAGCACAACTGGCAAAATACCACTAGAACCCATTCTTATCATGTAGCTATTAACATCTCTGAGAGTTTTCTGAATAGCACAACTGGCAAAATATTATTTTAGAGCAATAAGAAAAGACACTATTTAATTACAAATCATGTTTATTGAATTATATAGTTAGCTGTTCCAACTGAGATTAATGGAAAGCATGCAATCTCAGACATAGTGTTACATGCTGGAAACAGCACAATAACCGGTCCTTAAGAACTCACAGACAGAGGTGTGTTCCCACCCTTTGACCTCAGACTGGATAATTTCCCTGAGCAGTGGCTGATCTAAGAAACCATGTTTCAGAACGTACTGGCCTCACACAAAATTCACCGTTCCTAACAATTTAAGTTTAGAGTCAGAATGTCTTTGGATACCATGCAGAACTTCCTTTTCCTTGAGCTTCCTTTTCCTGTCTGTAAAATGGGTGTGGCAATTGCTTATTGGTGGAGAGGGGATGTGGAGAGATAGGGGAGTGGAAAGGCTGGGGAGGAGGGCATGGAAATGGACCTTCGGTTTTTTTTTTTCCTCCCTCCTGGAAGGAATAATTTGTTGAGCATAAGAAAACCATGGTAGATAATCAAAGTAGATAATCAAAGCATTATGGTGAGAGGTTCCAGTTTAATTAAAAAAGTTTAAAATAATACTTTTTCTTAGACAAGAAGCAATAATGTAGATCCACTGTCAAATAACAAAACGGTCACTTTTTTTTATTTTGAAGTTGAAATTAGGAAGCTAGAGGACAATAATGAACATTTCTTCTCCTCCAAATTATTACTATAATTAGACTTCTAACCTAAAATTTGAGATAGTGATAACAATTCCTCTGACTAGAATTTGCATTTACTCATGTGGAAAGTATATTAAACAAAGTAAAAATCTTCAGTGCTTATTTTGAGAAAAGCCTGTTTGTCAAGTTGGACCCTAAAACTTTATTTAGCACCAATTTAACTGCTTATCCAAATTCTAATTTGAAAGTTGTGGTGTGAATGAGATGTCGTGGGCATCTGAATATTTGGTCCCCAGTTGGGATACTGCTTGTGTAGGTCTAAAAGATGTGACCTTGGTGGTGGAAGTGTATTGTTGGAGTGGGCTCTGAAGCTTCAAAAGCCACTGGACATTTCCAGTGCATTCTCTGTTCCTGCTTACAGTTAGAGTTGTGAGTTCTTAGCTTCCAGCCCCAGCCACTATGCCTGCCCCCTTCTGTCCCCGACATTGTGAAGTCTAAGCCACTGGAACCATAAACTCTTTCTTCTATGCGTTGCTTTGGTCAAAGCATTCATCACAGCAATAGAAAAATAATGAATATGGAAGTCAAGTGTGATATGGAGCAAAAGGAAAAACCGTGTGAGGAATGGAAACCTCTGAATTAATAATTCTGCTTTTCCCCTTGGGAAGGGAATTTACACATTGCTCTGGGAAAGCTTACCAAAAGCAATATTGTACATTTCTTAAACACCATGGGGTCTATTAGGGATTCTATCCTTCCTGTAGAGTTTTACCATCATTAGTCAATAAATTTCAATACAATAGAGTCTCTAAAAATCATTGTGAAAAGATCAGGAAGGTTTTATGCTGTCTTGCCTTCTGAGATAAATTGCTTGCCATAAGGACAAAAATCTCTCTCTCCTAGTCCTGACGTTACAAATTAAACCATCTGGGTTTTGGTTTAAGTCTAGGAACTTCATTAACATGGTGAGACATTAAAGAATTGCCCAAGGTAAAAAGTCCTATTACCAATGATTCATTGCAATTAACTCATTTGATGGACTGCTACTCCCCTGCCCCTAGGTGAGAGAAAGAAGTGAAGCCTGCAAATGAAGAGGACCTTGGGGATCATCTTTTCACAGCAGAAAAATCTTGGTATCTTTTTTGCTAGTTCAGCATGATGAAGACTGACTATTATTTATAATACCATCATTTCTTCTTGTACTGGTGGAAAAGGAAATGTTTTAGGTTTGCTTTTGTCTGGTACATCTAGAGTCAACAGCCTCTTGTGTATGCAATCCTAACTATAGTAAAGAACAGTGTCAATATTTAGTTACTTTCCTCCATGTGTAAATAAAAGAACTCGTAATCCTCTATTTGAAAAACATTTTTTTCCTTCCTATTCTGCTTGAGAGGCTAATTGTCAAAGTCTGTTTCTTCTGGTGTTCTTTGAGACTTTTTTTTCTCTAAGTATTCACATTTGAAATGTTATTTGGGGGACTGAAAAAATATTTCTTCTGTTTGCTTTCCAAATAATGGAACTGACTCAGAAAAAAAGAGTACTGGCATTAGCTGGAAACTCTGCGAAGTTACAAAATCAGACATGATTTGTACAGCCTTGAAGTTTAGAGTTGCTTCTGGAAATGCATACAGCGTACCTGCCAACTCAGATAAACGGAGGCTTGTTAACGTCACAGCTGGTGGAATATCCTCAGTGTATGAAGACAGAGAAAAGAAAGGAGGCCAGTGACAGCCAGTTGGGCTGTTCTATAGTCATCATTCAAGATCTGCTCCTTTGTGGTAAGATATTTCCTTGCAGGATTGGTAGGCAAGAGCCTTTGATAAACTACAACACTGGTCCATTGTCTAATAGCAGCACTTCAAAAATAAGCAATTCTTGTATTTTTGGAAACTCTTGAAGACTTTAGAACAGGAGGTTGTTGGTTCTGTGGAAAGAGCTGGCCAGAGTAGTAAGAGCATGGGAAAGAGAGAGGCCAGTTTCCACTGTACCGTCACCTGACTGTGTGACTTGATCAAACAGGCCTGTTCCCATCTCTTGGTAGAAGGAAGGATTGTTTCCCTGCAAAGGAAGAGCAGGCAGAGTGAAATGCTTTGCAGAGGGTTGTCCCTGACATTTCTGGGTTTTTTTGTTTGTTTGTTTTTTGTTTTTGTTTTTGTGCATAAGGAGATAGCTTCAAGGGCAAATTCAAAATTGCTTTCTCGTTCTTGTTCTGTGACTGTAGCTTGAGCTGTCTTAGGTGAATGAATGGTAGGGAACAAAGTTCATGCCACACTCTGGAACTCCACCCATCCTGACTGGCACTTAGCTTTTTAATTCTTGAAAGCATATCTGTGAACTCATTCACAACAGTTTCTTTGACTTGTTTTCAAGTATAAAACAACCCCAGAAGCCCAATTTCTTCTGCTCTATTGAGCCTTAAGCCCTGGTTCACTCTCTTCTTTCTTTTTAGAGTGAGGCATATTGTCCTTTAAAATGTAGTCTGAGATCCACTCTGATTCACTGGACACTGCTGTGAATGAGAGCCTGTTTATCTCCTTCCCTTATTCCCAAACAGTCAAACAACCACCACACGGTCTTTCTGATTTGGGAGAACCCTAGACAAGATATGAACTAGACACCCTTTTCATGCTTCATGTTACCACCAAGCCTCTTGTCCATGCCCTCACCAACACGTTCCTTGACAGAAAGCAAGTACATTGGGATTCTATTGAAATGGAGTTACTCTCTTGACAAGTGCAGAAATAGGGTTAGCTGCCTAACTTGGGGGGTGGGGGGTGGGAATTGGAGACTCAAGTTGTTCATGATGTCTTTAGGTTAGAAAACATTGTAAGAGAAAAAGGTAAATAATCCAAGTAATGAAAGATTATATTCAAAGACTCTTCTAGAAATTTTTCCTACACATGAACTCAAAATTTTATTTTTTTCTCTTTCTTGAAAAGTAAGCCCACATTCTGCACATTATTTCTATTTCTGTTTCAGAGTGTATAAATGTACACCACATTCACACGTTCACATCCATTCTCTCTTCCAGAAACAACCTTATTCAAGCCATCCATTTTCATTTTCTGTTTTGTGGTTAAATATTATATTGCTTTATTATGCTGAAATTGTTGAGTTGCTCTCCAGCTGATGAGCATTTTAACTTTACTTTTTGAAGTAGGTAAGTTAGAAGGTAAAGGCATTTTTTTTTTGCCAAAAAAATGCAACTTTGTAGCAAGTCTGCTTTATAAGAATGACTTTGGTAGAAAGTGTGTCTTCTATATTACTTAATAACTAGAGGTTATTCTTTGAAGGCGACTCTTGTCCATGCTGTAAAATCAAGATCATATCTGGTGCAATTTCATTCATTTCCTATGTTTCTGGTTCAATTGTTGAGAACTCTCATGTTTCAATATAGAGGAGAAAAATGAGCTGAGTCAGATTCAGGATAATGGGAGTAGCCAAATTGCCTTTCACTCATTAACATTACTTCAAGGATGGTTATCATCGTTAACATTTTACAAGTCTGTTTCAAGCTGGCAAGAATACAGACCAGAGCTGAGAAACCATAAGAAACCTAACCCAAGCAATGGACTGACAAGATGACTCAGTGGTTAAAGGTTCTTGCTGCCAATCCCTCGAACCCACATGAGAGACAGAACTGACTCCCATGAGTTGTCCTCTGACCTTCACATGTATGGCGGCCCTTGCCCATCTGTGCATGTCCATGCATGAGCCTGCATACCCTCAAATAATAAACGAAGGCAGTTCACTTCTGGAGATTAGAAAAATGAACCATTATGATGATCAGTGTTGCGATGCTCCAAGTGAACTGAAACAGTAAGAATTACATTGTCATTAATTTGTATCCTGAAAGTGGCTGAGTGGAAGCCCTCCTAGGATGCTTCTCAGGATGAGCAGAACTCCAGTTTTATGCAGCCTGATTCTCTAATCGCGAGTGCCTCTTCAGTAATTCCAGGACGATGGGATTTGCTGTGCAGTGAGTGATAGCAGTGACCACATTTCTCCTGTGAGCTGGAGCTAAGGTTCACTCTCACCTTGCTCCAGCTCAGAAAGATGCACAGTGGACGTCAATCGTCATCACCATGCAGGTTGTCTGCAGCCGTAATTAGGAAATAATAGACAGCGGCAGCCCTGAGAGGCAGGCTGTGTGATGTCATGCATTTGGGATTGTCGTGGGAAACCATCCCCCCAAAATTGTGCAACAGCTTATGTGGCATGAACCCAAAGTGCCCTGAGATCTTGGAGCCCAAACACATTTCCCTGGTAAAATGTTCCCAGTCTTTTTGAATGTACCTTGTTTGTCTGAGCAACATGTACTTAAGTTTCTGGATGCGCACAGGGTTCTTCCTGATCATCTCTCAGTTTTCTGGGAGCTTTCCAGCTTGGCTTACCTTGTCACGCTTAGTTCATGCTGTTTCCTTGGCATTTGATGTAATTTTCTGTTGACAGTTCCAGTACATCAGGAGATCACTGTTAGACAGGAAAACACACCATTTATGTCTGATCACTGATTTACCGCTTTGTGGCTTCATTGCTTATCACTATTTATCTTGTGCATTATTGTGCAATAGAAAGTGGTGGACGTTAGTCCCATTTCAGGAGAACACAGTATTTCTCCGAATACCCACTGTGTTCCAGGCAGAGCTACCAAAGCACTTTCTTGTGTTAGCCTCAAAGCATACTTGCAAGGTATTATTGTTTCTACCTTAAAATGAAAAAATCTGAAATTTGTATTGTATAATTGGATAATGTTACACAGTTCAAAAAATGATAGAACCTAGATAGGAACAAAACTTGGCCTATTTCTCATGAAGTCTGCCTGTCTGTCTGTCTGTCTGTCTGTCTGTTGTTGTTGTCTTTTTTTTCCCGTAGTAGAGTACATGTGTGTGTTTACAAGGCAGAGGTTGATGTCCAGTGTCTTCCAACCTCTTCCTTTTTAAAAATATATCCTTTCTCGGGGCTGGTGAGATGGCTCAGTGGGTAAGAGCACCTGACTGCTCTTCCAAAGGTCCCGAGTTCAAATCCCAGCAACCACATGGTGGCTCACAACCATCTGTAACAAGATCTGACGCCCTCTTCTGGAGTGTCTGAGGACAGCTACAGTGTACTTACATATAATAAATAAAAAAAAATGGAGGGACTTTGT
>NC_034594.1:39813168-39814679 GCF_900095145.1 Mus pahari
AATATATATATATATATATATATATATATATATATATATATATATATCCTTTCTCAATAAACTGAATCTCATCAATTTGGTTAGGCTGGCTGGCCAATGAGCTCCAGGGAGCCCCTATGTCTTTGCTCCTAGACCCATCCTAGGTTATAGGTGTGCACCATTGTGCCCAGATTTTACATGTGTGCTAGGGATCTGAACTCAGGCACTTAGGCACCTTTAAGATCGAGTCATGTCCCCAGCCCAAGCCTATCCCTTTAAACAACAACAGAGCTCTATATTTCACCATGCACTTTGCCCTGTGATCATTTCTCACAGCTCTATGAGGTGTGCATTGTTGTAAGGAAGCTGTGAAATACATATAGTCATGGGCTAGGACTTGAAGATTTATGAGACTTAATTTACCAGGTTTTCCATGACACCACTGATGCCAATTCTGATGAGAGCTAACCAATTCTTTTTTTAATGCATTTTATTTATTTATGTATAGCTCTGTGCTTCTCAGTTAGCTACAACTCTTTTATGTCTACGTCTTGTGTATCTTGATAAACAATTCATGATAATCTTAGCTGTAGACATAGTTGCTCTCTGTAGATAAAGGTCAAAGTTAATGAGACCAAGCAATGAATGCCGGTGTATTAGAAAACTTAGGTGAGAGACACACACTGTGCCTGTGAAGAGAAGTAGCAGAAGTCAGACATTATGGAGGCATCTTCATAGTGTAGCACTGATGATGCTATTAGATGTTTTTGAGTCATATTTAGAAAAGAACTTTTGGCCCAAGGCGAGATTCATTAAAAAAAAATTGAGAGTGAAGTCGGGGAGGAATGCTGGGTGTAAAGATAAAAGGTTGTTATAATGATGAAATCTAGTTATGTTTTCCAAACTTCTAGTCATAAACACCTAACAAAAGCATTGGTACCAAGGTGTGAACAACTGCTATGCTTACCGAATCAGGGACACATTACCACAGGTGTGTAGACACAGAACCTTAAGCAGTAGAATGTCCCTGGGGGTTCATGTGAGTAGAGGCAGTTTCTGTTGCTCTTTAGACACTTCAGGTGGCTACTTCCCTAAATTCACCCACAGCCCCTTTGAAATGCTCCATCCCATAAACCTTTGAGCAACACGTATTGTAATGGCCACTGCAAGAAGTCATGGGGGCCTCCTAGTGAGAAGATACAGAAAATACTGTCTTCCAGGATATGAAAGCTAGGAAGATGGTATATAAAATATGGAGTTCTGGTTGTTAATACCAACTACCATCACTTTGCCAAAAGGCCCTGTCCTCTGAAAAAAACAAAAACAAAAACAAAAACAAAGCTGAGACTTGGTATGGTGTAGAGGGATCATGGGCTTGCAGACCAGAATCTCTGCAATGGATATTGTGTTGCAATCTTCCTTCTTCCCCTGCTTCTTCTGCTTACTCACCTTCTTTTCTTCCTTCCTTCCTTCCTTCCTTCCTTCCTTCCTTCCTTCCTTCCTTCCTCCCTCCCTCACTCACTCTCTCCCTC
>NC_034594.1:39814864-39844897 GCF_900095145.1 Mus pahari
TCCCTCCCTCCCTCTCTCCTTCCTTCCTTCCTTCCTTCCTTCCTTCCTTCCTTCCTTCCTTCCTTCCTTCCTTCCTTCTTTCCTTTCTGTCCTTTTCCTCATTGCCACCTAAATTAGCCATGAGAACTGAGATGGATTTACAGAGAAATTAGACTCTGAAGGAATCTTTCATTTGGCTTCTGGTCACACAGCATAGACCATGTCCCTTTGCTGGCTGGGCGCATCTGAGGTTTATTCTCTCTGCCAGTCAAGTGAGAACAGTACTTTTAAGTACGTACATACCAGGTGCTGAGTAACGGAAGCATTATAATTACAACTGTTTAGACTTAGGTCTAAACATAATTCATTTATAGCATTGAACATATATAATTCCTTTATAATATTGAAGATGTTTCCTTAAGAGTACACATGGTGGGCTTCATGGCTCCAGCTGCATATGTAGCAGAGGATGGCCTAGTCAGTCATCAATGGGAGGAGAGGCCCTTGGTCCTGTGAAGGTTCTATGCGCCAGTGTAGGGGAATTCATGGACCAGGAAGAGGGGGTGGGTGGGTTGATAAGCAGGGGGAGGGGGAAGGGGGTAGGGGACTTTTGGAGGGGAAACCAGGGAAAGGGGATAACATTTGAAATGTAAATAAAGAAAATATCTAATAAAAATAATTCTCTAAAAAAAAGCTGGTAATAAAACACTCTGTCAAAACTTTCAATTATAAGATGAACACTCTATAGAGACTTAAAAGACATTATTACTATAGTAATAACATCTTGCTAAGACAGTAGATCTTAAATATTCTGTTCTGGATAGCTTTAACTGTTGACTTAACTCAGCCTAAAGTCATCTGAGAGGAGAGCCTCAACTACAGAACATCTTAGCTCAGATTGGCCTGTTGGCATGTCTGTGGAGGATTGTCTTGTCTGTTGATTGATGTAGGAGGGTCCAGCCCCCTACATGAGGTCCTGAACTGTGTAAGAAAGCTAGTTTCATGTAAGGTGACAGTGAGCCAGCTAGTGAAGCAAAATTCTCCTGTGTTCCTGATGCACTTTCATGGCTGTGAAGTGAGCCCCATTGGTTGGAGGTAATGCTGTGTGGGAGAACAAGTAGGCTTGCCTTCAAGCCTTGAGTTCCTGCCTTGACTTTGCTCAATGTTATCTGTGTTTGTAAGCTAAAACAACCCTTTTCCTTTCCTAAGTTGCTTTTGGTCAGAGTATTTTTATCATAGCAATGGAAACTAAATTAGTACATACTCTCAAGATGTATATCTTTTTAAAAAGGTAAATATGGTAGATTTCTTAGCTTGATTCTGGTAATCATTTCTCAATGTAAAAATCTCTAAATGATTTTTCTGTTTGCCTCTGCAGTTGTTTAGAAACATATTAAGTACAACTATAAAGTAGGTATATCTAAATACAACCACTCCAAGTATTCTTTCTTTCCTAATAAGATTATACATATACTCAAATGGTACTGTTATTGTTCGAGGTATTTATAGAATAGCTTTCAGGGCTACTAGCATGCTCTTTGAAGTATCCTCAGTTAAGCAAAGTTTTCAGCTTTTTAAGATAGGAGTGATTTTTATAAATCATCTATGGACATTTAGAGAGAAACTTGGGTAATCAAACTGAATAATCCCACTTGAGGCTAAAGCAAAACAAAAATCTGATAAACATAAACTGACTTTAAAAAACAAATCACAAGAGAAATTCGAAAATAACTTCAGACTCTGCCAGCATCATTAGAACTGTGTTCTATTCCAAGGTGTCTGCTTGAAAAATTTTAACTTATGATTCATTTGTGAAAATTCGGCATTGTAACGTATTAATGACACTTCACACTAATGTGGCTTGACTCCAAAGGAAATTCCAAGAACTTAGGGACTGCACTCTCCACAATTAAGGTGTAGTTTTGTCCAAGGGTCTAGTATGATGCCAGGCATTCTTTGGCAACTGAGTAAGTTATAGACAATGATGATGCCTTTGATGTCAGCGGAGATGATAATGGAAGAAGACTTGGAAAGGCCGTACTGGCTCTGGGCTGGTTGCTTCGGAATTGCTGGCATTGATTTAGGGATAAATGAAACCGTTACTTACTGATTTTTGTTCTTTTTATGGGAATTTAAAAGCACATACCTCATACATGATTCTGACATGGCATTTGGAAAGAAAGTGTTCTGAAGCCACTATACACGGAAGAGCTACCAATGATGACAGAGAAGCTCAGCACAGAGCAACCACGGAGTGGGAAGGACATCATGGATGCCCACACCAATCCTAGCAATGACCATTAGCCCAAAGGGAAGGCTTAGAGATGAATGCCCTGAAAGCACAGCCAAGCCACCAAAGACTTTCCATTCATCATGTTGGAAACATCTGTGCTCTGATGCCAAGCTATATTAATAGACTTCTACATGGAAAAATTGGGCATATGCTGTGAATATACAAAAAGTTTGATCTAAAGGAAATTTACATGTTAATAGAAAGAATCAAGGTAGGCAGAAATAATGAAAACCAAATGCAAAGTTTGAAGTAATGGAGACGATTTAATGAATACAGATAAAGAGAATATCTGGTCTGAAGGAGAGTCTGGGGAATTGTGGTTTGATCTGAGACTTGAGGGTGAGATCAGTGAACTGGCGTATCACACTGAGTAAGGAGAAGCAAAGACCCATTAGGAGACAGAGCAAGGTAGTTGTGCAGTTGTCTGGTATTCGGGAGTGTGACAGAGGAGGGGGACAAGGGAAGAACAGAGCAGTGTCTGTACCTCAGCTTTGCTTCAGGCGCTATAACTTGGGGGCTGTACCAGTGAGAGCACTATGTTAAACTGAATGCTAACGCCCTCCCTCAAACCAGCTTCAGTTATTGGCCATTAAATAGCAATCAGGCTTGCTTTGTAAATGTATTGTTAATCCTGTCAGAATTAACTACTAGCTAGAGCATTCTGACTGACCAAGTGAATTAGACTTTTCATGGAGGACTGATGCTGGTATGTGTGTTAGCTTTATACCGCCCACAAGCCAGCCAGACATTCATAAAAATTGTTAAGTTGCATGAGTTGCCCCTAAGAATGCTTCATTTGCCCATTTATAGTCCCTATGATAAGAGGAGGCCAATGGAGAGACTTGTTCAAGTTTTCTCAAGGCTGTCTGTGGCATCGTTGGTGCAAGCATGCAGGTTGGTGCAAGCTTTATTCCAGCGCTCCAGGCTATGCGAAGTGCCACACCAACTTTCTTCCCATTGGTGGATTACATTCATACATCTGTCCAGGAATTCAGAAAGTCTAATCACACTACCTTTAATATGGTACTGATTGTGTAAGCAAACAAAAGTAAACAAGCAACCCCTAAACCTAAGAATTGTTATCTGTGCTTAATTAGCCCCCAGGCAGCAGCATTCCCAGAGCTGGCAGAGGTGGTGAGCAAGGACAGAAACATGGGCACTGTCACAGCGCTGAGTCACTCACAGAGCTGTGTGCTTTCGCTGAGCTAGAGTTGCAGTGTTTTGAATGTAGCCATTAGCAATACAGAGCTCTCATAACCAAGTGTGGGAGTAATAACAGGACAAACAAATTACAGGGAACTAACTGGAGATGGGATTCCACCACGAGGGAACAAGCTGAGGGAAGAGCACTAACATGGGACATGGATTTGGTTCCCCACACATTTCTTTGTCTCCTCCAAATATAGATTTTGTTTTCATGTGGTCACCGATGACTGAACATGTTGGCCACACGCATAATGAATCCCACACAGCAAGGACTCTGTATGTTATGGGATCACTTAGAATGTTTCTTTGGTAGTTTTCCTCTGAGTAGTAAGATTAAAGACAACTCTAGCCCAGTGTCATTGGCAGTGGGTGACAGAGGGCAGCGGGAAATACAGTACAATGTATCTGAGAATGTCATTTCAATTATTCTTTTTTGTTTATTCATTGTGTTTCAAGACACGGTCTTTCTATGTAGATGACTTTAAACTTACCTTCTACCTATCTCAGCACTCAGAGTGCTGGGATTATTGGCAGGTATCAATCTCACATGGCTAATAGTCTTCGCTTTATACTCACCGCTATGCTGGGGCTGCCAGGTGGACTAGTTTGATTGAAGCAGTTTTTTTTCACAAGGGGCTTAGTTCTAGCAAGGAACAGAAATTGCATGCACAATAGACTAGCTTGTAAAAGGGGACCACGTATGAGTGCATGCACACTAGAGAAGAGGGTGGCTTGAAACAGAAATCTACCCATGAAAAGTAGAATGGAAGAATTAGGGTTGGGTCTTCAGGATTTGGGGTGCTGAGAAAATGATGGCCCCATTAGTGGAAATCTCAAAGTCAGGAGGAATAGGACGCTTGTCTGTGTATGTGCCATTTGGATAGATACGATGTTAGATACGATGGATGGGTCTGATGTCCTAGAGGTGGGTGGAGACCTGTCTAGGGAAATTTTGAGGCCAGTGATGTAGCTGCACATACAGGTGTAATAGTAGAAGTTGTGGATCAAGAAAAACTATGGAGAGGGGCTGGGGAGAAGACTTTCTGTGTAAAGGGCTTCCTGACTGTGAGATGTCCTGAGTGACCTGGCTTAGGAACCCCAGGATCCATGTAAAAGCTGGATACAGTAGTGCACATCTGTGATCCCAGTGTGCTGCTAAAGGAGATGGGAGGCTGAGTCTGGAGAGCTGCTGGAAGCTTGTGAGCCAGGCAGCCTGAAGTGCATGAGAGAGAGAGAGAGAGAGAGAGAGAGAGACAGAGACAGAGACACAGAGAGAGAGACAGAGAGACAGAGAGACAGACAGAGACAGACAGAGACAGAGACAGACAGAGAGAGACAGAGAGGGAGAGGGAGAGCTGGAGGGAGAGACCCTGCTCAAACCAAGTGGAGGGGGAGGGCTAACACCTGAGGTTGTTCTGACCCCTACACACGTCTGCTCGGCACTCACACATGCACACACATGCACACACATGCATATACACACACACACACACACACCCTGCAACTCACCTAACAACAGAGAGACTAAGAAGAGCATTGAAACCTTTTAGGGACAACCCAATTTCAGAGGACAGGATGGAGTAGAGGAAGTTATATTAGTCCCTGAAGGAATGGCCTACAGAGGATGGAAAAGCCTGGAGGGCACAGCGTGAAAACGATTTCGACAGGGATTCAGACAGAAGCTAAGCTGCTGAGGGTTATAGTTGAGTGCTCCGGGAGGATAAAGAGAGGAACAGAGCAAAGCTCAGTAGTTAGAAGGTGATGGGTGAGGGAGCGCCTCAGGAGATGTAAAAGCTGGATTAATTATTTAAAATTCACTGACATTTATGACAAATGACCCGAAGGTCAGACATTTTTATGTTAGGTCAACTACTGGGCCCCTTAATGTCAGGGAGCTAACTCACTAATACCACTTGGCAAGGCTATCTGAAGCGTCTGCACACATAATTATGCAAACCTCTCCTTGAGATAATGGAGTGCCTGGTCTTCACACTTGTTATTCACACTTGTTAATACCGTGAATAGAAACTGCCTATCACTGGGTACAGGAGTGGATCTTGATGTCTAGACTCAATGCCAATTGGCAACAGAGAAGTCTCTAGTTCCAATGGTTTCCTGCGAAACCACTCTGGTTGGTTAGTAATCTGTCTGATTCCTCCTCCTGTCTTAGGGACTGATTTTTGGACAACAGACCTTTCTGCCGGTGTTGTCTTGAGTGGTTGAAGATGAAGTAATGAGATGAAGGTTACAAAACTCGATGGCAAACATCTCCATTTGCTTTCTTTAGTAAGATTAACCACTGGTAATTATGGAAAGGAAGAGATTGCAACGAGAACTCTCTCCCATATTGCTCCCATTTGATTTTTGAGGCATGGATAAACAGAGCTCTTTTGCATAGGAATAAAGAAGCAGAAAGAATATGTGATTTTGTTATGAAAAATTTCCAGTACCATTGCAAATGCTATCTTCTTTTTTTCAGGCAATATTTCCCTTGTTGGTAAAATAAAGATATTAAGTAAATATATTTTTATGTTATCTCATTTTTTTAAATTTCCTTTTCTTTCTTTCTTTTTATTTTTAAGTTGAGACAAGATCCCTCAGCGTAGCCCAGCCTGGATTCCTAATCTTCTTGCTTCATCTTCTGTGAGAAGATGACTACTACAAAGAGCTGTCCTTCAGTGTAGCCCAGGCTGATTTGTACCACTATTCTCTACATTGCCAACAAACGTGTCTTTCATACATTGTATTCTAATCAGTTTCCTTTCCCTAACTCCTCCCAGACCTCCCCACCCAGCTGCATGCCTTCTTTTCTCTCTCTTTAGAAAACAAACAGGTAAACAAATGTTAAAGCCCTAAACAAACCATAATTAACAAAACAAAGAACCCCAGAAAACAAGAAAGAGCACAAACACACATATATATACACACACCATAAAAACACAAAATTCGATGCCATAATATGCAAGCAAAAGACCAGTAAGACCAAAATCCAACAAAACAAATGAACAAACAAATAAACCAAAGCACTATGAGACAAAAATGTCTACAAAAATACCATTGAGTTCATTTGGTCTTGGTCATCTATCATGATGGCCCCCTTTTTCAAATCCTGTGTGCTCATAAAGACTGAGCAACCAGAAGTTCCTGCTCTCTGTGAGAGCCCTGACACCTCTGAAAGAACGAGCAGTGGAAACACCAGCGACAATCAGGTGCTTATATTTACTCATTGAAAGTAGTAGTACATGTGGAGTTAACACTCGAGGTAGTCATGTGTCTTGTTGGAACAAAATCCCTGACAAAAGCCATTTAGGGAAAGAGGGGGTTTACGTTGACTCAGATTTTAAAGGTATGTGGTAGGACAGCGTGGTGACAGGAACATGAGGTGACTGGCCATATTGAACCACAGGCAGGACTTGGGGAGATGAATGCTTGGCATTTTTTGTTTCAATTCAGGACCCCAGCTCATGGGCTTGGTACTTTGACCAGGTTAAGATGCCTCTTCCTAAATCATCTAAACTAGATCACCCCTTACAGGTGTGCCTGGGAGCTTCACCCTAGGTGACTGTAGACGAAGTCCAGTTGCCAATCAGTATTAAGGCTGTGAGGGTTATGATAGGATGTTTTGATTTGTCCTTGGAAAGTCTCCTCCATCTCAACTTGACAAGCTTTCTGAGAAAGACCCACTGAGTGAATTAACAGTTTAGAGTGAATGAAAGAGTACCCAGGAGATTGGAGTTAAAAGAGAAGGATGGAAGAGACAAAAAAAATCTTTCATGCATAAAGTTTCTCATCCAACCATTCATTTAGAAGTTACTGATATTGCTATATGTTAGATAATGTGCTGGGTGCGTAATATAGAGTTGTTTTGGTGAAGGACTTTCTGATACAGGAAGAGGAAAAATTAGTCTTTTGAGAGGAAAAGCTTTTAGAGCTGTCAATCAAATCTGAAGAAGTGCAGAGGCAAAGGGATCCCAGAGTGAAATTCCTCAACACTAATGAGGGGTGGGCCAACACTGCCTACTTCTCCCTTCATCAGGAACAGTGATGTACCTCAGGAAGAAAGGCTGGTTGAAGAAAGGGGTCTGGAGAGTTTTAATGTGGATCTTCAAGTTGGACCACTGCAGGACAAACTGTTCTTAACTTTATACCCATAACATTTTTATAGGAGGGTGGAAGAAAGTCAGGATTAGATTTAATTAGAAATCATAGCCCAGCGGGAGGCAGAGGCAGGCAGATCTCTAAGTTCAAGGCCAGCCTGGTCTACGGAGTGAGTTTCAGGGCAGCCAGGGCTACATGGAGAAACCCTGTCTCTGAAACAAAATAAAACGAAACAAAAAAGAAGCCATAAAATGTTTAGGGGTGAATTAAGATATCTTTTAGTAAACAAGGATACATTAAAAACAAACAAACAAACAACAACAAAAGCCAGGCCTGGAGGGCCATACTACAAATAATATTAATTCAACTCAAGCTTAAAAGAGAACATTGCCCCTTGGCTCACAAACCCTAGATTCTGTAGAATCAGGAAGTTTCTTCTCTGAAAGCTCTTATGTAAGGACTGTTTGAGGCTAGATGAGAGATAACAGGTTCAGAGCCCAAAGGAACATTGTGTCTCTGCGTTATCAAACACTGACTGCTCAGCCAGCCCCTTAGCAGGGATTTCCTGGAAAATCCCTGGCTCCCAAAAAGCAGTGGAGACATGTGTGTGGAAAGCCTTCCTTTGGAAAGTTGTCTTGATGAGAAGAAAGCCAGTGATGACAGAACCCAGACGTCCCTGAACTGGCAGAAGAGCGATAAAGTTGGTTGTGTTGACAGTTGACAGTCACAGACAAGGACATGGTGCCTTTGAGGCGTTTGCTGTCAAGGTGGGTATTTTTTTTTTTTTCCTGGTACACTTAGGGGTAGTGGTAGAAGTAATTGTCTGCCCTGTATTGTTATCAAAGACACAGGGGCTACAGGATTCAGAACTTTGGCTGGTTCACCTCTTGGCTGGTGAAATAAGTAATTCCCATATCTGCTACTGAGGATTATTGGGGCCAGTCTGCACAGGTCTCAGGTTGCTATGAATCAGTACTTGTAAGGTTCCACAAGCGGTACGGAACCAGAAATACTGGTTTTTGCCAGACTTGGAGGTTGAAGGACTCGTGTGACCCACTGTAACAGCAACTTCAGGCCCTCTCTGGCAGGAGGTAGGGTTTATAAATAAACAGAAAGCAAACCTAAGTGACTCAGCCTGAAGTTTGTGGCACTGGTTTGATACAGTCGACATGCTTAATTCAACATCATTAAAGATGAATTGAGGTAGGCATTATGTATTTTAATAAAACAAAATAAAAACCCGCTCAGTAATAATAATCAGTGTATTAGAGACTTAGTGCATGTACATTTGAAGTCTGGTTTAAAAGTAACCTCGTATTAGGAGATTATTCTATCACTTCCTTATCTTCAAAACTAAAATTCTCTTTTAACTAAAAGTTTTTATTCTTTGATAGTTTCATGCCGCTGAAAATAACTTCTCCCTCTCCTCCAGCAACAGTGAGCTGTCAATATCCCCTCAGGGAGAGGTGATGCCTCATGAGCCCCTCTCCACCCACAGGGAAGACGGCTGGGCCTTATCTTGTGCCGTTATTCAGTAACTATAGCTGTCAGAAGTCCCCCCGAGCGCAGTGGCCGTATCATGTCCAGACGATGGCATTTCACAGTGTCAACCCGCATCCTCTAGCTCCTACGATCTTTCTACTTCCTTCCTGAGCCTTGAAAAAGGTGATGTAGAAGTTCTGTTTAGTGCTAAGTTCTCAGACACTTATTCACAGCACCTTGAACAGAGGCATGCTTCTTGCTCAAGGCTGAGAAAAGCTCTTCTCTGTAAGTATAAATATTCAGGAGGTAGTTTGATAACATGCCCGTTATCAAAACAACAGTAGTAGATCCCTTCCCCCTATCCCCCAGGGCCTGTGGTCTTCCCAGCCATGGGCTTTTGACCAGATTTACAATTCTCGGTATGAATGCCCTCCTGGAAGGCATTAGATGAGGTTTAACTCTAATCAGAAAGTGGTTGGTTTCTCATACAACAGTCATACCACCATTGCCCCATGGGTACAGTTTGCACAACAGTGTGGTTGTAACTTGCAGGGTTCACAGGCAAGTGACACCCCCTAGCAGCCTTGACAGCATCTTCCCATACAATGAAAACTAGCCAGCAGGGAACATCATTTTTAAGGAAATCTCTCGAATCTCGTTAAATTTATCTTAGCCATTAAAAAAAAAAAAAAAAAAAGACAATGATTTAAATACATTTTTCACATTTCAAGCAATCCTTATTTAAAAAAGGAGTACACAAAGATACCCATATCTGTTGTCTGAATGCTTTGGGGAATGATAAACAGATTGATAGCTCTGGTGCCAGGTGTTGGTGCTGTTTGCTTCCAGTACTGGCAAAGCAGCTAGGCTGAAACTTCATGCATAACACAGAGATTCCTGGGGTTAGAGAGAAAAGTCAGTCTGTGGGAGCAGAGCTCTCTGGAGCCCTGTGTAGCGCATGCCAGCACATTAAACCATCTGACAGTAGAGCTGACATCAACTCTCTGCTTTTCACTTCAGGGCAAAGAGAAGCAGATGCTGTCAGAGAGCCTTCTCATGCTCCGTTGTAAGCCAGAACGGCAGAGCCAGGAATGCCCAGGACTATCAACCGCCAGGAGCTTGGACAACCCCAAATCGACCCCTGTTAGGTTTTGAATACTTCACTGTATTTTACTCAGAAACCAGCTCTCAAGCTTACTGTTCCACCCTGAGGCCCACCTCTCTCTGCAGTAGGGTAGGGGTGGGAGTAATACTTTTTCTCTTTTTGTGCTGTTTCCATTTCTAGAACAGCCTCCGTATAAATAAGTACTGCTATTCCCAGCACACTTAACACTGATATTTTAGTTGGCCTAGTCATTTTTGAGTTTGAAGCAGTGAATATTCTGTTACTCATCAGTCAAAGATGCCTGGCACTTGAGAACTAGAAATGGAGGCTATAGAAAACAGTTAAGATCCATATCCAAATCATGTATGTCTTTTCTCTTATATTTACCTTCTTCGATTTCATATAACTGCCAACTACTGGGCGTGTCATCCAGAGGCCTTACCATGACTCACTGAATTTCAGACATGGGTCTGTCAAGTCTCAGCTCTCCCCTCTACACCTCACCCTCTCTCTCTCTCTATCCCTCCTTCCCTCTCTATTCCTTTTAAATATATTTTCATGAATGCAATCCAAGTGTATGCGAATGCACACAGAGTCCAGAAGAAGGTATTGCATCCCCTCTAACTGGAGGTGCTGATGATTATGAGTTGTCATGTGGATGCTGGAAATTGAGCCCAGGTCCCTGCCAGGCCAGAGGAATACTGGCAAATTGTGTAATTCTTCTGGGTAGGGTTGGAAAAGTGGGGAGAATTTTCAAGTTGAGCTAAAATGGGCTGTTTGGGTGGAGATCACTTTAGTAGTTAACAGTGATGTGCTTTTAGAGAAACCAATGCTGCCTCACACGCACTGATTGGACATTTGGTGTGTTTGCCAACCTATGCTTTGCCCATTGGAGGAACACTAGATCTCTTGGTTGGGTGGGGCTCCTCTCTGAGCTTCAGAAGCTAAAATAACAAGCAATGTCTGGCAGAGTGATTTTCCACATTCGCCCTGTTTAAAGGAAGAAGTTTGTTCTGCTGTAAACAGTGATGGGAACTGTTTGCTTTGGATGGGCTTGGTCCTTATGAGCCAAAGAGCGCCTTCTTAGGCTGGGTTCTTGCCAAGGTAGAAATTGGATGCCAAGGGAACCCTGGTCCTGTTTTGGCATTCTCTAACTACAATAAGTATGGCCAGAAGAAAGTGTGCAGGAGCAGCAGGCTCAGTAGTCATGGCTTGGACAAAAAATTATCATTTGCACCAACCATTAGCATGGAGCCGAGTTCATGGTTACCTTGCATAGACTGTGACTTGGATTCCATTTTCACACATCTCTGATTAGAGGAGGCTTTATCAGGAGACTCTTCGATGCCTCTGCGGAATCCCTTTGAGAGGTTTAGATTCCTTCATACCTATTACAAGGAGAAGACAAGCAGTCGAGCTGATTTTACTCAGTCTGGAACATGCACACAGTGCATGGGTTTTGAATGCGTGTCTGAAACGAGCCAGTTTCCTAAGTCAGTTTTGCATTTCAGTCATGGTTGTATTTGCTATACTCAAGAGCCGATGATCTATTTAGTGCTGTGGTTCCCAGCACAGGCTCTGGAGACGAACTGATTTGACTTTGAACCCAGCCTCTACTAATTATTTGGCAAGTGATCTTGGACCGATCGCCCAAGTTCATTATGTTCTCTGGTTCTATAAAACAGAAGCTGCTGTGATTTCAATAAGGGAATGAGTACAAGGTACTTGGAATAAGATCCACAGCTAAGTACATGTTTAATCTATAGTAGCCAGTTTTTTTTTTTTTTTTTTATTCCTTCTCTTGAAATTATAGGCGATGCCAGCTACTACTAAACTTCTGTTTGGAGAAGGACTTACAAGACAGTGAGAAACTTGGGATGGGTTATCTGTCCATCTCAATTCCAAGGTTCACCCATATTTGTATACAACAGAGGGAGCATCAGATGTTCAAACGTTTATGAAAGCTTTTCTCAGACATGACCTTTCTGGTTGCATGCTATAGGGAGGTCAGGTCTGTGCTTACTAACACTCTGTCCTTTGGATGTTTTGAATATGAGCTGTGTTTATTATAGCCGACTCTTATCTAGAGATGGTTGTGTGCCAGTCATATAGAATGGTTGTCAATGGTCTGGAGAATAGGCACTTTCCATATGCAACTAAGTCTATATATTCTCTCAGCTGAGAGGCAGGACATAAAATGCCACGGAGTAAGTGGGATGTGGGGGTATGGGACATTTATAAGTAGCAGAGCATTCATTGTGCAACTATTTCCTGTGTCTCAGTCCCCTCTGACCTTAGCTACTTTTTAAAGTTACTCGCCCACAGCTCTGCTATGAGCCAGAGCTTAGCCCCTCCTATTGCAGTTCTACCAGACGGTCTTAGTCAATGTCCTGTTGCTGTGAAGAGATACCGTGACCACAGCATCTCTGAGAAATCAAAAATACGAAACTGGGGGCTAGCTTACAGTTTCAGAGGGTTTCATCTGTAATTCCCATGGCAGGGAGCATGGCAGTATACAGGCAGACATGGTGCTGGAGAAGCTGACAGTTCTACATCTGGATCCATAAGCAGCAGGAAGAGTGAGACCGATGGGTCGTGCTTGGGCTTCTAAAAATCTCAAAGCTCCCCCTCCCCCAGTGACACACTTTCCCCAGCAAGGCCACACCCACTCCAACAATGTCATACCTCTTAATCCTTTTCAAGACTGTTACTCCTTAAACAATTAAACATATGAGCCTATGGGGGCCATGTTTGTTCAAATCACCACACAGGTGCTCCTTGCCTTGGGTATTGAGTGCATTTTGTTGTACTGTCAAGCAGCCCTTGCCACCCAAATCCAGTATTCCCTTGTTGATACTTCGTTTATGGACCCTGTAGCCCTGGCTATTTGTACATTCAGTTTGGCAGGCACACATTCATTCACGTGTTGGGCATTTACTATATTAATGTACTCTACATGTTAGGTATTGCACTTGGCACTGGGTATTCAAAGATGACTCAAGTCCTTGACTCTAGGGAGGAACAGAAATACAGATGAAACACAACAAAGGCAGCAACATGGTGGGGTAGTGTTTAGAAATAGGGACTTTGAGTCTGAATGTTTGGATTCATGTTCTGGCTCATCCCTTGCCAGCTGTGTGACATGGATAAGTTATTTAGAAGCTCTGGACATAGTGTACTTCTTTGTAAAGTGGTGATTGTCATTGTGCCAACCTCATAGGGTCATTGTAAGTATTGATATTTAGGTATATGGGCAATGCCTGAAACACAGCAAGGGCTATGCATTATATATTGGTTAAATTAATGAGTAAGTGACTATAATAAGATATATTACAGGGAATTATAGGAACACATAGTCCTATCAGCAAGATTAAAGCTTTGCGTCCATTTAGCTTTGTTCCACATTTGGGGATGTCTTTCAGCTTAAGGAGATATAAAGGAAGTGAATGCAGCCAGTTTGGCTGTTCAGCCTCAGTGCAGTGTTAGTGTAAGCCAGTTCTAATTCTGCACCGCATTCCCAGCAATGAGCCCCTTACTGTTCCCTTGGCCCAAACTCCAACCTGTGTCTCTAGGGTAGTACCTCAGCCTATTTCCCTACCCTTAGTCTCTGCTTTCATTTCTGGACAAGTCTTCAGTTCTGGAAGAGAAGTCTTACCTTGGTTACCAAGCTGCCCTTGTCCACCAGGATTGCAGCCACTAGCCCAGCAGTCATCAGATCTTGCTGTCTAGGTTTCTATATAGTACAGGTTCTGCTGTATTCCTCCACTGGTTCTGCTACCTACCAGCCTACTATTTTACTCTCCTGACACTATGCCCTACCTACCTTGCTGGTCTTTTCTAATGTCCACTCCTCTCAGCAGAAGGTGCTTAGTTTTTGGTCTTAATTGGATCATGGCTTCCTTCCACTATTTACTCTTCCCTACTGACCGGAGGAAGCAGCCAAGAAATGCTGAGTCAGACATTCCTGTTCCACAATGGAATGATCTAGTTTAGCCGACCCATTTAGGAATTTCCGGGTATGTGTATCAGGAGGTAGTGGTAATAAATAACCATGCCTCCCTCCACAGAGGGAGTTACTAAATAAAGCTTGCCACATGATGTGGGGGAGTGTCTTTACTTGGTGCTCAAGTTAAGAAAAACTTCTTAGTAATTCTAGCTATACTATACCTGAGTATACACCCAAAGGACTCCAAGTCGACATATTACAGAAATGCTTGCACATACCTGTCTATTGCTACACAATGACCAGAAAACCAGCCTAGATGTCTATCAACAGACACACAGATAAAGAAAATGTTGTATACACACAGTGGAATTTTATGCAGGCATGTAGAAAAATATTATTTGGGGGGAGGGTATGGGGAACTTTCGGGATAGCATTAGAAATGTAAATAAAGAAAATATCAAATATTTTAAAAAGAGAAAAAATATTATTTTTAGGGATATGTAGAACTGGAGATCATCATGTGAAGTGAAATAAATCAGACTCAGATGACAGATGCTGCATGTTTTCTCTTCTATGCGTATTCTAGGCTTGGAATTATAGATAGATTTGTGTGCATGTATGTATGTGTGTGTGCTTGTGTGTGAGTATCTGTGTGTGAATGTGTGTATGTGCGTCATGAGAGAGAATGGAAAGATCTTGAGGGAAGTGAGAGGTGGAGAGGGTGATGGATCTATGTAATAATAAAGCAGAAGGGAAGACTAGGAAGGAAGGGACCGGGGACAAATTAGAACAAAGCATAATTACCCATATGTACGGAAATGCCACGGCAGAACCCAGCCCTTTGTGTGCTATTGAAGTCTGCCTCTTGTGCCTTTGGGTTTTTTCACTTCTGTTTTTCTGCATGGCTTTTATTCTCGGTGTCTTTATGCATGCTAAATGTTTTAAGAATCTATGGGCTGCCCCTTTGCTTCTCCCATCCCTATTTTTGCTTCTTGGAAATTTCTAAAACTTGAGTACAATTTAAATACCACTGCATATAATGTCCCTCTCCTTGGACTCACATCCTTCGAAGCTGGCTACTCACTTTGTTCTTGACTATGAAACCCCATCATCTCCATTATGGTGATAACTTCAAGGCTTCATCATTGATGAGGGTGTCATGAAAGAAAGTCAAGAGTGGAAGGGACAAAAGGGCAGAGTAAAATGCCCTGCTTTTAGTGACACAACCCAATTTTCATTAGGCCCCATGTAGTTGTGTAATTTCCATTAGACACATGCTGATTTCTTTTGGCCCTACTCACAGATGACAATCTTATTTCCCCTTCAGTTCTATTTAGTACTTAGATGTAATTGAAAACTTAATTATGAGTGCGGTAAGCCATTTGCAGAGTATTTCCCACTCATGAGTGGTTTTCTCATTCATGTTTTATGGCATGCATTTATTTCTTGATTGAAATAATTTTCACTTCACACAGCATCTGACATTTGCAAGGGTTTTAAGGGGCATTTGCACATATTGTCTCAGCGCTCCACGAGAGGGACAGGACTGTTATTCTTAGGTTACAGAATAGTGGTACCAAGGAAGGATGTTTGAGAACTGAGCAAAAGCAGCATTGGAGGTCACTGCAGGCCCGGCACTTATAGCTCAGACAGTGTTGACTATTCACCAGCTATATGCCTTTCTGTCAGTTTCTTAACCTCTCCAGACATACCATCCTTCATCTGAAAAGGAAGGGGCTCCTGCCCAGGGTTAGGCTTCCTTCTTAAACATGTATGATACTCATGTTTACCTTCTTTACTTAGTCTCTGAAAGATAAGGAATTGCAACACACACACACACACACACACACACACACACACCACATACCCCTTAATGTATTCTTTCACTTGTACACCTCCACCCCCCATAAGTGCCCTTTTGGAATGAGAATGGATGCCTATGGAGGCCAAAAAAAAAAAAAAATCCTAAAGTAACATTGCAGTCTGTGGCGGTCCTGGACTAAGAGGCTCAGGGCACTGGACATGTTCTTTAAAAGTGTCATAGTGAGTCATTCTAGATACAGTGAGGTGGCAAATTCCAGTTGAGTGAAGTTGTGGAGGGTTTGCAAGTTGGGAGGAAGTTGGAAAGCAATTTTTTTTAGGGGAGAGGCAAGCTGGACATCAATGGCAGCTTTTCTGTTTGTTGATTGATGGAAATGTGGTAAGCATTAAAATTTAGACCAAAAAAAAAAATCCTGTAAGACTTCTACAAACTGAAATTGTGAAATGCCCTTTGAAGAAACAATGAATTTATTAATATTTACATAAATCGTGCTGTAATATCTTCTTCCCACTGTGTTAGCTATGATAAAATCAGTAACAAATAGTGGGGAGGAGGGCTGGAGAGATGACTCAACAGTTAAGAGCACTGACTGCTTTTCCAGAGGTCCTGAGTTCAGTTCCCAGCCACCCCATGGTGGCTCACAACCATCTGTAATGGCTTCTGATGCCCTCTTCTTGTGAGTCTGAAGACAGTAACAGTATACTCACATCTATAAAATAAAATAAATAAAGCTTTTTTAAAAAGTGGTGAGGAAATGGAGATCATAAGAGTATAGGTTTTGGGCTGGTGAGATGGCTCAGTGGGTAAGAGCACCCAACTGCTCTTCCGAAGGTCCAGAGTTCAAATCCCAGCAACCACATGGTGGCTCACAACCATCCGTAACAAGATCTGATGCCCTCTTCTGGAGTGTCTGAAGACAGCTACAGTGTACTTACATATAATAAATAAATAAATCTTTAAAAAAAAAAAGAGTATAGGTTTTGCAGCACAAGATCTGGAAGGATTTTGATTTTAGGGCTTACACAGTGGTGTGTGTGTGTGTGTGTGTGTGTGTGTGTGTGTGTGTGTGTGTGTGTCTGACCACACATGTGTAGGTCAGTTGTTCCTGATGATTATGTACAGTCAATTTTAGTCTCTTTCTGTCTCCTTTCTTGTCATGGTAGGATTAAACCCAGGACCTTGCCTGTACATTGTGTATGCTATCTCCCATTAACTTATACCACCAGCCCTTCGTCTCTTTCCTTGATCACCAGTAATCATTGATAGAACCATGGGATTCTTTTGAGTGCTAGGCAAGCACTCAGCCTCTGGGCTACAGTTCTAGCCCCCAAAATGCAAGTGCTGACTGAGATGAAGTAAGCTTACTATGAGTAAGGAGTCATCTGTGTATGATGGCAGACTCTCACTGGAGCGGTGAGTGAAGCAAACATGTCCTTCCACAACTATGACAATGTTTGTAATTGTCAATGGTGGAAAAAATTGCCACAAGATAAACAAAGTAAGGAATGACTTCTCTGTGGGAGGTTAAGCTACCAGGGCTCTGTGTAATATACTCAATATTGTGTTTAGATATTTTTACATCTACTGTAACACTTTTATTAATTAATTGAGAACTTCATAAAATGTGTTTTAATCATATCACCTCCACTCTTTCCCCTAACTCCTCTCAGACCAACCCCATCTCCCTCCCGAACTTCTGTCCCCTCTCTTTCTTTTCCTTCTTCTTCTTCTTCTTTTAAATGACCCATAGAATCTGATTTGTGCTATTCATTCACTCCTGGGTATAAGGCCACCCACTAGAGTGAGGTAGACCTACCTAATGTTATTCAGTGAATATGTTTTCCTGTGTTTCTGGGATCACAAAGCACTGTAGTGTCCTTGGCTTTTGAATAGACAGTGGTAGTCTCTGTAGCCATGTGGAGAGGGATTTATACCACTGCTAGAGGTTTTGAAAGGTGACTATTCTGTAAGGAGGGTGTTGTGGACATCATGAGCATCATGGTTACTTTTAGTAAGAGCCTGGAAATAGAACCAAGTGTAAAGTTGCCAGATGGGAATTTCCCATGTGTTCACACGGAGGCTCTAAAACAGCCCAGCAGGGGATAAGTATCCTACATTTGATTAAGAAGGGCTAGACCAACCCCAGGGCTTGCTAAGAGGTATCCAGACTGTTTCTAAAACAATATCCAACAATATCCAACAAGGGGTCCTTAGAACACTTTTAAATAATAAATTAATTGAGACAAAATTCATGTTTTACCAGTCTCTCTCTCCCTCCCCCCCTCTCTGTGTTTGTGTGTGTATGTGTGTATGTTTGTATACATGCACAGTTATGACAGGAGACCAAGAGGCAACCTCAGATGTCATTCCCCAATCTCTGATAATCTTTTTTTTGGGGGGGAAGGGAGACAGGGTCTCTCACTGCTCTCTCCAAATAGGTTGTATAGCTTGTCTGGCAAGTGAGTCTTAGCCCTTCTTAACCTCGTCAGTACTGGCATTACAAGTATGTGCCCCACTGTGTTCAGGTTTGTTTTCTTAAATGTAGAAACTGGGGATCCAGCTTAGGTCCTTGTGCTTCTAAGGCATATACCTTAATAATAGTAATAGGTTTAGCCCCAGCTTCAACTTCAAAGCAGTCAATGGTTTTGAGTGTATTCATGTGCAACTATCTAGTATCAGACCATATATATTATCCCTAAAAGAAATAAAATGTCATTAGCAGTCACTCCTCCTGGTCCCTAGCAAGTGTCAGTCTGATGTCTGTCTGTCTGGATTTTGCCTGTATTGGATATTTCACTTTAATGGAATCATACCATGTGTGGCTTTTTGTGTCTGGTGTCTTACAGCTAGAATGACATTTTCAAAGCTTATCAGAGTGGCATCTATTAGTACTTCACTCCTTTTTAGAGCTGAAATTTTTCATTAGATGACTGTACCATATTTTGTTAATCTATTCATCTGCTATTGTGAAAGTGGGCTGTTTTGATTCTGGGGCTCGCTATCATTTGGAAAAACATCTTCCCCAAAGTCCATGTATTTTTAAATGTTTATGTCTTATTATTATTGCTACTGTTGTTTGTGGTGGTAGTATGTATGGTAGGTGCGTTAATGTATAGACTAGTGTGTGCCAGGGAAGACTGTGGAGGCTGAAGGGAAACTTCCAGGAGTCAGTTCTTTGTCTACTTCTCTGAGACGTTGACTTTCTTGTTACTTCTACTGTGCTGTGTACTCCAGAGTAGCTGGGCCATAAACTTCCAAGTGATTTTCTTGTCTCTGCCTCCCATATTGCCCAAGGACTGTAGGATTCTAGATATGGACAGTGCATCTGCCTTTCTTTACGTGGCTCCCAGGGATGGAACTCAGGTCTTCAGGCTTGCTCAGTAAGTGTTTTTACCTGCTGAGCCATCTTGCTGTCCCAGGTTTTAAAGGCTCGGTTCAGAGCAGAGCACTGTTGGAAGGTGTTGGATCCTTTAGGAGGTATGGCCTAGGAGGCCTTTAGGTCTCTGAGGAAGTGTTCTTGAAGTGCACTGTGAGATTCTAGTCTCTTCCTTTTTCTCTCTACTGCTTCCTGAATCATGATAAAGGAGCTTTGACTCCATCATTCTCTCCCCAGACACTGCCTTCAGAATTCCCAAGCAGTGGGACCACTTGATGATAGACTGGAGTGTCAAAACCCATCAGCTAAGAAAATTGTTTCTTGTCTAAGTCAACTATCTCAGGCACTTTGTTACAGTAGCAGGAGGCTGATTAGTACAGGAGTACTGTAAAGATTGTGGCTATGAATAGCCATGATCATATTTATCTGTGATCTTCTGTGAATTTGACCTCTGTTCTTTGAAGTCTGTAAGCAGAGCATGGTATCATCTCTTTGCCTAGGCATGAGTCTGGCTGGATCCACTCTTGGGGTGGTATTTTCAGGAAGGCTTAGTTGAAGAGAGAAGACCCACCTAAATACGAACCATTTCATCCCATGGGCTTGGATCCTGGACTGAATGAAAATGAGGAAATGAGCTGAGATCTAACATTAATCTTTGCATTAGTTACTTTTGTGCTTCTGTGATAAAATGCCATGTCAAAAAAAGTGAGTTATGAAAAAGTTTATTTCGACATGCAGTTGAAGAGAGCTAAGAGACCTTTCTGGCAGCAAATGGTAAACAGAGCAGCGAGAACCAGAAGCAGAGGGGTCACGTCAGGAAGCAGAGGTCTAACTAGAAGTGGGGTGACGCTCGCAGTGATGTTGTATCTCCTGTACCTCCTCAAATAGCACCACCATGTGTTTAGACACCGAGCCTATGGGGGACATTTCTCTTTGCTTCTTGACTGTGGAAGCAATGTGACCAGCAGTCTTACGCTTCCGCTACCAATTCTGTCCTCGCTATGATGATCTGCATCCTCAGACTATGAGCCCTTCCATAATTGGCTTTCATCATGCATTTCATCACAGCAATAAAAGTAATACAGGTGGACACGGAGAACAGTAAAAGTATCCTGTAAAGAATACTGCCCAAGAGTGTTATCTGTATGAGGAATTTATTACCTAAACAAAGATAAGAGAGGATCAATGATCCGCAGTAGACTAAGACCTACCTGGAAGAAAAGAGAGCTGTTGTTGGTTATTTGAAGGATTGAGTGTATTTCCTAAAATAATTTTTAAAAGGTGTATGGGTGTTTCATCTGCGTGTATGTCTGGGCACCCCGTGCGTGCCTAGTTCCCTTGGAGGCCAGAAGACAGTGTTAGATCTCCCCGGAGATAGTTATCAGCTGCTTTGTGGATGGATGCTGGGAATCGAACCCAGGTCCTCTGGAAGAACAACCAGGGCTCTTCACCAATGAGTCATCTCTCCAACTCTGGTTTTGAGTTTTTTGTTTTTTGCTTTTTTCTAAAAGAAAGCCATAAATTCTTTACAAAAGAGGGTCAGCTGACAAATGAATACCTTTCCCAACAGAGGACACCAATGGCTAAATAAAATGGAGCCAGCTAAATAATGAAGACTTTTTACTTCTTCTCTTTTAAGTTTTGAGACAGGATCTCACCTTATAGGCTGGGCTAGCCTTGAACTTGTAGCAGTCCTACTGCCTCATTATCCGAAGTGTTGGGATTCTGGGCATTCACCACTAGGCTCAGCCTCTGTGCTTCCTCAGTTCTTTCTCCTCTGCTTCTCAGAAGGAACAGCGAACAGCAGAGTGAGTCAGGCGTGGCTGAGTCAAAAACTATGTTTACTTCCTTATTGCTGGTTACTAAGTTCCAGGAGTGCTGGCCTAGAACTTAGGTGGGAAAGGCCAGCAGAGGAAATGAGGGTTGGAGTCTAAAGAATATTAAGTCTGAATAACACCTTCAAACAGCACTGTTGTAAAAGGAAAAGCACGGGAGCTTTCCAGTCTGAGCAAAATATTGTTTGGGGCTGGAAAAAAACAAACAAACAAACAAAGAAATTTGAAAATTTGAAGCCTAATATGGGGGAAAAAAGAAAATATAAAATAAAATAAAGCTTTTCTGTTATTATATTCTTCATGTCGAGGAATAGCACTGCTGAGGTAAATTTCTGGGTATTTTAAAATATGTATGTATGTATGTATGTATGTATATGTATGTATTTACTTAATTACTTTGTGTGTGTGTGTGTGTGTCTGTGTGTACTACAGCATGTGAGTGGAGGTTAGAAGGTAATATGAAGTCATGTGGGTTCTAGGGATGAAACTCAGGCTATCAGGCTTCTGAGCAGGGGCATTCGCCTTGTGTGATGGCTCATCTTGGTTGTCAATTTGACTACATCTGGAATCAATGAACACTCACTCTGTTGGGCGTCCCTGTGAGGGATTTCCCTAATCAGATTGTTTGAAGCAGGAAGACTCACTCTAAATCTATGCCATTAAAGGATAAGGAAGAAGGAAACTTCAGTTTCTGTCTGCTCGATCTCACTTTTGTCGGCAAGTTATCTACCCCATTGCTGTGGCTGACAGAAATCAAGCTTCTTCAGGGTTCCAGCAGAGACTGAGACCAGCAGCTCTCCAGGAATCTTGGGACTCCAGCACCAGAGTGGAACGGCAGGAGACAAGCAGCCTCAAGGACTGGACAGCTTTTTGACTTTTCTATCATGAGACAGGCATTGTTGAACTACCTGTACCACGTGATGCAAGTCAATCTAATAAACACACACATATCTGTATGTATGTATGTATGTATGTATGTATGTGTGCGTATGCATGTATATTCTATCAGTTCTGTTTTTTTTTCTGAGAGTCATGACTAATACACTTGCTGAACCACCGCACCAGTCTCTGGATGATCTAATTGCACACAACCAGTAAATCCCACTTCCTATGTCTCTCTCCCACTCACCCACTCCCTTAAGTACCAGCAACAGGTTTGGAACGTGCATAGGAAGGATCCCTGGTTGTATTACTGTATTGTAGACACGAGTTCCATGGCCTGGTACCCAGAAAGAGGAAGGAGAGAAAGTCTTTTTGAGTTTTTTTTCTTTATCAGTAATGATTGGCTTTTCCTTTGGTGGGGGTTCATCACTCCTGTCTTACATGATAGAGAGTATGAATTTCTAGGTGGTGTTTTATTGAGCAAGTATTTTAATTAAAAAAAAAAACATGTAAAATGCTCAGAATAAAGACCTTTTCAAACTCTGGGAGCACAATTATATTTGTAGCTCTCTAGAAACAGAAACATCTATTAATGCTAAAAATACTTTGATAGAGCAATCGTCTTAATTTTATTAAAACAAGCTTTTCTCACCACAGGAATGATCGTTATGGACCTTGGTTAGGGAGACTTCCTTCTGCAGAGCACATATCTTCCTCCACGTAGTTATGTTTACTGGACATTTTGAAACTTCACAGAAGTCATTTCACTGCCCAAAGGCCCATTCCGTACGCACGGTCAAGGCAGCGGAAGGATAATGTGGCAGCCTCCTTTTTCTTGACAGTGAGCTGATAGCAATGAGATGAAATTCAACAGAGATGAATTCATTTGGCATAAACATAAGAACTGTTTGTGGATGTGCGCCCTAACATTAAATGAACTCAGGAAATGCTGAATCAGCTTTGATAGCAGTTCATGTTAGAACAACAACAACCACCCCCCTCCCCCCAAGTCTTCGAAGTGTTGTGGGGACAAGGTGTGTATGGCAGATCTCTGTAACCAAAAATCTGTTCTTAAAAAAGAAAGTCTATTTAAAAAAGAAAAAGCAAATTGTTATTTGATTCCAACTTACTGTATAGAAGAGGTCATAGGGCCATGGTGTAACCCAAGGTGGTAAAAACAGAAGGGCTCTGTGAGCAACCTGAGGTCAGGGTGGCAGGGATGACCTCGAATCACACCCTTCGCCCTTTGTTAGTTGTGTTATTGTAACCGCCTGTTTTTTTTATGTCTGCCCCAATTCCCGAATAACGATATGAAGGCTTACATTTATTTACAGGGCTTATGATCTTAAGGTTGGCATTGTTTCCCACTTAGCTCATAACTCAGTTATCTCATTTTATACTTGCCACGTGGTGGGTTAGTCACCTCTCCTCAATTTCATATTTCTGACTTACTCTGTCGAGTGGTGAATCTTCCTGTGCCTGAGCCTGAATCTTTCCCAGCATTCCTCTCGCTCCTGGATGTCCCGCCTATTCTCTCCTGCTCTGCTATTGGCCATTCAGCCTTTTATTGACAGGGGAACTCTTTTTTTTTTTTTTTTTTTTTTCACAGTGCCTAAGAGATTATCCCTACATATCTCTGGTCTGTCATTTTGAGTGCTGAGCTTAAAAAAAGAAATCGACAAGTGGCAAGCTTTCTGTTGAGGACAGTTGTCTCAGTTTTTTTTTTTTTTTTTTAAATCAGGACTATCACACTCACAAAGACCGAAGGGCCAACCAGATGTCTTCAGATATTTGGAAGATTCACATGGGAATAAAGGGAAACTTTTTACAGAGACTTAAGTTATCAAAGACCCTTTACTCTTTCTGTTTAATTTATGTTGACTGGGAGGGAAACCAGGAAGACATTGTTTTCACTGTTTACGTGAGGAAATCAAAGCTCCAAGAAGCTAACTTCACTTTGTTCGAAGAAGCAGGATGGTTAAAAGGGGATGCTGGGACTAGAATGCAAGCTTCCTGTTTCAATTACAGAAGATGTGCTTTACTCTGTGGAAGGTGAACCTGGGTTAATGAATGTCCTTAAAGACAGAATACAATAAATTCAATAAACACACACACACACACACACACACACACAGAAACCAACCTTTCAAACAAAAAACCCTAAAAAACCAAACCAAACCAGTAAAAGGCAAGGGTGGGGGCACATACCTATAATCTCAGCACTGGGGAGTCTGAGGCAGGAGAATGATAATTCAAGAGCAACCTGGGACATAGAGTAAAATCCTATCTCAAACCAAAACAAAGTAAGGAGGGAGTCCTACCCCCTCATCGTGAGCTCTGTCAATGGTTCTCGCCCAGGGAAACCCTTTATAGTTTAGAAAAGATCCCTTTATAGAAGACTTCAGACAACCTTCTTTGCCTCTATTACTAGTCCCTTTTTTGTTTTCGGTGAGGAAGCAAACAAACCCAAATATGTTGGCAGCATGCTCTTCTAATGTGCCAGTTAGCCAAGGAGAGCTGGGTTCTGAAAATACACCTTCATTTGGAGGGGCAACAGATAAATGACTCACCGATATATTGTGTCAATCATGCATCCGTGGGTCTAGTGTGCTGGCATTAATGTTTCTTATACATTTACCACATCTTTTAAGACTATACAGAGCGACAAAAGAGACAGTAATGAAAAAAATCAACTGAAGACTAAAGCCCAACAACCTCAGAGATTCAGGGAATCTGATGTTTGTGCAGCCTCAGGTGTCTCCATTTTTACCTTGTCTCTGAAGCGCATGGCAGGAATGAGGTTAGTAACTATGGAGACCGATGTGATATACTTACTGCTGAGAAGGCTTAGCACAGACAGAACCAGACAGAACAGGCTTCCTCATGCACACAAAGACCTGAGGAAAGAAAGGTGAATGAATGAAAGCAAGGACTGGGAGGAAATATTTTAAAGGAAGCCACATACATACAAACAAGGGAGAAAGCAGCAGCGAGAAGAAGATGGGCGGTGTGTTTCCTCTCCCTTCCCACCTCTGCACATCTAATTTTCTCCTATGTAATGCCTTCCCCACTCAGAAGGAAACCACCAGTCCAGAGCCCGCTCTCTATATGGAGTGTTCTTACCCATCTGTCCCTGACCCCTTTGTGGTATGTCATATTGATCTGAAGTTTTGAATTCCCCCTCCCTGCCACCCCCCCTCCTCTGGTTGGTTGTCCCACATGGCTGTGCACTTTATGGTCACTTCAAGAGCTCCTGGCCAGGGCATCTTGTGCAGCTGAGAGCTGAGCCACGTTCTTCTCTCTATGCCAACAGCACCATGGGAAAGGGCTGCCTTTTCAGATTCTCATAAAACACTAAGTGGACCAGCGTGGTTCTGTTGTGCCCTGAGTGCTACCTGGATTCACTGTCTTTTCCCAGTGAGCTCGTATGCCCACTGAGATACAAAATAGGGGGAAGCTTTTTCTCAGGAGGTGAAGCACAGAGGTGGGCTGCCAAGGGGAGAGAAGGAGAAGGCCTTGGGGGGTGGGGAGAGTGCATGCAAAAGGTTAGAAAATGCAGCTACAGACATTGCCTTCTTTGCTGCATTCCCAGGGCAGGCTCATTCCCCATGCCAACTCTGCCTGCTGATCTCCAGCTCTCTCCCCGGGTTACACCTAGGGAGGATGGGCCTCCTCACAGGTTGAGTGAAGGGACTGTGGGCCCCCTGAGCAGCATGAGGGGCCTGGCTTTGGCAGGCCTTTGCCTTCTCCTCAATTTCCCTTGCCTTGCTAAAAAAATAAAACAAAACAAAAACAACAAAAAAACACATTAGATTCCAGATTCCATTCCTAAAGCTATCCTCCAAGGTCTACTCTCTTATTTGGTCAGCTCCTTCTCCCGAGGCTGTCTACCAAGCTGAAATCATCAAAAGCCCTCTTTGGCTCACCTAATTAACATGCCCAATTAAAATTAAACACCTTCTCCTAACACAGGGTTTCCCGTTTTACCTTTATAAACCACAATTTTCCTATGTGGCATGTCTGAGTCTTCTCTATCCAGAGGCAGTCCTTGTTATCCATCCCCCCCTCCCTGAGAAATACTCCTTCCTCCTCCCTTGCCCCTTTTCTCACCTTTGCCTTGTCCCCCTCCTCTTCTTCCTCTATCTCCTGTCTGTGTCCCTAACCCTGCCCTCTGGCTCTCTGGGGCAAATGACTCTCCTTTGTGCTGAGGACTTGGGGATCCTGAGATACTTCTCCTTCCACTGAAGAGTTGAGGATTTTGCCAGCTTTGTTTCTAGTGTTTGGGTCCTGCTGGTTGCCAGAGCTGGGTGAGAGGGCTGAGGGATTAGGGTAAGGGCATGCATGGATTTGGACTCAAAAAAGAGAACCAACCTGGGACATTTCACTGGGTCCTGTTGATTTGAAGGCAAATCCCAAGGAAGCCTTTTGTCACCCTAAGCATCATGCCTGTTCATTTTTCAGCACGATGCTGTCCTTGAGCATAGCTCTGTCTTTTGTATGCATCTGTGGTGGCCTCACATGATAGTCCTGTGATAGCATCGGCCTGCCTGACTCCTCACACGTCATTTTCTCTGACTTCAGAGTCAGTGTAAATTGTGTATGTCGCTTAAGAAGAAATCCTGGGCTGTGTCACTGTTTCCTTCCCCAAACTTCCCCTCCCTCAAACCCCAAACCCCAAATACCCTCAGCTCATCACTTCTGAGGAAGCTGCAGAGGGAACCGAGCCTTCTGAGATCTTACTGCAGCCTAAGGCTAGTTGCAGAAAGAGAAAAAATATCTATGTAAACAACAACAACAACAACAACAACAAAAAACCCTCCAAAGCACAGAACTTTAAGAGTTCCTTTTTTTGTTTGTTTGTTCTTAGGGGGTAAGAAAACAGGATCCATTTGCTATAGTTAAGACCTGTCATCTGGGATGAGCTTCAGATAGTTACAGGAAACACAGAAAGTGGCTGATGGAACGTCCCAAGGAACAGCTGAGCACGTTCCCTGCTTGACATGAGCACAGACCTCATTAGCTAATGTCTTTCACATCTGGGCAGAAGCAACACAAATGAATTCACAGCAACACAAATGAATCCACAGTGTGATGTGGTTTAAACAGATGTTTTCTTTTTCTTTCTTTCTTTTTTTCTTTTTTCTTTTTCTGAACTGCTAGCAAAACAGAGCAGGAGACCCTGTGGCCTCAAATACGTCCCTTTTGTTTGTCTGTTTGAATGGGCAGATAGCTGTGAACAACAAAGAGAAAGGCCTTTTGAAGTAGATGCTGCAAATACTACCTCACAGTTTATTTATCAGCAACACCGCAGAACGAATGTCAGGTTTGTGGCATAAAAAGGCAAAGTGTTCTTTTACTCAAGTAGATTTCTGGGGCTGGGACCTTGAATTATGCACTATATTGAGTTAGTTTATCTATGACACAGGGGTCACTGTGAGGATTAAGTGAGAGGATCCATGTAAAATGGCCCCCTACACCCCTCACTCCCACTGTTGTTTTGTTTTTTTTTAAAGACAGGAGTTCAATATGTTTTCCAGGTTGGGTTCCAACTCAAAATCCTTCTGCCTCTGCCTTCCAAGTGCTGGCATTACAGGCCTGTGCCACCAGGGCCAGCAGCAAAGCAGGTATAAGGTGGTGTCTCAAATGTAGGGCCCAGTGAGTGTTTGCTGTCATCCTGGTTTCTCTCAGTGGTTAGTTCATGGATTCTAGTGCCAGCTGGCCTGTCTTTGGATCCTTGGCTTTACACCTGCCGTCTGTCCAACTCCTAGGAAGTCATTTAACCTCCTGTTCGTCCATCTCCTCAAGTGTTATCTGACAACTACTTACCTATTACCTGGTTCTGGTGAGAAAGAAAGGAGGCTGGGCCTTTAAAACACTACCAGTCACACACACTAAGCCCTTATTAAGTGCTAGTTTGTTTGTTTGGAAAGGGGAAAGTATTTAAATCCTTTTCATTGTAAATTAGGGCTTTGCTGCTAGATGCCTCTCCTGACCCCTCCCACTCTTTACACTAACCATTAGCATTCTGAGACTACGTACCTGACCTTTTCTTTTGAGGTATGAGTAACTAGAGGAGGTTGGGGAAGAGGTGATTCAGTGTGTAGGAAGGCTTGCTGTGCAAGGATGAGAACCTGCTTTTGAATTCCTACCACCCATGTAGGGTCACAGATGCCAATAACTCCGGCTCTGTGATGGGTGGATGCAGCAGGATTGGTAAGGCTTGATAGCCACTAGCTTAGCTCCTGGTCCAGTGAGACATCCTGTCTCAGGGAAACAAAGATGAAAATAGCAGAGCAAGATATCCATCATCCGACTCTGGCCTCTACACTCACACATGGGCTCACAAACTTGTTTACATATACATTGCAAATGTATACCATATACACCCCCCCACACACACACACGTACAAGAGATATGAGTTGCTACAAACGTCTCAGTTTCCCAAGTTTATGGTGTATTGACCCTTCTCTTCTGAGACATGTGGTCAGTGGTTCTTAAATGACAGCACTAGAAAGCTTAACCGGCAGAAGTGTCCCTATCGCTCCTGCCTGTCATTGCAGTTTAGACATGAGAACTCAGGGATGGCCTCAAGGACCTTTGGAGACTGGTGAATGTCAGTGCCTCAGTTTACCCTAATGAGTTCTTGATGAGAATCCAGAGGCTCGGAGTGGGTCTCAGACTGCACAGAGCAAAATCCTAGTCCACTTTCCAGCTAGCCTGGCCGCTGGAAAATTCCACAGCTCAAAGAGGCCCAAATTCTAAGAAGGACTCCAAAGCTGTATGAACAAAGCCCTCTAGCCTGAGACTTCTTCCAGTGCTAAAGATTTCTCCTAATGGTGTAGCAGGCTGATGGTGTTTTGACTCTCTCCACTAAATACTTCAACACATGGCTACTGTTGCTTTTTTCTTTATACAGAAATTAAAATCTTAAACATCTTTTTATCTTTCTACTTACTCTCTGTAGGAAAGCCATTGGTACCCAGAAAAGGGAATACAAGGTAAGAAAACAGCATCAGTCCGTGCATCACTGGAAATGCACAGGAAAGGAAACCAAATCTTCATGTGCCCTCCTAGGCATTTGTCAGTGTGCATGTTTGAACCGCTATAAAAATAGTTCCATAACTGTCCCCATTTTATGAATGAGGACGTTGAAATTCAGAGAGCTTAAAAAGGGTCACAATGACAGTGTGATGGAGTCCGTACCTAACTCCTCCTCTGATTTCAAAGACTGCACCTGCTTGGAAGTTTCCAGTTTTCCCTGACTCGGCTTTTTCCAGGTATTCTTTATGTCTTAGGGTTACTATTGCTGTGACGCAACACCATGGCCAAAGCAGCCTGGGGAAGGAAGGGTTTATTTGTCTTACACTTCCACAGCATTGTTCATCACCAAAGGAAGTCAGGACAGGAACTCAAACCGGGCAGGAACTTGGAGGAAGGAGCTGGGGCAGAGGTCATGGAGGGATGCTGCTTACTGGCTTGCTACTCACAGCTTAGTCAGATGTAATTTATTATAGAACCCGGGACCACCAGCCCGGGGATGGAGCCATCCATAATGGGCTGGGCTCTCTCCCATCAGACACTGATGAAGAAACTGCCTTACGGCTGTGTTTTATGGAGGCATTTTCTCAATTGAGGTTCCCTTCTTTCAGATGATTCGAGCTTGTGTGAAGTTGGCATAAAACTAGTCAGCACACTCAATTTTTATTAGTGATGATTCATTTTCTGTTTCAAATTGAGTGGACTAAGGGGTGTCCAGATAGTGGTATAACACTTATTTCTGGGTGTGTCTCTGTGAGGGTGTTTGCACAGGAGATTAACACTTGATCAATAGATTAACTAAAAAACTAGGCAGCCATGATCTTATTCATCAGCAACCTGAATAAAACTAATGGACAGACAGAGGAAGAATGTATTTCTTGATTCTTCTTCTTCTTCTTCTTCTTCTTCTTCTTCTTCTTCTTCTTCTTCTTCTTCTTCTTCTTCTTCTTCTTCTTCTTCTTCTTCTTCT
>NC_034594.1:39844910-39869892 GCF_900095145.1 Mus pahari
CTCCTCCTCCTCCTCCTCCTCCTCCTCCTCTATGTCCTCTTCCTCCTCCATCTCCTCCTCCTCCTCCTCCTCTTCTTTCTCTTCTTAGCTGGGACTGCCCTTAGATTGATGAATCAGAGTTCCTGTTCTTAGGCTTTTGGACCCAGACTGAATGACATCATTTACTTTCCTGTTTTATCATTGACTTTCTTAGTTCATCATTAACTTTCCTGGTTCTCCAATTTACAGATAGCATACTGTGAGGCTCTACAGTAAATTTCTTATCTTCTATCATCTATCTGTCTGTCTATCTAGCTATCATCTATCTAGCTACCATCTAGCTATATCTATCTATCTATCTATCTATCTATCTATCTATCTATCTATCCATCTATCTATCTATCCATCTATCATNATCATCATGATGTATGGTTCTGTTTGTTTGGAAAGTACTAATACCCAACTGTTTTCAAAACTTCCACCCAGACAAGGAATGGATTTAATTTAATGTGTCAAATTCCAGGTGGAGATTTATTTATTTATTTATATTGGATATTTTCTTTATTTACATTTTAAATGTCTTCCCCTTTCCATGTCTCCCCTTCAGAAACTTTCTATCCACTCCCCCTTTCCCCTGCCTCTATGAGGGTGCTCCTCCACCCACCCACCCACTCCTGGAAGACTCTTATTTTAAGATCCTTTGCCAACTCTAAATTAAGAGGCTCAACTTTGTTGAAAGTATTTGGGGTTTTATGGCTAGTGGAAGGCAGAGAGACATTTGTGAAATTATACTAAAAACAAGCATCATTATGACTCTGATGTTGGCCTTGTTAATCACATCAACAGTAACAACAATGGTGATCAAATAAAACGATGGTTATAATGAGTACAGGAGGGGCTTGAGCTAGGAGTACCATACAATGTCATCCATGGAGGGAACTTCTTTTAACTTTTAGCTGTGACCCTTCTAGATGGATACATTAATATCAGTTTGTAAGTGAAGGGGACTTAGTTTAGAGAGGTCAAATGGCTTCAAAGGATCACAAAGATGGTAGGTATGAGAGTTGGGACTTGACTGTAGTTCCATGTGTCTGCAGACACTGAACATGGGCTTCCCTTCTCTGTCACTGAGGAAAAGCTAGGCTTTGGAGAGACCCTTGTGTGGTAGCCAGCAAGTCCTTTCTTCCCGTCAATTTTCTTATGTGTAGGGCCACACATATGCGTGGATAGCAATGGATGCATTGACTAGGCTTGCATAAAGTAATGATGGGAAGATGCAATTTTGACACTCCAGTTAAAGGACTTCTTGAATAATATGATCATCCAGAATCATGTTTAGCCAGATTCTGTTAGTTTCTGACCTTGTTCTAGTGGATCAGCCGCAGTCGAATAATCCAAAATTAAAAAGGAAAAAAAAATCATGTCCTATAGGATAATAGTTACTCTCTCTGCCCCCATTTCAAGATCCCAAGGCATTTAACTCATTACCCTTAAAATCATTATTTATATTCTCATGAAAGGAATTAAAATGTGTAAACTCAAAGAGAGAGCCTGAAGAACATATGGGGATTCACAGGCTCTTGAAATAATCTCTCTGGATTCTGATGATAGGCACAAATTAAAAAACAAAACTGTGCTATGCATTCCTTTATGCTGTGGAAGATGGCAAGGGTAGGGAACATTTTTAGTACACAGGGAAAGTAAACCAGCAGCTTATGAGATGCATGGTAAATTCCTACAATGTTAAGTTTATATAATGTAACGAGTGAGGAAATAGCTTGTGAGAAAAATGGAAATTTGTAAGATGTGTTGAATGTGAATATAAATTGTAAGACACTAATCTGCAAAACACGCTAAAGGAAAATGGAATAAATAAAATAAGTGACAGAAAAAGTGAGACTCATATACAGATAAAAAGGGATGGGATATTCAAGTCCTGACATCGCACCTCCGGCTGGCAGCTATACCATCTCTAAATTGGCCCTCCATTAGCGATGCCCATTCTGATGGTACATGCTCACTGTTGAAAAGACAGGTGGAGCTGTCCAGCAGGCTCTGGGAAGCTACCGCTGGGGCTGGTTACACTGGCCCTAGAATTTCTCTGATGGATTAAACATGTGTCATTGGCCTTGGTATCATCCTGGATCTGCTTGCTGCAGTCACACCATTTTATTTCTGGTCCTCATTAGCACATCATCAGTGGGGAAGGCTATCGTGGGAGAGAAAGAGGAAGCGTAGTGAGTGAGTGTGGTCTCCCACCTGCTTGTGTCCTACCCTAACTGTGTTTACCTAGCCTACCCTTTCCCCTTTGCTTTGCATGGTGTATTTTAAATTGAGTCAGTAAACAATGAGATCGGAGCAGGTTCACTTTCCGGGTTTCCACCTTTATTTACATCAAGGTCGATTCCATACGCTAGCCAGATTAGCTCACTTGCATTTGCATCGTCTCGCTAGCATGTTTTCACCAGTATATCCGTCTGTTTTCTTGGATAAGATACCAACAATAAAAGCTTTCACTCCATTCGAGGACCTAGGAAAGAGCTGTGCCAAGAGTTTGGAATGGAGGCAAACCAATTTTGGAGAGCTTCAGTGTGTGTTGAAAAGGAAAGCAATCAAATAAATGTTCTGTATCACATCTTGAATATGGTCTTAGGCCCTCTGCCAGGGAGTCCGTGAAAATTTTCTTTTTCTTTTTCTTTCTTTTTTCGTTTCTTTCTTCATTTCTTTGTTTCTTTGTTTCTTTGTTTCTTTCTTTGTTTCTTTGTTTCTTTCTTTCTTTTTTTAAAATGAATTTGAGGTTTTTCCATTAGGAAAATTACCAAACCTCTGAATTAACCAGAGTAGAACTGGAGGAACATAGGCTTTCTGTCATTCACACAGAGCACATTTGGAAGGAAGGAAGAATGATTGCTTGTAAAAATGGGCCCATAAATAAAAAAAGATTTTAATAACTCCTGGAGACTTAGTAGCTCATATTGAGTGACCTACTTGATATATTATTTATGCTTTTTGTGCATTTTTTTTCTAGTATAACATCTTTTTCTCCTCTGGCCACAGTATTTGATTGCTCATTTACTAGGTTTTAACCACAAACTTCTTGCCACTATCAATCTTGTAGCCCTAAGTGAAATATAGATTACAAACAAGAACACTTCCCACACATTTATGAAATGGTTCCCAGCGGATCTTTAAAGTGTCGCCAATTCCCTCTAGATGTAAGCTTCTGTCTACAAATGCTTATCACCAGGGACTTTACTTGCTCCATTTCAAATGTAGGTATGTGGGGATTAAAGTCAATGTCTTAAGAGATTTGTATTTGAGAGCATAAAATTGATGAAGTAAAAAATCATATTTCTATAGGAAGAATGCTTTTTCTTACTTCGGGATAGGGTTTTGTTAGGTAGCCCTGGCTAGCTTAGAACTCACTACACAGAGCTCTGCCTGCCTCTGTCTACTAAGTGCTGGGACTAAGGGTAAGCACCACCTTTTAAGTACTATAGGGTGAATTTGTACCAACCAACCAACAAACATTAGCCACCTTTGCCTGGAATATAAGGTTTCGTACACCCAGGAGGAATGGAGCTGAGCCTTCCGAAGGGTAAAGTAGGTGTCTGTGTTGAATTCCCAAGAGATCCATAAATCCCTGCAGAGGACCTCAGGGTGGTGGGTGCAACCTATAGGAAAGGAGAAAAACCTCGGTCTGTTACCATAGAGATTGTAGAATCATACCCTCTGCCCTAGTGACTCCAATGGCTTTCCATGCTGCTATAAGTGCCAGCCCTAGACAAGGATTCTTAGACTTCCTCACAGGAAAGGAGTTAGGGGACCCAGAACTTTCAGACAAGTTTTAGGAGCAGAGAGATATAGACACCTGTGTTTGAATTTATAGAGCTGGATAAATATCTCTCTTTTAAAATTAAAATTTTAATTACTTTATTTTCAATTAAAATTTTTTTGGAGAAATTTCATAAATATTCATATAGTTTCCACCCTCATTCTACCCCCTAATTCTCCCATGTCTTCTTAACCCCTTTCAAGTTCATTACCTCTTCTTTAATTATTATTGGTGTGTGTGTGTGTGTGTGTGTGTGTGTGTGTGTGTGTGTGTGTAGCCTGCTGATCCATTCAGTATTGCTTGTATGTGTATGTATTTAAAACTGACCATTTGGGATTGCATAACCCATGGGGTAGAGCTTGGCCCAGGGGAAGACTAATTTTCCTTTTCTCAATAGTCATTAATTGTTGATAAATTCTTCATCTAGGGGTGAGCCCACTAAGAGTTCCTCCACCCTCATCACCTAGCCTTGTCATGCACGTCTTGTTTAGGTGAGCATATTTTGAGATTTTATGGGCGTAGCTGTCCTGTCCTGTCTAGAAGACATTATCTTGCAGCAGACTCCTGACCCTTTTATTATCTTTCTTCCTATTATGCAATCTGGCATTCCTCCCTGGGGTGCTAGGGTTATAACAGTTACAGGGTTCATTTAAGGCAATCCAATTTCCTACAAGATACATGGTGGCATTCACAACCATACAGTGGAGAACTCAGTTGCCGTGTGATGGAGCACCCGGGTATAAAGTAACACAGAGCCGGAAAGCTCTCTTATTCCTAAGTCCTCAGGGCTCCACGCACCCATCACTCACAGGCCTGCCTATTCTGCTTCCTGTTAGATTTCTTTGGCTGAAAGGGCTGGGATGAAGCTCTTTGGAGAGCTGTTGGCAGCTTCTCCTGTTTTCCATTAATGAACAGAAATAAGATTTGTGTCAAAAACACTCACTAAAGAGAATGGAATGACATCCCAAAGCCACCCAGCTCCTTAGCAATACCCTACTGGTGAATTACAGTGGAGGGGAGCATTTCCCAAGAAGGTTTTTCCCAGACTCTTCTAGTTGCTTTAAACTGCTCAAAGTTTTGTTTGGCTTTATTTTGTTTTTAATCATTGTGTATGGTTAAAAAAAATCTTGTAAAAATGAAGTTTTTATGAATGGATTAAACAAATTTCAAGAAATTTATTTTCTATAAGGCCATTCAATATTTTGAATGTACTATTGTGCGCTGCATGCCCTGTAATTAGTGATTTACAGAATATAGTGCACAGTACACTGCACAGTGGACCAATTCCCGCTCTAGGAAAGCAGCTTACGTCTTTACCGCCAGTGGTTAGACAATGCTTCCTACAGCCCCTGCTGTCATCGTTGGGGAGGGCAGGAAAGGGAAGGGGAAAGATCTGGAAGACAGACAAAAGGACACACAAGAAAATAAACGCTCCTTACATGCATTTTAGGTAATTATAACCATATTACATATATCATTGAACATTCTACATTTGAAGCTCAATGTTTATATACATACTTTAAAACACAAGTGAAATATAATTCTTTGTAATTAACCATTTTGCTATAATTAATAATTAGATTATTCCCAGTTTTCTCTATTATAAAAGAGACTATATAAATAGCACATTTGATAAATTAAGTTCACAGGAAACAGCCAGGAAGCAGTCAGCATTTTGTCTTTCAAAATTTTGACTTCAAATTTTTTTTTCCAAAGTATTCCCTAGGTTCCACAGGAAACTTGAACAACTCCACGACTTCTTTTCTTAAAAATCAAAAAACCCAAACCCCACTTACTTATCTGTGTGTGGTGGGTGTTTCCACCAGTACATACTTATGGAGGACAGAGAACATCTGGCAGGGTCAGGTCTCTCTTCCCACCATGCACCGCTTCTGGGTATTGCTCTCAGGAAGTCAGGCTTGGCGGCAGGTGTTCTTACCCACTGGCTCACCTTGCCATGGCTTTTATGATTACAAAGCGACCTGAAGTCCCATGAGCATCATTCAGAAGTGACAATGTCCAATCCAGAATAAGAAGTCACTTTTTAATGTGTGTGTGTGTGTGTGTGTGTGTGTGTGTGTGTGTTTGTGTGTCTGCTTTTGTTTTGATTTTAAAGATGAGCTCCTTCCACGTCCACACAGGCCTGTAGCCGCATGTTGCAGCCAGCTTCTTGCTGACTCCTTCCTTATCTGAATAGCTAGCAGAGCAGGGGTGCATGGGAGGCCAGGAGTACACTAGAGAGGTTTTTACCTGGAGCGTTGAGAAGGTAGGCTACAATTTGCTGATGCCCTTCGCTCTCTGGCCACTCTTACAGGGCCCCTGTAACCAGGAGTCCACTCTGTATAGATGTTCTCTCCTGGTGTTATCATTCCACCCACGTGGTACGATGTGTAGAATCCCGGGCCACAGGGTCCAGGCAGGTGGATCTCGCAGGCTTCTGCATAGGGTTTATGGGATGTACACTTGGTCTGCTGTTGTACTTCCCTCTCTGATGTTGCCAGTCACAAACACTTTCTCAATCTGGAGTTAGGACCCAGGGTCTATCCTCCAACTGCTTCAGTTGTCCTCTCGAGCTTATGACATGATCTTTCTAGTCTTCTTCCTGAGGCTTGAGGGGCAGGGAGAAACAGTCTCCTCAGGCCGTACAATATCTTCCAAAGAAACCTTCTCCCAAGCCCTCTTTCTCCCCTTCCCGCACTCAGCCGTTTTATATCTTAAATGTAAGTTAGTTGTTTCCAAGATTTACAAAACCCATCTTCAGCCGAGTCTTTTTAAAAACACTGCAATTGGATTCTCACCTCCTTTGGAATGCAGCAACGATTTTTATCTTTGCGCCCATGTTAAAGTTTCGCTCTTAATCTCTGTCACAAAAATATTGCACATGTATCTTTGGATTTCTCTTAAAGGGATACTTTGCCCAGGGTAGCTTTCCAGAAGGAAGATTGTTGGCTTAAAGGCTGTGGAAAGAGTATGTTCATTCTGAACGCATGGCTGTTTACTTAACCCAGCAAAGAGAATGGTGTTTAATCGATGGTTGAAACGAAGCCAGCTGACTCTATGTTCAGTGTTGCCTGGATGGGTACTGGAGTGTTTCTATAGTTTGAGGCTCTACAGTCTTCAGCAGCATCACCCAGTTCAGGAAGGTCATCCAAGGGACAAGGCCCGTCTGTGTTTGTAATGACATCAGGAGAATCCTCAATGTCAGTGATTGATGGATAACTTATTAAAGATACCTAATATCCATAAAGTGGTGAGCAGACCCTATTGCAGCCACACTCACACATACTAGCTTAGGTCTCATATCAACTCTATGAAACAAAGGCAGGATTACAAATCCATATTGTAGATGGGAGACTGATGTGACTCATATTACTCATGGCAGAGCTAAAGGTTGAGCCCATTCTATCCATCATTGAATTTCCACCAGAGAGGTGTGTCTAGTCACTGACTGGAAGTGCTTCTGACACCAAACAAGATACTGGCTGTTGACAATGCCCTGATAACTGGCTATCTCTCCAACACGCAAAGAACACTGCGAATGTATTCAGCAACAACAGATTTCTGAGGGCAACAGATGGTGCCAGAGAATCTATAAGCCATAGAAGTGGGTGTGTTGTCTGTTTTACACTTTGACCCTGTGCTGGCTCTAACTTTATGTCAACTTGATATAAGCTAGAGTTATCTGAAAGGAGGGAATCTCAATTGAGAAAATGTTTCCATAAAGCCCAGCTATAGGGCAGTTCTTATTAGTGACTGACAGGGGAGGGCCCAGCCCCACTGTGGGTGGTACCATCCCTGCATTCATAGTCCTGGGTTCTATGAGAAAGTTGAGTAAGCTTGTTACTATGTGTAGCAAGCCAGTGAGCAACATCCCTCCATGGCCTCTGCATCAGCTCCTGCCTCCAGGTTTCTGCCCAGATTGAGTTCCCATCCTGAGTTCCTTTGAAGATAAATAATGATGTTTAAGTGTAAACCCAATAAACCCTCTTCCCTTAAGTTGTTTTGGTCATGATGTTTTATCACAGCGATGCTAAGTCTAACTAGGACAGACTCCCTACCCTGGTTACATGAGCCACCTCGCAGATGCTTAGCAAAATGTCACTGAGTAAATTCATGTTGCAGATTCTATATTAATAACTCAAGTACCTGTTTTCTATACTATGTTTTCTACCCCATCATCATTTTAATTATCGCAGCAACAGGGAAAGGTAGATGTTACTGCCACTGTACTGAAAGCAAGCTGGCCTTTCAGAATAAGCAATAGTTTTTTCTTGAAGTTCGTTGGCCACAGACACAAATTCCAGACTGTCATCTGTTGTATTCTGGTCTCTTCGTGCCTGTCAGTCATGTACTGTGATTACTAAAAGACTGACATTAAGTGCTGTCTTATTCATTCCTGACTCAATAGCTCATTTCTATAGCCTAGCTGGTGTATCCTCATTTTAATTCCTTAAAATCAGTCTTGCTATTAAAATTGTGTGTGTGTGTGTGTTCAAACTGATTGCCTGAATCTTTTTCATGAAAACCAAGCTAAAACAGTCCTGGTCGTCTAATGGATAAGGCGTTGACCTAAAATTAAGCTAAAACAATCTCTTCTTAATTCAGAACACTATGGGCTTTGTTAGAAAACCTGCAGCTGCATTTTTCTCACATGACATATTTTTGAACTAATTATTCCATCCTGTCATAACCTTTTCTTTCTGAGCATAAACCCAGTGGTTCCACGAGAGGCCTGAGAAGTCTTTTCTCCACGCCTTCTCAGGACCAAGTCTCCCCCAGCACTGGGAAAACCAATACTCAGACCCAGTGTCATGATCTGAGTCTAGTTTGTTCTTCAGTAGAAAGGGACAGAGTTTTAATGGCTCCTGACTCCAGTTTTTTCCCACATGAAATGAGGAGCTGCTACTAGGTGAAGGAAAGCATCAGGTCCGCCTAGGGCAGGTTTCATGAATCACTCCAGGATTCTACCCCGCTCACTCTCAATGCGGGTCTGCAGAAGTTTCCCTGGAGCTGAGGGACTGGCCCTTATGGTGAGAGCAGGCTTCCATCTTTGGTAAATGGGAATGCTAAAGTCTCATGAAGGCTGCTCTAGCATTTGTGGAGCCTGCAGCAGGGGCAGAGATGGAGGCCACATACTGTATGTCTAAATATTTAAAAGATACAAATCACCAAAGGACAAGCAGACATTTGCACTCCTAGGCCGTTATTCCCAATAGCCAAAAGGTGGAGGTAGCCTAAGGGCCCATTAGCAGGAGAGTGGGTAAGCGTAGCACACACTCAGAGCAGAAGGCCACTGTGCTTTTAAAAGGAAGGAAATTCTAGCATGTGCTTTAGCATGAGTGAGCCTGAAGGAATTTAGGCTAAGTGAAGTAAGCCAGTCACAAAAGGATTCCACTTAATGAGGCACCTTGATTGGGTACATTTCGTGGAGAGAGAATGTGGTTAGTGGGATTGGGAGGGAACACGCATAGGGAGCTGCTCCTCCTTTTTTTTTTTATTTTTTTTTTATTATTATTTTCTTTATTTACATTTCAAATGCTATCCCGAAAGTTTCCCATACCCCTCCCCCCACCTCTGTTCCCCTTCCCACCCACTCCCACTACTTGGCCCAGGCCTTGCCTTGTGCTAGGTCATATAGAGTTTGGAAGACCAAGGAGCCTCTATTCCCACTGATGGTCGATTAGGTCATCTTCTGCTACATATGCAGCTAGAAACACAAACCCAGGGGGTACTGGTTAGTTCCTGTTGTTGTTCCACCTACAGGGTTGCAGCCCCCTTCAGGTACTTGGGTACTTTCTCTAGTTCCTCCATTGGGGACCCTGTGTTCCATCCAGTAGCTGGCTGTGANCATCCATTTCGGTGTTTACCAGGCACTGGCATAGCCTCACAAGAGGCCGCAATATCAGGGTCCCTTCAGCAGTATCTTGCTGGCATGAGCATTAGTATCTAGGTTTGGTGGCTGATGATGGGATGGACTCCCGAATGGGGTACTCTCTGGATAGTCCATCCTTTCATCTTAGCTCTAAATTTTGTCTCTGTACCTATAACCTTTCATGAGAGTTATGTTCCTTATTCTAAGGAGGAATGAAGTATCCACCTGCTTGTGGACGTTGTACATCGTGGTGCGGAGCCTAGTGCGCACCACGATGTACAACGTCCACAAGCAGTCCTCTATCAATTTCACAGTCTCTGGTTTTATGTGGAGGTCTTTGATCCACTTAGACTTGAGCTTTGTATAAGGAGATAAGAATGGATCTATTCTCATTCTTCTACATGATAGCCGCCAGTTGTGCCAGCACCATTTGTTGAAAATGCTATCTTTTTTCCACTGGATGGTTTTAGCTCCCTTGTCAAAGATCAAGTGACCATAGGTGTGTGGATTCATTTCTGGATCTTCAATTCTATTCCATTGATCTACTTGTCTGTCCTTTTTTTCTCCTCCTCCTCCTCCTCCTCCTCCTCCTCCTCCTTCTCCTTCTCCTTCTCCTCCACTTCCTCCTCCTCCTCCTCTTCCCCTTCCTCCTCCCCCTCCCCCTCTTCTTCTTCCTCCTCCCCCTCTTCTTTTTGAGACAGGGTTTTTCTGTATGTATCCCTCCTACTTTGTAGACCAGGCTGGTCTCAAACTTACAGAGAGTCGCCTGCCTCTGTCTCCCTGTTTTTTTTTTTTTTTTTTTTTAAGTAGATACTACATTTTAGTTTTGTGAGTTTGGAAAGACTGATGATTATACACTTATAAATGATGAAGGTGGAAAATTTTATGTTTTATGTATTTTGTTATGATTATTATTATTATGATGATGATGATAGATAGATAGATAGATAGATAGACGATAGATAGATAAGGTCTCCGTCTTTGCCCATGCTATGGAGGGTCCTCCATAGTGTGTGCTCAGTCTAGCTTATACAGCAAAGCTCTGACCACACTGTGAACAGCTGTCCTTGTCCCCTTTCAGGCCTAGGTCCGAGTAGCTGGTGCAGAGCAGCTACGGAATTTAGACAAAGGACTCTGCTGGTTTAGGGAGGCTTCGGGCCCACTGAGCAATGATACTGGAAGTGTCCCTTAAGGGAAACGATGTTAGGCTGCAGATTCCTCACCCCATGAGAAGGGACCAGGGACAAAATCAAGAAGGTGGCAGTGGACTGAGAAGGATAATAGCCTCTTAGTCTTTTGAGTCAGGGTCTCCCCTCAAACCTATGATCCTCCCACCTACGTCTCCTAACTGTTGAGATAATAAGTGTGCACCCTTAGTGCTGAGCATAATGGCCCTTCAAGAAGTCAGAAAGTAGAAGCAAGAGAAAAGGCAGGAGGTACAGTGGGATCTAGAGTCCAACACTTTTAAAAATAGATGGCAGTGGAGATTGTTTACAGATGGAGAGAAGGAATTATTAGATAAGGGGGGTGGTGGTGGGAAGGATAATGGTTGGGACATGCAGAGTGCTGGGATCAAGAGCGCAGAGGGGAGAGGTCGGCCTTGAACCAGAGGTGGGATAAATCAGTTTCTGAAGCTGCAGAGAGTGGCAAATTGAAAAAGAGAAAGTTAGAACTTGGAATATCAAGGCAGAGTTCTCTCTGTGCTGTCAGCCATGTGCCGAGAGAGAGAGGAGAGGTACACGGCTGCTGAGTGATTGGAGCTTAGGGGAACGGGCAGGCTGCTGATGTGGGCAGTTAAAATAATTGTCCACTGATGCAAACACAACTTAAGTCTGAGCATGAACACCAAGTGTCAGAAATCTGCCGAGCTGGCAAATGACTCAGTGGTAAAAGCATTTGCTGTCAAACTTGACAACTGCGTTCAAGTCCTGGGACGCACACACTGGAAGGAAAGAAACCAGAATATAACTACAAAAAAAGTAAAACTGTCTATATAGTTAAGTCTTCTTCCTTCATGGACAAGGTAGCTGTCCACATAGAAGGCTGAGGGCACAAGGTTGTGGGGATGGTCGGGGCAGAAGTTTTTGTATCTCAGGTAAAGCAGTTAGAAGAACAGATATGCAAAGGAGTGAGTGAGGTGTTCAGGTAACACAGAGAGCAAGTGAGTCGCCATGGTCTGTAGACTTGGGTAGAAGAGAGGCCAGTCAGGGACTGGCATTATCACAAATGGAGAAGCCAAGGAAGAGCAGATCTAAGTAGACCCTGGCTGTGAGGGAAGTCCTGGACACGGGTGCTCAAGATCTCAGAGGGGGACAGTCGCAGCTGCTACGGAGGGACTTGAGGTAGAAAGTCCTTGCTGGGGCAGCTGGAGTGAGCGAGGTGGAGCTGAGAATATTACGGAGGTCTGATGCTAAGACTAGCTGGACTTTTTATGCAGTAGCTACATTTCTCCCACTTAATTAGTTCCTGGTTATTACCTCAGATGGATTGCAATTAACAATGGTGAACTCTAGGAGTGTGGGTCTTCTTTCAAAGCTAGGCATGGGACAGCTTCCCTTGAGAGCACAGAGGGGAAGCCAGGGCAACAGGAGAACTAGCTCACAGAGGAGGCTGAAGAGAGGCTGCCATGTGGGAGGATCTGGGATGAAGTCAATGTCTTTGCAGAGAGGATCGGCAGGGTGGTCATGTGAGGGGGTGGCAAGGTCGAGACTGTCCAGAGCAAGGAACAGACGTGCAGGCTAGAGTAGAGAACATGAAAATGTGGTGCCAGGTTGATGCGACTTTGTCCACGATAGGATAAAATAGGGCTTGGAGAAAATGCCTCATACATATGTAAGTTTATAAGCCCCCTCCTCCTGTAAGATGCAAGCCTCTGGGTGTGCCATTCAAATTTCATTTGTATCATGATGAAGAAAGCAGACTCTCTTAGGGATGTAAGGATGGAAATATATAGGGAGAGAGACGCGACAAAGGGATTGCACATTGGCCCTCAACTAGGCTGGTGGAGGTTCATGTAAATTCCAAAAGGGACAGTGTGCTCCACTGTACTGGTCAGGGTGGGAATCTGGGCTGCTACTAGGCTCAGCAGCTTAGGAAACAGGAGGAACTCTGAGTCTCAGGAGATTCAGCTTTGTGAGGTGGTTTTCTTGAGGGACAGTAATGATCAGAGGGGGCAGGGGTAATTCATGTTCATTAAGCCTCTGTTTTAGGCATTTCATATGCTCTTGTTTAATTTCCATGATAATGGAAGCACCATTATCTGTAGTTTATAAGTGACCTGTCAACTTGCTTGCAACAGAATGCGAATTTCTATGTGGCTGTAGCTTTTCTCTTCTCCAAATCTCAAACGAGGCAATGCATTCATAGGAAAACAAAAACAAAAACAAAAACAAAAACAAAAACAACCAGCAGACCATAGAAGTCTATTCACTCAGCATATGGCCTCCACAGCTGCCTTCGGATTCTCCAAAATATTTAACATTTTCTTGTACCTTTCGTGTCCTCTTTGTTTGATCTTGGCTCAGGGCCTATCTGTTTTGTCATTTGACAGGATTCACAGAGCTATTTCTAACCTTCGCCAGTGAAAATATTCAAATCGTATGCTTTAAAGAGTAATTGATTTCAGATTGCCTCTCCCCGGGGAGGCAGCTCTGATGAACTCAATGAAGATTAGTCTTTGCAATGGACTAATGTGGAAACTCAGCAAGACACGCAAGCCCTCTGATTTCCTAACTCTAAAACAAGAATGATGATTGCCACACTGCTTACCATACGGGATTGGTATAGAGCTGAAAGAGCCAGGAAACTATGCAGACAGCAAGGCCTGCTGCTCTGAGGCAGGGCAATTCGGAGCTGCAAACCTTTATTATGTTATTTGAAAGCCTGGGGTGGTGCAGGACTTGCCTGATTTTAGAGAGGATGAATACTAAGCACAGATACAAAGCATCACCTAGTATCCCTGTTAGGGTCCATGCAGTGGGACTCTGTAATTCCACACATGACAGGACTAGTCACTTCAGGAGGGCTAAAGACCACAAAAGCCTTGTTTTCACCGAGGCTGATAAAGTAGCATGAACAATATAGTCCTGCACACATGCCAGGTCCTAATTCCTGGACTTGTTACCTTGTTAAAGGGGAGTGTTTGAATCTGTGTGATTCAGTTAAGGATTCTGATTCATGAGATTTCCCTGGGTTACCCTAAGGAGTCCAAAACACCATTGAATGCATCCTTATAAAAGGAAGGCAGAGGCAGATTTAGCATGAGAGAAGATAAAACAACATGGCTTCAGAAGCAGGTAGACTGAGTGGAAGAATACCAGTAGCCACTAAAAATTGGCCGGATTGGGCCCTGCAGCTTTAGGAGTGACTGTAGTCTTGTTTTTGACTTTAGGGGTGACTATGACCTTGACTTTGGCTGGGGAAGACTGATTCTGAACATCTGGCTTATATAACTGTCAGAGACTACCCTGCTACTGTTTTAGCTGCCAAGTTTGTGTGGATCCGACACAGAAGTCAGAGGAAACCAGTACAGTCAGATTTTGCTATTAAACAAATGATTAAGAGAAAAGTCCATTGTCAGATTCTGTGGACTTCTGTCTCTATGGTATGGAAGCATATTTCAAAATGAAGGCTATTACACTTAGTCACTTACGCAGTCTGAGTGGGACGGCGGTATGCTGTGAGCAGCGCACATTGTGTCGGTGTGGTACATACTGAAGTATGCCGGAGTAAGGAGGCAGGGCAAGCGTCCTCAGAAGCAAAGTGAGTGTTAGGAGTCGGCAGGGCAATGCGTTTAACCTTAGAGGCACAAGGACACAAGGCACTGTCTTAGTGACTCAAGAAGTAGCTCAGTGGGTGTCTGTTCTGTGCAGGTGTCTCTCAAAAGCCCAGGCGAGCGAGTTTGGCCAAGGGCTAGAGCACCTGGAGGGAATGTCAGTAGATGAGTTACTCCTATGGTTTGAATGTTCGTGTGCCTCCAAACTTGATATGCTGGAGCTTGAACCGTGGGTTGAAGGTGATAAGCGGGCAGGCGTTTGGGAAGAGATTAGACTGTTAGGGCTTCTCTAGAAGAGGATTCTGAAAGAGACCTGGTCACCAGGTGAGAGCACAGCAAGAAGGACAAGGTCTTGGAGGCAGAGACCAGATGCCACCAACTGTCATTGCCTGGAGCCTTACCTTGGTCTCTCCTGTCTCCGAAGCTGTGAGCATAAATGTCTACTAGAACTTGGTATAAGAATATGTATTTCTTTTTTCCTAAGACATTTACAACAATAGAAAGAAAACAAAACTCAGAGAAACTAATACAAATAGATAAGTGTGTGTGTGTGTGTGTGTGTGTCTATCTCTGTGTCTGTGTGTGTATGCATGTACATGCCTGCGTGTGACCCCAATAATAGAATATTTTGGTGAGAAGTTCTAAGAAAGCATATGGCAGGTGAGATGGGAATGATGGCTGAGGAAAAATATAGATTTGACCAGGGTCAGCAGGACCAGTTGCAGGACAAACTTGAGTGAATTTGTGAGAAGCGGGTGGGGCCGCGTGGCAGCCAAGACGGTGGCGCCCTGGCTCATTGCCAAACCCTGTGATCCCTGCTTGTTTACCAAGAACCTGATCATGCGCACCTGAGTGATCATGCGCTGCCCACCTGACGCATAGCGTCATATTGAGTCACTGGCCTATCAACGCGCACCCTGTCTGCATGCATGGCTCATGTACAGAGCGTGCTGAATGCTGATTGCATGATGAAGAGTGGTGAGAGATGAGTGCAGAGGGTGGAGGGGGATAAACTGGGTGATCCCCCAGAATAAAGTGGAGAATAAAGGGAGCTGAAGCTGAATAAAGCAGAAGCTGAGGAAGCTGCTTGAACCCTGCCTTGGCATACATGTCGTTTTTTCCCCATCTCTGCTGGCTGGAGGCTGGGGTTCATGGCATGAATTCACAAGGGAATGTCTTGGAGAGTAAGTAGGAGTCTGGACTAGCACTGGAGTGCTTGTCTTGAGCAAGAACAATAGAAGACTTGGTTAGTTCTTAGTGTAATAAGGAGGACAGAGGTCCCAGAATACTTAGTGCTTTGTACCTAGCTTTACCAGGAAGTTGAGATAAGTTGTCCCAGCAAAAAAGAGCTTCAGGATAGAGAAGAAAATCTTTGGGTGGTAAGGGCAGGAGGGGAGAGCAGCTCACATTGTGGTTTATTCTATTTTATAAAGTCCAAGTCTTTGTCATTTCTTTTGATTTGTCTTGAAGTCAACGTCTTGATAACAAAACTGTCCTTACATCAAGAGACCACTGTCTGTGATGAAATTAGTAAAAAAATCACCACTCAAAAACTCACTATGTGTATCTGAAGGCTATTCATAAGTTATGATCTGACTTAATGGCCAGCTCTAAGCCTGGTTAAGTAAACTATGGGCATGCATGCAATCAAATGTCTCAGGGCCATTAAGATCATGTTTATCTGAGTTTCTCAAGGTCTAGGAAAATGTTTATGCTGTAATGCTGTGTGTAAAAGGCTGGATGGCGCATTGCTCATGACTACACAGAAACAACCTGGAAAACAATCTATTGCAATATTAATATGATGATCGCCTCTGTAAAATCATCTTTTAGTTACTCAGCTTTCCAGATTGCCAGTATGTTTTCATATTGGACATCTTTCTGTTTTCTCGTTATTCCTTTGTCATTGGAAGGACCCAATAATCTGTCTTGGAAGAACTTGTACCTTACTCCCCTCCCCCTCCAGAACAGGTGATTGAACTCACAAGTGTGTGAAGGAAACCACCTACCACTAAGCTACACTCACACAGCTGCAAATTATTTTGATTTTTGAGACAGGCTCTAGGTAAGCTGCGCAGACAGGCCTTGAATTTGTGATCCTTCTCTCTGCCTCAGCTGGGATTGCAGGTGTACAACGTCACACCCCGATGGACCTGACTGTCTCCAGTCTGGATTCAAAGTGTTTTTGTGTCTCAAAAACAATAATGTCTTCAAAGACAAATGGTATTGTGTCGCATGACATCTAGATGAAAAGACAAAACAAAAACTGAAACAACCCTGGCTCCCGAAACTAGACTTCCTATTCTTTCTCCTAACTGAGTCCTAAGAGAATAGGCCTGTTTCATAAAGCCAAGCTGGCAAGAGACTTCAGGGTGCAGAGAATCAGAATCAGTCAGAAGAATCACACATTTTCATTCTCCATGGAAGCCGAGCGGCTGCAGGAAGAGGCTGAAGTTAGAACTGGGCGTGGGAGAGGATTGTTTATTCTCTCCTGCCTCACATTTCCGGTACTGCTTGTATCCTTCAAGATTCTTCTGTGCCTTTATCTTTTTCAGTGTGCCTTCGCTGAACCCTGGGTAAGTGTTCCCTCCCTGTTTCCTCAGCACCCTCGCTAGACTTATATGACCTCATCTTTCAGCCAGTCTGGAAGAGAGACCATTTTTTTATTTATGGTACTTTTCATAACACCCAGAGGGGGAAAAAAATCCCCTGGCAGATAGTAGGTGCCGAATAAATGTTTGTTAAATGAACCAAATAATTCCCCCAAAGCGTGAGAGAAATTGTATTAATTTCCCAGGCTGCCATAACAAAGTAGCACAAACTGATAGTTTAGCAAAAATTTATTCTCTTATAATTCTTGAGTCTCGGAGTCCAAAAGTAAGATGTTGGTGAGGTTGGGTCCTTGTGGTGGGGCCTGATGAAAGGGCTCTCCTGTCCATATCTCAGCCTCTTGGCTGCTGGCAATCCTGGAGATTCTTTGGCTTGAAGCTGAACATCTGTCCTGCATTTCTATCTTCATATGGCATTTTCCCAGCAATGTGCCTTTTGTACCTCCTTCCTGGGTGCAAACTTGTAAGGACATCAGCCATATTGTATTTAGGGTTCACCTTAACCTAGCTTGACCTTATCTTAACCCAATGATATCAGCCAAGATCCTGTTTACAGATTAGTTTCATTCACAGAATCAGGACTAGGCTTTGTGTGCATCTTTAAGGGGAACACAATCCAATACAGAATAGAAACTCTTGCTGCCGTTGATAGCCTATATGTAGTATTGTACAGATACCACGGGAAGTGGTGATGCCCAGCTGATATGCTAGCATAACGCCATCACAGGACAGAGAGGCCACTGGCTTGAGCACAGGATTGTGTGTGTGACCAGATCAGGAGACTGGTTAAACATGTACCCATTAGGCATAAGTGGGAGGGGGAATGGTGAGTCAAGCAGGTGGATACAAGGAAGGAAGGAATTGATTTCAGAAAGTGGGCAATACTGCAAGCACAGGACACAGGAACCTAGGTTTGGTGGAGCAGAAGAGACGTTCAATGAAATCTTCTGAACAACTTGCATCTTGTCCCAGGCTGTGTGACCAGAGTGTTCATGGTGGTCTGTTTTGCACCTGGTCCCAGTTGCACACCATCATGAATTCTGGTGTTCAGTGGAGCCAGTAAAAGAAAAGCCAAGGTTTTGAACTATAGAAGAAAGATAAGGCACAACAGTGACAACAATTTAGGATCTGTGAGAAATACAAATATGTAATTGTCCTAATTATGCATTTTGATTTCTGACAAAACCCAATAAAAACATTAATTCTACCAGATTAATTTCATATGTAACATATGGGTCTGTAGATAGAAGAATAAAAAGGGGTAATGCTGTTTTTCTTTGAAATTAGAATTTTAAAATGCTTAATTTATACATAAAATCTCTTTCTGCACACGCGTGCATGTGTGTGTGTGTGTATGTGTGTGTGTGTTGGTGTGTGTGTCTTTGTAAGTAGAATGTGAACCACAGAGTATCCAAAGTGTGATAGTCAGAGGACAACTTTTGGGAATAGGTTCTTTCCTTCTAGCATGTGGGTCCAAGGGATAGAGCTCAGGTCATCAATCTTGTGGCAGGTGCCTTTATCTGTTGAATCATCCCTCAAGTCAGAAATGCTTCATTTCCTATATATTGATGATATGTAGCAATTTCCTTCTAGAAAAAGATCTCCCATCATGGAGGAAATGTACTTAAGACATAGGATATCTGTTCTAAGGGAGGTGAAACATTTATCAGTAGGGATCTCTGACTTTTGGGAAGAGAACAACTCAAAAGTCCCAGGAAGTTCCTGAAACTGATCAGATTGACTAGGTCCCTTCTTCTCTAAGCATATATAAGCAGTAAGACTGCTAAGAGATATTTTCAGGTATATGACTATAATAGCCAAGAGAGATCAGCCAAGAAGCAGAAACCAGCCAAACTACCTGAAAAAGTCAGATGCTAACTGAGCTGCCTGGAAGTTGTGCAGAAACTTACAGTTCCCAGCTTTTGTCACTTATGCTGGCATGGGCTTTTGATGGTGCAGCTATCTTTGAGTCATTTCTACTCCTGTAAGTAATTCCTTACCCAAACGTCTGCAAATAAGCCTAATAAAACCTATTGGTTCAAGTTGAACTGGTGATATCTGTAATTTGGTCCATTGTCCATTCCCTATTTTTGATGAGTTTGTTTACATCTCCCTAGAATTAGGGTCACACAGCATTTGATAAGGGTAATTAATAATAACAAACTTGAAAATCTCTTCTGTAAATGAATGCCCTAAGTTAGACTAGTTGCCATAAGCTATTACTTCAAGAGAGTCAATTTTCCTGACATCTCAAATGAACAACTCATTGCTGAGCTGTAGAAGGATATCAGATCGGAGATTAATGTTTCCACCATAATAAATTACACTCCATGCTTGTGATCTTTTTCTATGGAATGCTTGTCTAAGAATTCCAAGAAGATGGAGATTTTTAGATTTGAATATCAGAGAGTCAAAGAAATAACTTTATTTCCTTATTGGCATGATTTTGTTTTGATGGAGACTACATCACTGAGTTCAGCTGAGTTGAAGCAATCATTGTTAGCCAAGGAGAAAGCCAGGGAGGTGACAGGCAGGAAAGAAGGGAGCTGGGGAGCTGGGACAAGTTTGTATTAACATTCCAGGGATGGCTGCTTATTTCCCAGAATAGAGATTGGGGATTTAAAAGCACAGAAAAGATAAGAATTGGACCTCATCAACCCCACCATGTTCTCACTCTTTCCATGTATACTGTGGGCCTGTTTTGATAACCAGGCATATCTTTTATGACCCAGCCTCCCCCCCCCCCAATTATTTGTCCTACTGAAGGAGCTGGACTTGACCGTGAGATGGGCTCTGAGCATTCCAAGAATATCCACAAGAATAATGGACACTCAAGAAGTTTTCGTCTTGAGCAAGAGTTCAAGAAGAGTTTATACTGATTTACCAACTGGCTTCCACATAGAGCTTCAGCACCCTTTTATTTGAAGTATTAACTTGCTTGACCCCTAGTTTGTACATGAAACCAGCTGAGGAAGAAGGGAGCAACATGGAAAACAGCTTTTAAAAACCTGATTTTGAACCATGCCTGGCATGCTAAAGCATTTAATGCTTTAAAACTTGGCAGTTAGTGACGAGGGTGGATTGAAATAGAGATGACCAGCTGGCTAATTGCATGTTGCCAACATTCCCCTCCAGCTACTTACAGGATGAGTCCTGTTTACGTCAAAGGCTGTCTCTGTCCTCTCTCCTCTGTCATGGCCAAGAACTGAAATGCTATGTGCTTTACTTACTGTGTCCTGGTGGAGCACAGTGCGACAAAGGCCAATTCACAATCCTGATAAGCTGGGCTGGGCAGGTGGTACTGGAGAGAAGGCTGTGAAGTTTCAGTACAGGAAATCTGGGGCAGGATGAAGTTTCCAGTTTACTGCTCTCCAAAGCTGAGTTTTGTGGGTCAACTGAGGGTTGAGGTAATCAGAAATGATGGTTGTGATGGAAGTGGTCTCTTCTCATTGGGCAGCAAACAAACCATTGGAAGAAACTGTGGGGGGGGGGTTACTTTAAACAGCAGCACTTGGTGGAGCTTTGCAGATACTAGAAGGGAGAATGAGAGTTATGTGGGATGGTATGCTAGAGGCCCTAGTTTCCCATTCGTTCAGGATTCCATCAAAGAGGGAAATTCCAGAGGAAACTGTAGACACAAATGTCTCCATGCAGGGACGATGATTACACGGGGTGAATCTAAGAGATACAGTGGAGAGTGTATCAAACTGCAGAGCATGGATACAGTATAACAGCATTTACATAGCAGTTTTTAGAAAAGTAAAAATACCAGGCTGACCAAACAGAACGGATTTGTGCCTGCTTTATCTACTGAGTCAACAAGATTGAAAGCTAGGATTTTAGGGTTATGTTTTTCTGTTAAAAGTGGCTTACGAATCCTTTATATACGTCAGGAAGCCACTGTTCAATTCTTCTGCCACGATAAAAGAATGTAAGGTTCTTCCCATCCCCCCTCCACCCCTGTGTGTATAAATATACAGATGTGCATGCACTTGAGCTTGTGGAAGGCCAGAGGCCAGCGGTGTCTTTTTTCAGTAGTTGTCCACTTCATTTATTTATTCTTGTGTGGGGGATGGACTCTTACTGACCTGGAGCTTGCAAAGTAGGGAATCTGTCTGTCACCACTCGGGCTTCTGAGGATCAAACTCAAGTCCTCATGTTTTCAAGGCAAGCACTTGAGCAACAGAGCGATCTCCTCAGCTCTCCCCTATCCCTTTTTCTGTTTCTATGGAAGCAAGGACGCCCTCTCCGAAGGAAGATGTTCATCTTTGAAGGTTATCAGGGGGCCTGCCCTTTACTTCCATGATGCATAGCTAGAGTAAACACTCATGGTTCTCCTGATAACTCAGGGGTTATCAGCACACCACATGGAGGACTCTTGAGGTCAAGAATTCTGAACTCTCCTGCCTCTTCCTCAAATCCCAGTGGCACCAAAGAGGAAGCAAACTGACCTAACAGAGAGTTTTAAGTCAGTTCTGTGAACGGGGCCGGAAGCTTTTGTTGACCAGAAAGAGAGATTAGTTTGTTGCATTGAATAAATAAATTAAAAAATTCCTCTCAGTGAGAGTGTCCCCATGGGGAAAGCAGGGTGGTTAAGGTTTACAGTTTTTAGCCAAAGTCGCTACTACTTTTTAAAATCCTCTAGAGTCTTATTTTTGCGAACTCTCACTTAAGACTTCTCCCTAGACTCCTCAATAGGATTATTATTTTAAAATAGCTTCAGTGCACGTGTGTATTACTGAGCATGTCTGAGACTAAACATTGCGGGAGATCTGTGCTCCCAGCCTTAGCTCAACCTGGCAACCACTGCTAAGCTTCTCAGAAGCTGTGGTCGGGCTGGGTTTTCTGGACCAGTCTTCCCTCTGGGTGGACCTCAGGCTTCTGGATCCTCTGCCATAGTGAGAGATAAACAACTATGCTCCGGTACGCCAGAGAAAAAATAACGTAACAGACAGCTATGCGCACTTCCTGTGTGTGGCGCAGAGGCTGTATGGCAGTGGGATAGAGACGTGCATCTGGCCCGTGATATAAGGGACGTGGGTCTAACTGGACAAGAAGGTTGGGAAAGCAGACTAGAGCTGGAGTAGAAGGGCATTCTGAAAGCTAAATTCAAGGATGGGGCTTGCGGATCTTTTCGGAGATAGGGAGCCGTTGAAGCTTTTGAGCAAGGAGTTGAATGTGAAGGAAGATGTTTGTAGAGAGTTTGACTGTAAGGTAGCTCGTAATTGGAAGGATTTTCAGTTACAAATTGATAAAGAAACCCAGAATTAAACTGCCCATAGAAACTTGGGATGGAGAGTTCTGATGAAGAATGGCTAACGTTAACCATGGATTCTCTAGGTGCCAGGCACTGTGTCAGTACTTTATATCAATCAGTATTTGCAATAACACATCAAGGTGGGTGTTATTAAATACCACCCTCTTTCAGACGAGAAGACTAAGACACAAAGTAAAGAAACTGCTTAGTTATCCCAGGTTAGGATGTTGCACCAGGAGACCTAGAAACGGGATGGGGACTAGTTCCTTTCCTCATTGCTCTGACAGAATTTCTGACAGAAATAGCCCGAAGACAGGATTTATTCATAGTGATAGTTCGGGAGACAGTTCATACGGCGGAGAAAGTCTGGGAGCAGGGCTATATGGTGGTTACTACACTGTCTCAGCAGTCTGGAAGCAGAGAAAACTTTGGTCATAACGGCGGCTGAGTCATAACTTATTAGCCCCACCCCTATAGCTAGATGCTACATTTGCCAGCTGGGCCCCACGTCTAAAATGTTCTACCACCTCCCTAGACAGTGCCACTCAACTGTTGAAGCAGTCAGACTATAACACGTAGGAAGTCTGGCTCAGAGCACTGACTTTAGAACTGCCATCATGGTGATTCTAAGACCAGGTCTGCGAATGTTGCTCACTCTCCACTTTATCTGTATGAAGACTCCTTGTTCACAAGGCGTCCTTGCCAGGTGTTGACTTCATAAACTTGAATGCTTGTCAGTTCCTGCATCTATTCCAAAGGAGTCTTGTGAACAAAGGAAGGCAGGCACACTGTAGAACTGTCCCCAGGGCTGCCGACTGCATTCCAGCAGAGCAGGGAAGGGAACCAGGTCTTTCCATCCCACAGCTTTCCATTAGACACTAATGATGTTTCTCACCTGGCTTTCCCTGCCTCGGTTCAGTGATTTTTAGAGGCATTTACTTACAAAATCGGAGAGCCGGAACTCATTTGATGTCAAATTGCTCAATATTTTATTGGTATATCAGAGTCATGATTAGATGAAGAGAACTTACTGTAGACTCAAGCTGACGACACGGTTTATTTATTTATTTATTTATTTCCCCAAAGCTATTATGAAAGACTAGCTAACCTTTGGATTCTGGAGGTGATTTTAGGCCAATACAACTTTGTAAGAAGAAAACTGACATGTTTTCTGTTGTTTCTTTTCTTTTCCTTCTTTCTTTCTTTCTTTCTTTCTTTCTTTCTTTCTTTCTTTCTTTTTTTTAAACACTTGTCCTTGTAAATTGAAAGCCTGATGCAGTATCACACAGAAACTGGCCTAATTAAATCATGTTTAATTTAATGCAGTTTCATATAGGTTGCATGAAAAATTTATATATTTTTTTCCCTCATTACAAAACTTTCTTGTATAGCAATTCAGAGAAGATTCATTTTGGTTAGGACTATAGAGTTACATGTTTGCTTTTCAAAGTGTCTAATATACAAATACTGTAGTGCTCAAGGAATCCTGTTGTAGAGAATCTTGTCTACAGTTAGAGCTACCCTAATATAGATGTGAGCTATCTATAGGCTATCATGTCATACAATGCAGCAGTTAACATATGTACTTGAGGCTGACATTTATGCAGGCCCTTCCTAGATCCATGCGATAAGGTCTGCTTGCTTAGGTATGTTCTCTGTGCTGAGTTCTACGGAATAAGTTGTTGACTGCCTAAGTATGTTGACCTCTGGCTGTGCCTAGCTACCCCTCTGCATCAGCAGATCAACCTATTGATTAACTGTTGAGTCTATTTTAAGTTTAAACTTTGGCCGGGCAGTGATTGAAATGGATTTATTTTTTCAAGCAAACAAGCAAGCAAGCAAGCAGATTATAGAGGTACACAGTCTTAGAGGAACTATCAGGAAATCTCAAAATCATTTTTTTAATTCAGAAAATTAAGTAAATGCCATTTTTCATATAAACAGTGGTATCTGAGTAGTTGCACAATAAAATTCTCCAGTTGTTGACATTTAAATATGCATTGGTAAATGTCAGTTTTCTAAAAATATCACAAAGATATACATGATTAAAGTTATAAAGCTCAGGAAGCTAGCTTTAAAATTAAGTAATCTTTATTTGATTTAGTGGGAGTCTAGCTTTAATCAGAGTTGGTATTAGAAAGTAGGACATTTTTATTTTAACAGGAGAGAAAGCTCATCAAATCCTTGAGGAAAAGTATAACATTTGGGTCACCTGTCCTAATAATAGTGGGTTTATAGATCTGATACTGATCAAGAACTTAACAATTCCATTTCTGCTTAGGGGCTTTAAAATTTGATTTCAGAGAGTCAGTTTTTAATCTTCAAAACTAACCTTTCTCAAATCAACATTTATTGAATTTTACATTACGGTACTTTTGTTTTGTTTTGCTTAGTTTTTTGAGACAGGGTTTCTCTGTGTAGCCCTGGCTGTGTTGGAACTCACTCTGTAGACCAGGCTGGCCTCGAACTCAGAGATCTCTTTGCCTCTGTCTCCCAAGGCTTAAAGGCCTGTGCCACCACACCAGGCACATTACAGTATTTTTGCTATACATATTAATGTTTTACTCATATACTTGAAAAATCTTTCTTATTTAAACAATAAAATTAGCTGGGTGTGGTGGCACATGCCTTTAATCCCAGCACTTGGGAGGCAGAG